>NC_143400.1:13257719-13557719 GCF_052110815.1 Crocodylus siamensis | reverse complement strand
TTCTGTCACCCCCTCATCTCTCAGCTCCTCTGGTCTCCGTGCTGGGAACTGGGCTAAGACCTGCTCAGCTCAGTTCACCCCAGGGACCTGACACTGCTGCCCCTCATCATCACCACAGTAATGGCCAGCCGGTGCAGTGGACAGCTTCCCATTTTTCCCCACTCCTGAATAGGGGAATAATCCCTCCATGAGAGAAATAAACTGGCCTTTGGCAGGGTTAGGGTGCAGGAGACGGGTACTCAGCCCCTGGCAGGACTGGAGCCTTGCTTGGACCTTGACGGAAGTTAGCTTTTGGGCAAGCCTGGGCCATAGGGTAGGGGTTGAGGGGAACTGGTCCCCGTGGGAGGGGAAGGGAGGAAGGCCTCTGCTCTAATGTCTCCCCTTTGTTTCCTTCCTCTGCTTCTCCCCGAAGGCTGCAAGATCAAAGCGCTGAGGGCCAAGACCAACACGTACATCAAGACCCCAGTGCGCGGCGAGGAGCCGGTCTTCATGGTGACAGGGCGGCGGGAGGACGTCGCCATGGCTAGGCGGGAGATCATCTCGGCCGCCGAGCACTTCTCCATGATCCGGGCGTCTCGCAACAAGGCCGGCACCACCTTCGGCAGTGCCCCAACCCTGCCGGGCCAGGTCACCATCCGGGTGCGTGTGCCGTACCGTGTGGTGGGCCTAGTGGTGGGCCCCAAAGGTGCCACCATCAAGCGAATCCAGCAGCAAACCAACACCTACATCATCACACCCAGCCGGGACCGGGACCCCGTGTTCGAGATCACGGGGGCGCCGGGCAACGTGGAGCGGGCCCGGGAGGAGATCGAGACCCACATTGCCGTGAGGACGGGCAAGATCCTGGAGTACAACAACGAGAACGACTTCCTGTCCAGCAGCCCCGACTCGGGCATGGAGAACCGCTACTCGGAGGCGTGGCGGGTCCACACGCCTGCCCCGGGCTGCAAGCCGCTCTCCACCTTCCGCCAGAACAGCCTGGGCTGCATCGGCGACTGCTCCGTGGACCCCATCTACGAGACGCCGCGGCTCAACGACCAAAACGACTTCAATTACGGTTACCTCTTCCCCAACTACGGAGTGAGCAAGCAAGATCTGTATTACGGGGTGCCGGATTCCAGCACCCCGATGTGGGCCGGGCAGGAGAACACCAACCCCGTGTCCGTGCTCTTCTCCAAGCAGCAGCGGTCGGGGAGCACCGGGGCCGTCCACCCCAACTCCCACCGCTCCCCATCCTCGTCCATCCAGGAGCCCAACCTCTCCAGCCTGCCCAGGAGGTCGCAAGGGGAACCCTTGCAAGGCTTCTCCAAGCTGGGCACCAGCACCGTGGCCCGGACGGCCGTCTCCAGCAGCCGGGAGTGCATGGTGTGCTTCGAAAGCGAAGTCACGGCTGCCCTTGTGCCCTGCGGCCACAACCTCTTCTGCATGGAGTGCGCCGTGCGGATCTGTGAGCGGACCGACCCCGAGTGCCCCGTTTGCCACGCGGCAGCCACTCAGGCCATTAGAATATTTTCTTAAAGAGACAGGACGGGGCATGGGGCGGGGCAAAAAACGGGGGGGCGGGGCTTCCAAAAGAAATAACTAACTAAATAAAAGAGGAGGAGGAAGAAGGTGGTCCAGTAATACAAGTGACATCCGAAGACCGAACAAAATGAGAGAGTAAAAAAATAAAAATAATTAATTTAAAGAGGAACAAGAAAGAAAGAAAAAGAAATTATTTTACGAGCAATGTAGGTTATTTTTACAAAAAAAAATTAATAAAGAAAAAGGTGATTATTATTAAGAAGAAGAAGAATAAAATGAAAATGAATAGAAAAGCCAGAAATTTCCGAGGGGCAGATGATGTCCCGGCCTGCGAGAAACCAGGACTCTGAACGCACAGATGGAAAAAAAAAAACCAACAAAAGAAAAACGTGGTTTTGTTCCAGTTTGGGTTGTTTTCTTTTGGTTTTGGCAGTGAGGTGGGACTCTCGGCTTTTCCATCCACCGAGCTGGGGGGCAGGGGTCATGCTTGATGTCAGCTTGGTCTGAAGCTGCCCCCGGCTCCCTCGCTCCCTCCCCACCCCTGGGGATATGAACCCGACGAGTGTATGCAAACTCAGTGGAAGAATCAAAGTGGAAAGAAAAGGAAAAAAAAAAAAGGATGATGGGGAACGAATGAAAAGGCAAAATCATCAACCTCTGGGAACCTGTTAGAGTGAGGGCACAACTGTATTACCTCAAAGATTTAAACAAAAAATGACACAGCAGCTAGAGAACTGTTATTATTTTCTGTTTTTTTTTCCTAAAAAAAAAAAAAGAAGAAAATCAGAAAAAAAAAATAGAGAAATGAATGAAAACGATGACGCCGGTGAAACTGAAGAACTTATTGGAGTCGCACTGGGTGCTGTGAGTTTATATTCGTATTCTGAGCCAACACAGAGTTTGGAACTAGGTTACTTTTTTTTCCTTCTCCAAGCAGGGATGTCTTCATCACCCGAATCAGGAGTCGCTAACAGGGTATTTCAAAAGTAGTTGCGTGCTCCCATCCAAGGGGGGAATATACTGACTTCCACGTTTCCATACTTCACTCTCCAAGCAATGCCAGCTGCAGCCTCACACACACACACACAAGTGAGGCTGTGCTTTTCTGTTCTTAAAAATATAGAGATATATATATTTCGCACCAAAACCTAAGAAAGACGATCATGCAATACCGGCCATGGGCCCTCAGCAAGCCAACACACATCCTGACAGACAGCAAAAAAAAAAAATAATAATAATAATAAAGAAACCGAGTTTATAGATATAATTTTCTTGTCGTTTTTAAACTGGACCAAAACTTTTGTTACCCAAAACCAAGTAGGGAAAATAATAAAAAAAGAAGAAGAAGAAGAAAGTATTTCTTTATGGACCAAAAACCTCTTCAATTTCCTTAACCTGGATCTCCAGAGGTTGCCGCTTTTATATATTATATTTTTTCCAGAACAAAACAAAACACAAAAAAAAAAGAATCTGAATTGCCTTGTTGAATCATGTCAAGACTCCTGGTTTTGTTCAATCAGATACTTTTTGAGCCACTGGGATGTTGGGGAGATGGGCTTCAAAGCTGGCTTTGGTTGCAGGCATCAGCCAGCGTCTTAACCTAGGCAGGTTTGATCAACCTCGGATGCCAAAGGGGCATGGCGGCAAAGTTACGCGTGTTCAATTAACCCACCCGAGTACCTCTAGGGCGAGGCACGTCACTCCCCAGCACCTCGGCAGGCGCGCGTGTGCACTCGCACACGCTCCCACACCTGTTCTTCGCTTGGTCCCCTCCTTCCCTCTCCCCCGCCAGCTTCTACTCACAGCTCCGGACCCTCGCCTGGAACCGCCAACCAAAAAAGCTTTGCAACTCGGGACGGAGACGGTTCCACCGCCGCGGCAGGAGTAGCCCGAGATGAGTGGTTTTTTGCCCCTCAAGTTCCAGGAGATGGCGGGTTTCGTCACGACGTGTTCTCCAGGAAGAGCCCGTCTTCCTCCCGACAGCGGTCTGGGCCCTGCCGTCTGTTCGGGATGCGCCCACAGTTGAAATCCCGGCACTGTTCAAGAGCCTTCTCCGGAGAGCGGGCACAAGGCGCTGGGTTAGCATTGGAGGGGGTGGGCAGAGGGAGTACGTTGTCCGGGGTGGATGTGGATGGAAAAGGTTGTGCCAACCCCAGCTTTAGTGGATGGGAGGCAGCCTCCTTCTCCATCACCCCACCGGTGAACACACTGGTGCCAAACAACAGCCGTCACCTTTTAGGCCTGGCGGGAGCCACGCTAGTGATGGAGAAACGGGGCTGCGGATGGCCGTAGGGGCAGGAGCTGGCTCCCACATCCACCTCCACGGGCTCCATCCCACTCATACGCTTGGGGGACAGGCCCGTCTCCCCATGCGCAGCCGTGAGATCCGGACCCACGCGGCTTCAAGGTCTGGGCCTGTCTGCCTGTGTCCTGTCTAACACAGGTCCAGTTATTGCTTGACGTCAAGGTTGGTGTCACGTCTGGGAGGGGTGGGGAAGGAAAGACAAGAAAGGAGGGGAAAGAAAGCTGTTTTCCTTTGTTTTTTCTTGGTTCCTCGAGGGTTGGGTTTGAACTTTCCATCTCTGTGCAGAATTGTCCCCTTGATGTCAAGAGTGCGGGCGAGGGGAAGGCTGGCGGGGTCCAGGCCACCCCTCCGTAGGGGCGTTCAGATATGTCTGTGTTGGCCGCGGACAGGGTCGGGCCGGGATGGCGCCCGGCCCAAGTCCTGCGGGGCCGATCTGTGAGTAGCGTGGCTCGTAGTCGCTGGCGAAGTGAAGTCTGTCCGTGGTAACGTGAGCGCGTTTTTGATCCATGTTTTTCTGGGATGCCAGGTTGGGGCAAGGGAGGGGGCGGGGGTGGGGAATGACCACCCGGATGGGGTAAGTCGGGGTGGGTCGGGGTATATTCTAGCACTGACCCTAGGAAGGGAGGGGAGGGAGGGTTACAGAAGGGGCGCTAGCGTCGCTCCCCTTTCCATCTCCCCTTTCCCGGGATAAAGCAACGTAAAAGCCTCCTGCATGCCAAGAACGGTTGGCAAAACCTTTCTAAGACAAATATATATATATATATACACACACACACATATATATACATATATTTAAAAAAAAAAGGGATAACGACCCAAACAAACGTCCGAGCTTGGGACTGGCTGGCCAGCTGTCTGTCCAGACAGCCAGCAATCTGCCTGCGCCCGCAGCCAGCCGTCCAGCCCAGTCTGCAAGCCGGCTTTTAATTAAACCTTTCCTTCCAATACCCTATATATATATGAATATATATGACTATATATATACATATATACATATGTTACGAGAAAGCTTGATGTAGCAGTTCTAGTTTAAACTGAATAGCAGTATTCCAGCCCCCCACCCCCGTTTTTATTACTGCTCCCTCCCTGCCCCCTCCTACCCCACTTTGTATTTTGACGTAGCAACTTTGGAAGAAAGAAAAGCAGACACGGTAAAGTCACCAAGAGCTACCTCTGGGTTGAGGGGGGGCTGCACTCATGGAGACAGGGGGAGGCAGTTCCCCGCTGGACCCCCACCTTGCTGTCCAATAGAGGGGACGGGGGGTCCAGACTTTGTGGGGAGATCTCTGTCCCTGCCTTCTAGCAGCCCCCCTGACTTGCCGCACTCGTATTTCTTTCTCCACGTATGTAAATATCTACAAAAAGCTTAAAAAAAAATCAAAAAAACCACAAAAAATGCCCACGACCTTAACTATTTGCTCTGACTTGTATCTTCCTTAATAGGCAACTCAAAATGGCTTGTTGGTCCAAATCACCAGCAATAAGGCGAACTAAAGAAAGACCCACCCCACTCCGCCCTCCCCCAGACCCTTTTCTCCTCTGCGGCGTCACCGGTCCGTCCTGGTTCCCTTTCATACAGATGTGCGCTGCTCCCTTGTGCGACTCGCACGGGGATCCATGTGCATGGAGGGGGAGAGGGGTGCCCACCTTGCACTAGTTACCCCAGTGCAATCATCTCTGGTCTAGACAGTCCTTCTGCCCCGTCTGACCACTGGCAGGGGAGGGGACATGGCTTGGGGCTCTAGGGGGGGCACCATTTGGGATGCCCTCTTGTCACTCCCCCTAAAAGCAGGATGGAGGGGAGTGTTGTATTGAAACAGAGCCTGGCAAGCTGCTGTTCCCTCCCCGCCCCATCCTCATGTCCCCCAAGCCCAGAATGTGCAAGCCCTTTCACCAACGCTTCGCTTCCCTTGCACGAGTCGCCCTGTGGATGTGCATGGAGCTTCTCGGCGTGGGAAGTGGCTGCGCATGGCTTGGCATAGATGGGGTGGGGGTGCCTGACTTTAAGGCACCATCTGGGCTCCCAGGAAGGATAGGGCCAGGGGCATGAGAATCCTGTTGCAATTTGCTGTGGCCATATATAACCCCAAGCGGGGCGCGATGCTGGCCCCCTGATCCTGTCCAACACTTGGGCACCAGCTTAACTTTAAGCACGTGCTTCTGCGCTTGGCCAGATAGCAGGGGGGAGCCTCTCCGATGGGCTCCAGGCCAAGCCTGCAAGGTGATGGAGCTCACTGGTGACAGGGCTCAGATGCCAGGGTGGCAGGCACCCCTAAAGACCCTGGATGCCTGCAGATGCCGGGAACTGAGACCGGTCCATATCTGAGCCATCTTGAATTCGGTCTAGGAGCAGGGAAGTCTTGTTGGCTTTATATATGGCACTTTGGGGGTCAGATCACCTCTTCCATTGTGGGGAGGGGAGAGAGGAGGAGGGGAGGCTGGACAGGCCATCCAGAGGAGATCCCGTCAGGGGTTAATTAATAGCATCCGTACTTCCCGCGTACCGATATGCTATGTCTTTGGCCATTGTTTTAGAGGTGTCTGGGTGGGGGAGTGGGCTGCGCGGGGCGGGGAGGGGCGGGAAATGCTAAATATAACAAGGGGGAAGGGATGAATATGAAATACCTTACTGTGATGTCATCCCATCATCATAAATTATATAGAGAATAGTATGTATTATAATGCATAAGAGAAAAGGAAAAAAAAGAACCAAAATTGGATTTATATTTAAATGAGGAGATACTATAAGAATATCTTGTCCTAGCTCCCACTTGCAAAAAAAAAAAAAGTATTTTTCAGCTGGAGGGATATCTATTATTTTTTTCTCTTTTCTTTCTTTCTTTCTTTCTTTTTTTTAAAGAAAATAAATAAAATGCTTCTCCTTACATGCAAAGGCTACGACTGTTAACACAAAGAACCTCTTACATCAAAAATATCCAACTTGTTTATTTGGCATATGAGTTATTTTTACTTTGGCGAGGTTACAGATTTTTTTTTTAAAAAAAAGAAAAAGAAGGAGAGAGACAGAGAGAGAGAGAGGAGGAAAAAAATTAAGATTTAAAAAAAATTAGAACATTTCTTTATAATTTAATATTCTATTTTAATAAATGCATTTATTACATGTAAATGTAGCAAGGAACTGGGCTAATAAAAATACTTTTTATTAGGTAATTTATTATAAGAAAAAAAAAGGATATTTTATTTTATGATAAAGTGATCCTTAAAAGTTTAGAAGTTTAGAATATATGTAGGTTAAAAAAATACATTTGTATCCAGAGTATTGCTTAAAAAGTGTTTTTAATATATGTTTCTTTTTCTTTCCTGTGTGTGCGTGCGTGTATGTAAAAGTTGATAGTTACAGTGCAAATAGCCCTTCCCAGAGATCCAGCATGACCACACAAAAGTGTATGGATTGAAAGACAAAAGATTTAAAAGCCAGAAGACAAGGGGAAAAAAAAGAAAAGAAAAACCCACTAAGAATCACAAATCCCCCCTACTGTCAGTTAAAGACCCTGTGCTGCAACCAGTCTGTGGGTCCGTAGGGCCATAGAAGTGGTTAAAACTGTGCTCGAGTCTTTGATCCCTGCATCTCTGCTAAGTCCGGAGCAAATTTGCCTCTCCCCTAATCCAGGAAAACTGGAAGGCACTTAAGCACGTGCTTAATCTTAAGCATGTTCCTCTATAGGATCCACTCCTGCCCTTAGTTAAGACCCAGATTCATTTAGGCATGTTCTTAAGTCCGGTGGGTTTTTGTAAGGCTTTGTTCAAGGCCTCTTGGCATTGGATGGCTGGAGCTTCGTTTGGGCCCCAGAGTCTTCTGCGAGCCTGGGAGGAGGCTGGAGATTGTCCCAAGGCAGATCCAAGGCTGTTTCCTGCCCTGCTGTTCTCACCTCTTTTCGCTCCTCTTTGCACCTGTCCCAGCAAAGCCAGAGGGGGGTCGAGCCATTATCACAGGAAACCCTATAGGATCCAACTTCTTATCCGAAAAGGGAGAATTTCAGGTCCTTTCCAAATCTCTAACCTCTCTGCTTTTGCTCTGCTGAGGACCACAACCAGCCTACTCCAAAGCCCCGTGGACACCAGCGAGCTCTGGATCAGAACCAGATCTTCTGATCTCTCAAGCCCTCTCGCTACAACCCTCCCAGCCCAGAGTCTTTTTGCAGGATGGGGGGGGGGGTCCCAAAAGCAGCCTTCTTGGGTATAACACAATGCAATGAAGCCAGAAGGGTGGGGAGAAAGTGTACCGAATACAGCCCAGCCTCTGCTTTTACAAATGCCAGGATACAAGACCTCGCGCTCGGCGTGGTGAAGAATGCCTTGCATTCAAAAGCTTGTCTAACTCTATGCTAATGGAGTAGTTGGTTCAATAAAAGAGGTCGCCCTAAGAAATCCTTGCCTCGCAAAAATAGGAGATCCCCGAGCTGGGAGCACATCCGTCCCCATAGCTCTTTTCGATTGCAAAGCCCGGTCAGGAAGGCACTTCAGCATGTGCTTAGCTTTAATCACGTGCTCAGAAGCTTTGCTGGACTGTCAGGCACCCTTGTCCCTCTTAAGCGGGGTTGTTCACATCCGCTATGAAAACCCAGCCTGGGGCTTATCACAGCATCCTAAAGACAGAGGCGACTTTTATTCCATTGCCTTCCCCAGAAGCATTGGTGGGGAGGGGAAAACCCCCCTAGAAATCTTGTTTGTTTGTTTGTTTTTTAACCAAATAAAAGGAAAAAAAAGAAGTTGAGTTAATGGGTATTAAAAAAGTTTAAAATAATATTAATAATAATAATAATAATAAACTTTTCAAATGTATTTCATATAATCCTAGAGAAAAAGAGTAAAAGAAAAAATAAAAAGCTAGCTCAAATAGTAGATGCTATCCATATTGTTTAATCTATAGTAGATCTAAGTGATCCCAGACAGAGCAGAATGTAAAAGAAAACCTTGTAAAACACGGTCAGTTGTTGTTTTAACTTCCCCACACAAATTCCATCCAGTTTTCTTTTTTTTTCTTTTGCGGTACTATTTTCTGAAACAAAAAAAAAAGCCTAACAAAACTCCTAACCATCATCAGGTTCCTTCTTGTCAATCAAAGTCCTGAAGTTATTTTTATAGCGGGGGAGAAAATAAAATAAAATAAAAGAATGGGATCTAATAATATGTATTTTTTTAAAGAGATACGTTTTGGGTTTTTTATGTTGCTTTTTTAGTAAGAAAAGAATCGGCTTTTCCACCAGACACACCACGAAAGAACGTTAGACCCTGATTTTTTTGCCTTATTCTGAACTCCAAGCTTGGGCTGGGATGGCAGAAGTGGAGATTTCAGAGAACAAAGGGTTCAAGGTGACTAGCGCAGGGGTGTTGTGTTTCTCGTGCTCTTAGGATTATTCTGTATATTTTTGTTGTTGTTGTTTCTTTTTGAACTTCTCAAAGCACTAACGGTTTTGGAAGGGCCCCGTGGCCGGCGGGTGCATGGGATGTAGGTCGGGAGGCCAGCAAATAAGACAGATCTGCAAGGAAGAGGCTGGCAGGGAAAGGCGTGGTGGTGCTTTTTGACCTCCGTGGAGGGTCTCTGTGCCCTGGCAGGGCATTTTGGGGGTGCTGGAGTGGAAGGCCCAGTCAGAATTGGGCCCTCTGAGCCCCTCCTGCCAGTGCCCCCCGGGATGGCAGAGCAAGGACATTGTTGTGCACGATGCTGGGCCCCAGATCAGGCCCTGATTCTGCAGCCAGGTCCTTGCTAGCACCCGTGGGGGTCACGGTTTCTCTTGAAGACCCAAATGCAGGACTACAGGGGGGTGCTTATCTAGAAGCTGAGCTTGTCTCCCTATGCACCTGTCCCCCCATCCCTCCATCTGATCCAATTTGCTTCCAAAGAGCAGCCGCCCTTGCGAAGAGGGGGCGACACGTCCTGCATTGCTGGGTCCCGTGGCTGTGGGCTCATCCTGTGCTTGTCAGGCAGGAAGAACGGGGCAGGGTCCAGCCAGGCTGGGGGGACGTGGCACCACTGGGGTGGCAGAGCCACAGCTGACATCTGTGGCAGGCTGTTAGAGCAGCCTCAACCCCCCCACCCTCCTGGCGTCAGGGCTGGGTGCTCTGGGATCCCCTAACCTATAGAAATAGAGCCCTGATGGGCAAGGTGGGGCCTGGCATGAAGGTGCCTGCCATGCTTCAAGCCAGCCATGTCCCGATGTTTCAGGGCAGCACCGGCTGCCACTCCCTTTTTGAACCACCAGACCAGCGCCATGTCCTTTCCAACCCGCACAGGGCTTTTGGAGCGAGCTTGTAATCCATTTTGGACCTGCCTTGCGGTAGTACCCAAGTGGTTTTCAACCGCTGCCCCTTCACCCCTGAAATGCAGCTGCTTCTGGGGTGGGCTTCTGCCAACAGCACTGAATCAGCAGAGGCCTGCATCCTGCTTGTCCAGACTGTGGCGTGCAATGCTGGAGGCAGCCCCCAGCACCCAGGTGTGGGGCAGCAGCATTAGGCCCTGCCTGCTACATGTAGACTTGGGTTTCCTGGCAGCTTTTGGAGAGCAAAGGGTGATTATTTTTTTTGCCAGTCCCCCCTGGAAGGAGGGGGGCCGTGCAAGGCCGTTGGCTCTTTCAGTTTTATTTTACCTCAGTTTTGTTGCGAATACTTGAACAGTCAGTGATTGACGCGAGACAGTGATGCCCGGGACTGGAGATCAGATGCACTTTATCTTCATTTGTATCCTGGTCAGGGGAGACCCCCTCTCCTGGCACTGCTGAGGCCACAGCCACATGCCCATGGGGTCCCGTGCCAGGAGGGCCGGCTCCCCCGTGGGTTCATTCTTCCAAGAGCGGTTTGAGGAGTCGAGGCAGGGGCTGTATTTCCACGGTAGTGCGCCGGGGGCTGATTCTGCTCTCAGTTTGGCCTGGTTGGCACTTTGGATCACTTCTTTTGATGCCGCTCCTCTGAAGTCGGGGCAGGGAGAGATTGGTATTGACCTCCGCTGGGTGAGGCTGGTGGCACCTGAAATGGGTCCGGTGGGGATTCACACCTGGATCAAGCCAGAATCTCCCGGCTGAGCTCAGCAGCAAGGTCAATCCAGAGTCACTCCAGTTCCGCTCACTGCGGAGTTCCCCCGGGGTCCAATTCAGAGTTGCCCTGCTGGCACCACACTAGAGAACTGAGAGCACAGGTGGTTTCTCTGTCTCGTCTGGACTCTTTTGGAATAAACTTGCAGGGAAACGTGGCAGCGACACCGGTCGGCTCCTTTTAGCTTCCCGGGGCTTTGCTCAGCCGGGTCCCCCCGGCGGCTCTCACAAGCTGGGCTGGAGGGGGGTCCCGGTGACTGCCAATGGCTCCTATAATATGACCAGCACTTTTTTTTTGTTTTGTGAATACTATTATTATTTGTACGACTGACCTGCTTTTCAACAGAAACAGGATCCAGCTCCTAGTCCTGCTCCTCATAGGGGATTTGCTGCTGGATTCAGAGTGATGTGAAGCACACCCACAAAAGGCTCAAGGGTTGCCAGGCCGGGCCCCTAACCCCCTTGGACAATGACAGGGCTGTTTAACCCTCACCCGGCCCATTGCCAAAAATCTGGCATCACATCAGTGAGAATCAGGAACCTCTCTGTTGGCAATGCGCCGGAGTCCTTGTCCATCTGTGCACCTGGAAACCAGTAGCTTCTTGCCCAATGGATTTGGAGTCACTCGCAGAGATCAGCAACTTCAGATTGCTGCAAGTCTGCCAAGCAGATAGGGACCAGATTCATCCCATCCCCAGGGTGACGCTCAGCTAGTGCGAACTGAATCATTGGCTCGGTGCATGGCCCAGCTCCCCCTGTGTCCCCAGGGCCCCTTGAGCCTTTCATGGGTTTTCCTTAATGGACCTTTGCATTCTCTCATCAGCATTCAAAGTGCTGCATACATTGGGGTTTTGTTTTCCCACGTACCTGGGTGCTACAAGACTTCCCGAGTCACCCGGTCTACAAAAAAACCCACAAAGCTCTATAGATAAACCAGCCAACCACCCACAAAAATACCTTAGCATTTGCCTTGATTCACTGACTGTGGGGGCACTCTATTGAAAGTCCATTCCTTGTTATATGGTTTTGGGGATTTTTTATAATTTGGGGGGGGTCTTTATTTTTTTTTTCCCATCATAGGAAACCTAGAGTTGGGATTGATGCTATTGGAAGCAGATCACGTGTTCCATCCAGGTATTTCATCTCTCCAGCAAAAGAAAGGAATAAAAATAAAGTAAACTAAAATAATAAAGCCTGAGAGAGAACTGAACATAGAGAAGTAGAGTTAGGCTCGTCTGAGTTTTGAGGCATATAGTAAAAGGGGAGAAGGAAAAAAAAGTTAAAATAAAGTTAAACAAAAAAAAAAATAATTAAAATAATGATGTTGCACAACTTGTAGAAAACAAAGAAGGGAAGGGGTTAATGTATTAAATGTGCTAAATTACATTAAGAACTTAATTTTATTAAAGTATTATTACTTAAGAAACCTGGCGTCTTGTCTTCGTTCTCTCCCAGGGACACCCATCTCCACTTTGGGGTTGGAGAAATATAAGGAGGAGCCAGCAGTGTGCCGTCGTTGCCAAGAAAGCTAACGGCAAAATGGGCTGCATTGGTAGGAGCGTTGCCAGCAGATTGAGGGCAGTGATTATTCCCCTCTATTCTGCACTGGTGAGGCCACATCTGGAGTCCTGTGTCCAGTTTTGGGCCCCCGCTACAGAAAGGAGGTGGACACATTGGAGAGAGTCCAGCACGTGACAACAAAAATGGTTCAGGGTCTTAGGGACATGATTTGTGAGGAGAGGCTGAAGGAACTGGGCTGATTTAAGTCTGGAGAAGAGAAGACCGAGGGAGATTTAATAGCAGACTTCAACTCTGCAGGGTGGTTGCAAAGAGGATGGAGCTGGCTGTTCTCAGTGGGGGCAGATGGCAGGACAAGGAGCAATGGGCTCCAGTTGCAGCAAGGGAAGTTGAGGTTAGATAGTAGGAAAAACTCACTAGGAAGATGGTGAAGCACTGGAACAGGTTGCACAGAGGTGGTGGAGTCTCCATCCCTGGTAAACAAAGCCTTGGCTGGGATGATGTAGTTGGGGCTGATCTTGCTTTGAGCAGGGGGTCAGACTAGATGCGACCTCCTGAAGTCCCTTCCCACCCTCATTTTCTTTGATTCTGTTAAAGGCTTGTGACTCTACTTGCCTTGTTGGGGCACAGACAGACAACACTCTTGCCCATCAGTGTTGTACATGGATGCAAGTTACTCCAGGATCTGGAGCAGGCAGCATTTCTGGGCCATAGGAGCAAGTTATAGCAGGGAACAGTGGGTTTTTCATTGAGCAGATTACCCCGGGATAGCAGCAGATGTGTCACTTCCATGCAACAGCAGACTTTGCCCCGAATAAGAATACCTGCACAGAGGTTTAACACCATTTCATGAGCTAATTCAGATTAACACAGTCCCGAACACTGCCACACAGACAAGGCCTTGAGTGCATTAGGAACCTAGGGGCTGAGACCCCTAAAGGAAGAGGGGGAGGCTGGGGTAGAAAGGGTGGGAGGCTGCAACCTTCCATCAGCTTTGCATTTTCAAGGGTAATGAGCTCACCCCTGCCTAGCACCCAGCCCCTGCCCAGCAAGATGCCTATGTTGCACCCACCTGTTCCAGCAGCTTGTCCCCAGCCCGGATGAGTCACCAGCCAGGATGGATCACAATCACATTGCCCTCCTCACTGTCCCTGGCCTGGCACTGCTGACGGACCAAACCGTTGGTGGCTGGGGCGACATCACCACTTGGCACTGGACGGCAGCACAGGCAGATGGCGGCAAGAAGGCGGCTGTGTTTTTGCAAGCTGGCTCAGCGCACAGTCCAGCGCCGTCCCGCAGCTCTATGCAGAACTGGGCATGGCCCCCAGCTGAAATGCGGCTGCCTCTGGGGCACATGTCTGTGCCATGCTGTGCAACCATTCAGGAGCCTGCCTGTGCCATCTGAGGACCTCCCCTGGCACCGTACTGGAGGGGGAAGGGAGCAATGAAGCCACCTGAACACCCCGGAGCTAGGGCGCTCTGGAGGTTTGACTCGTTTGAAGCCACTTCGGGTGCCCGTGCACACGGGCTCCCCATAATTGCAGTGACTGGTACTATCTAGTGGCATCCAGCAGGTACGACGACTCCAGTACCCTGCAAAATCATTGCCTTAGCAGGGCTTGGGATGGAGAAGAGACATTTCTGCTTGCACCCCAGGAGCTGGTCCTAGGGTGAAGCAGCCCAGCGTGCCGCCAACCTGGGCCCAGGGGTCAGAGCTCTGCAGGGGACTCACTTTGCTGAGCTGCGGTCATCAGGGGCCAGCGGGCACCTCCACTTACTGCAAGCCCCAGCTGCCGGAGTCATGTGACGTCGGAGAGACTCTCTGCTCCAGACTGCCCATCTGACACCGCCCCCCAGATCTTTCCAGCAAGGGCTTGCCCTTACCCTTGCCCTGCCCTGCTCCTTCCTGCAACCCCCTTGCGTCTCTCCACAGAGAGGATAACAGCTTGCTACTGCCCCACGGCTTGTGTCCTCAATACTGAAGTTCCCAGAGTTCAGACTAAACAAACTGGGGTGCCCTCCCCGCCCAATCCAGTGCAGAGAAGGGGCAGCAAGGGAAGGAGCAAAATCCTTTATTTAATCATGAACAAACTTCTGACATCAGCACAACACCCAGCAGCACAAGGTGTAGGAGGGAGTGGGGGTAGGAAGCAACATGTCCTGACATAAAATACATGTCTGCTTCTATCCCAGGATAAGTCGTTGCCTCAGTTGGGGTCAGACCCTGGCAGGGGGCTGAGACCTGGCCCTGGAGGCATCCTCTGCTGTGTGTGCTGAAGAATCGATCACTCCAAAACAGAGTCCCCTGCCCCCCACACCTTGCCCCAGTGGTGATCAGCGACTGGCGAGGGTGCCTATTTCTGTTCTCAGCTATGGTGTGCTGGGATCAAGCCAGCCTCTAGCCCAGGAGCAGGTGTAAAAAGTGCACAGGGCTCAGCCCATCAGGTAGGTCCGATAAAGGAAGCTACAACCCGGCTCTAGCAGGTGCAGACTCCAGCCAAGGGCACCCCCAGCCCACCCCATCCCCTCAGGGCTGGGGTGCACCAGGCCTTACCCATCAGCTGCTCCATGCTGGGCTCTGGCCAGAAGGGGCTTGGGAGCCCAACAAAGGGAGGAGTAGTGTCCCCTGCCCCCCCATTTTGTGTAGGACCTACAAAAACTTGACCCTAGCAGCAAGGAAGAGGAAAGCATCTTCTGGGAAAGAGCATGGTTGCATTTCCCTAGGGCCTCTAGTAAATACGGAGATGCATGGGGCAGGAGGAGGACAGGACCCGGGACATTGGAAGAAGAGAGCGGCACACAAGCTGTGGCCTCCTCACCATGCCTGGGGCAGGACTGGGGGTCCAGGCTGCCCCCTCGCTGTCCCAACCCTAGTGGGCTCAGATGTTCTGGCAGCAAGGTGCCTGCTTGCCCTCTTGGTGGGTGGGCAGCATGTGGATGGGCTCAATGGTGGTGCTGGGCCCCAGCTCCAGCTCTGACTGTCCGGCCATCTGCTTCTGCGACACGATGCGGTAGATCTCTGCAGGGCGGAGAGGGTGGTGAGGTCAAGGGGGAAGCCCCCAGCCCTGCCCCCCCTGCAAAGCCAACAACCCATACTGGTCCCAGGTTGGGTTTGGCAGAGGGGCACACTCAGCAGAGCCCCCCCTTCCAATAGCTATGACTTAGTAGGAGCTGGGGAAACTGAGGCACAGAAAGGCAGCGAGTCTAAGAGAACCCAGGCATCCTGCCTCCCAGGTGCTAACCACTCAACTGCCCTTCCCTGGGCGTAGAGCTGGCTTGGACCCCAGCCCACCAAGCTCCAGCCTCCCCCATCTTTGGAGACCCCTGGCCACAGCCCCCTCCATCCCCCTGCAAAGGGCCCAAAGAGGGAAGGGAGGCAGGGGCAGGTTGCCCAGCTCTGGCCTCATGGACTCACCTGTGAGGATGTTGTGGAAGGCCGTCTCCACATTGGTGGAGTCTAGGGCTGACGTCTCGATGAAGGACAGGCCGTTCTTCTCTGTGTGGGGCACAAGAACGGGGCAGGAGTCAGACAGACAGATGGATGCATGCCTCCAGCTCCCACTATCCCACCCACTCCCCACTGGTGACCTCTAGGACAGCCTGACCCCCCCGTGCCCAGTGCCTGGAGCTGGGAGAGAATCTCCGCCTACTATACAGGGCCCATGACACATGGTAGGGCTGTTCCCTTGCTACCCAGAAGGTAGCTACACAGATGCCCCCGAGGTTCCCAGCTAGGAGGGGGATGCCAGGGTGCAGCGAGGCAGAGGGTCAGGGATACGGACCTGCAAAGCTCTTGGCCTCATCGGTGGGCACGGCGCGGAGATGCCGCAGGTCGCTCTTGTTGCCCACCAGCATGATGACAATGTTGGCGTCGGCATGGTCCTGCAGCTCCCGCAGCCACCGCTCCGCGTCCTCGTATGTCAGGTACTTGGCGATGTCATAGACCAGCAGCGCGCCCACCGCCCCCCGGTAATACCTGCGAAGTGGAGGGGAGGGGGTCACAGGCTGCCCAGAGAAGAGGCAGGGGGGTAATTGTGGGCAGGATTGCTGGGTCCTCTGCCACTGAGTCGGTGCAAAGCCCCCGATGTGCCTCAGTTTCCCCCTCCCCATGCACACAGGCTTCTCCCTGAAGCAGCTGGTGCAGCCTGTTCACCATGCTGTTCCCCACCCCAGAATCAGCTGCATCGCAGACCTGGGCAGAGCCTGACTCACGCTGAAGTGATGGCCCGGTACCGCTCCTGCCCGGCCGTGTCCCAGATTTGCGCCTTCACGGTCTTGCTGTCCACCGTGATGCTGCGGGTGGCGAACTCCACGCCAATGGTGCTCTTGCTCTCCAGGTTGAACTCGTTGCGGGTGAAGCGTGAGAGAAGGTTGCTCTTCCCCACGCCCGAGTCCCCTATCAGCACAACTGTGGGGGACAGGACAAGCGTGGGTTAGTAGCTGCCTGCATTGCCGGTGGCTCCGGGCAAGGATTAGATGTGGGAACCGCCCCGCACCCTGCAAAATATGGGAGACCACCCCCAATCTTCCCAGCAAGGAGCCAGGCGTGGAGGGGCTGTGAAGCTGAGGCTGGGGGTGGGCAACGGAGGCACCAGGGGCTGGATAGTCTCACATCTGGGCTCAGCTGCTCTTCTTTCACGCCCAGGAGACAGGTAACATTGTGGCCCCAGTTGCCCATCAGCAGGTGTTATGGGGAAGCAGCCATTTCCCCCCACCCTGCTGTCCGAGGATCGCTGTCACCATTAGGCCGCATTGCATCGTGAATGCAGGCTGAGCAGATGACAGCTGGGTATTGCTGCACGGCTAGTGGAGCTGCTCTGTGTTTGTGGCAACAGGGTCCTGCAGTCCAGCTGCCCCCATCCTGCCAGCAGCGCAAGCTCCCACGACACCAAGGAAGCTGCCCATGTAGGCGGGAGGCTGTGGCCTGCCCCAAAAGGATCAGGGGGAAACTGAGGCACGGGAAAGGAGAGGGGCAAGTTCTCTCCTCCAGCTGCAATGCTGCCTTGTGTGATCTTGAGAGATCCCCAGAGCCTGCTGCCTCCATCTGCAGCACCCCACAACACCCATGGTCTTATCCTCACCAGGGACCCTCATTTCTCAGGCACCAATCAGGCTCATCAGACCCTGGAGGTGTGCAGGTATCCCACAATCCAACCTGCTGGGAGGCAGCTCAGAGCATCCCAGGGCCCCTTCTGCAATGCCCCCTGCCTCGGCCAGGCCAGCTGGATGCTGCAGGGAGGCAATACCGCCCACCGCGTGCTTGGCTTTCAGCTCTGAGCCTTCTTGTTCATGTCCCCCCAGGGTTAAAGGGAGTCTCGCTGAGGACCAAACTCCTATTTGTGCCAGAGGAGGAAACCCCAGTTCGGACAAGGGAGAGAGAGACAGGTCCAAGAGCTCTGGTTTCTATGCTACTGCTTGGGCCATGCCTACAAACACCAGGAGCAGAGACCCTTATGCCACCCAAAAAGGACAAGGGCAACTGGAACCAGTTTGGCTGGAGAAAGGAAGCAAATCTTAAGCTGTCTGTGAGCAGGGGAGGTCTTATCCCAGCACCAGTGCCCACAGCGCAGCAAGGCTTCTGCCTCAGTTTCCCCTTTCTAGGGCAGGGACAATTGCAAGCATTAATTAAATTGCTTTGCCAGGGCCTGTGAAGTCAGGAGGGCTGAGGTCAGGGCTGGGCTGTAGCAGCTTCTAATAGGAAGACCAGGGGTTTGGCAGCCTGGAAAATAGACTAAAGGCACCCAGGGGATGGCAGGGACCAGCTACACTGGGGCTCAGATCCTCCTGCCACTGAAATCACGGCCCCAGTGCCTGATGGGAAGGAGAATCACCACTTGGTGTTTGCAGTATAGGGACTGTGACACTTAGTTAAAGAGTTGCGCCCCCATCCCAAAGTGGGGAACACACCCTCCCACTCCAAGATGTGCTGAGAGAAACAGAGATGAGAAAGGCTGGGAGTTTCCTCCTGTAAGGAGCTCAGCGATCCTGGGTTTGAGTCCTGCCAGACCCAGCACAGAAGCAGGTCACAATTCCCTCCAGGCCTCACCGCGACAGGGGGATGCCCGCGTTTGCTAGTGCCAGCAGTGAGGACAGTGACGGCCCCATGCTGGCTCAGGAGGGCACATGGGAGTAGGGGATCCCCACCTGCCCTTGACTGTGGGCCACAGAGCAGCCCAGCTGGCCTGGCAGCATTTTTGCCTGGGTGGAAAGAGGCCCTTGCGGGGCAGGGACGCTGGGGTTCAGGCCCCACCGGCTCCCAGAGCAGCACCGCAGCACAGACCGGTTTCCCAGGGGCCGCGGGCTGCACCAGGAAGCTGAATTCGCCAGGGCTGTTGGCAGGGAAGTGTCTGAAAGGGAAGGTGAGTCACCAATGACTTCATCCCCGCCCTGACTCGGCAAGGTTTTCAGCCCAACTTGTCCCCTCCCTTGACCTGCCTGCACCAACGTACACGGGCCCAGCCACCCGGAGCAGGCAGAGAATCCCCAGGCACTGACAGCAGTATGGGGCTTATGACACCCTCTTGCACCTGCTCCACTGTGAGCAAAGATGTGGGTGTTTTTGCAGGGATGTGGAAGAGGACATTTAACGCACACACTTGGCATGGAAGAAACCACCCTGGGGTCCTCCCTGAGGGGCAGTAGGAAGCAAAAGACACCCCCCCCCCCACTGCCTCATCCCCGCTGATCTCAGAGCTCGTCACAAAGCTCCGCACCTTCTTTGCAAGCTACACGGGAAACCAGCTGCATAGCCAGGTGCAGGAAGGGAAACTGAGGCACAGAGCTGCCTCGCCTGAGATGATGCCGGCCGCAAACAGAGCCAGGAGCAGAAGCCAGGCGTCCTGCCTCACCGGGCCGTGCGTCAGTCATGTGCCCCCGTCCCAACATGGACGCCTGTGCCGCAGGTGGCATCACTTCCCCTTCAGGATTGCTCACGTCAGGGAGAAACCCCACAACCCCTCAGGGATGGGGCAGGGACGGGCAAAGGGATCAGGGGAATGGGAGAAAGGGAAACCAACTCAGCAGCACTCTGCCGGCGTTTTGCCTGCCTCCCACTCTGCTAGACTCCTTACCCCTTTCCCACCCCGGACACTTGTCGTATTAAAGCCGCAAGAACAAATACCCCCCTGCTCCCCGCCACACCATGCCCGTACCATGGGGAACCATGCGGAGGGCTTGGGGGGGGTCAGGACCCAGCCTCCCCCCATTCAGGCTGCAGTGGGAAAGGGAGCAGGAGCTACAAGGCTGCCCGCGTCCAGCCACTGACATAGAAGACCCATGCATGCACCTTCACGAGGAGCTGCTGGGGCAGAGAGATATCCATACAGCTCCTGGCACACCTCGATGCCTGGCTAGCAGGGGCCTCTACAGCTCCAGCAGCAAACACCCTCTTCCCATTTACCCCCAGTCAGCATCAAAGCTGGGCTCAAAAAAGGCCTTTGTAACCCCAGCATCAGCAGCTGGGCCCTCCAGCCAGGCCCCCAGATGCAGGGCAATCCTACCCCACCCGTCTCAATGTCCACTGGGAGCAGGGCCCAGCGCGCTTGGCACTGTACAAACCCAGAGCAAAGCGCCCACCATCTAGGCCA
Source organism: Crocodylus siamensis (assembly GCF_052110815.1). Classification (NCBI taxonomy): domain Eukaryota; kingdom Metazoa; phylum Chordata; order Crocodylia; family Crocodylidae; genus Crocodylus; species Crocodylus siamensis. The sequence goes on along the minus strand of NC_143400.1, from coordinate 13,537,737 downwards.
GGTTGGGCTGGGCAGGACTCACTTTTGAAGAGGTAGTCATACTCATCATCCTTGCCCCGCATCTTGCCCAGTGCTGCCGGCCGCCCTCCGCACTGCACCCAGACACCGGTCCCAGGTGAGCTCACTGCTCTGGGATTTCCTGGGCACCTCTAGGTCCACCCCACCAGTGCTGGGGCAGGGCTCTGGCACGTTTCCTATTGGTGCCTGACACTTCCTCTCTCAGACAGATTGGCTGGCGGAGCTGTCCATCACCTGCCAAAGGGCTCACCTGGCACAGGTATGTGGGGTGGAGCTTGTATTGAGTTCTTAAAGGGACCGTGTTTCTCTTAAAGGGTTTGATGGGATGTCCTAGCTCTCTGCTTCATCAAGAAGCTTGTTCAATCTGCCTGCTGTCTGCTAGGCCCTTTAAGCATTTAGGGTGGGGTGTGGGCCACACGGCTGGGCTTGGCTGGTAGGGTTTCATGTGACTCTATGCACACAGTGACCTGATTATTGTGTTGGATGACTCATCCACATGTCTTGTCCCCTCCACTGCTAGCATCTTGTGGGGATTCTCCTCTAGCTCAGGCAAAGCACTGGGAAGCTCTGCTCCAGCTAGGCTGTGCGCCATAGCTCCAAGCAGCCCCGTAGGTGCCTGCAGGTGTGCATCACCCAGCTGCGTTTGGATCCAGCCAACCTGCCCCAGGGTGTTCTGGAGCCAGGATCGGGACCTCTCTCTCCTGACCCAGGCCAAGATTCCCCTGTATCAACCCCCTGCTGCTTCATGTGGCCAAACCGGGTGCAGCTCACTTGGGGTGTGACTCAGTGTTTGGCCCTTTCTGATCACCCCAGGCTGGGGGAGACCACCCAGCAAACCCCGCTGTCATAGCACCTTGTCTTCCCAGACACCCATGCCCCGGCTCCACCCCTGCCTGCTCCCTGTACTTGCCTATAAAGACCGAGCCCTTGTCTGACGGAGAAACTGAGGCAGGGAGACAGCAGCACCCTAATGTAACAGGCCCTGCTGCCCTTTCTTTACCCTTTGTGAACTGCAAGTGAGGTCTTTACATCCCCTGCGCATTTACGTGCAGCTGGAAATGTGTTGGTTTAACCTCCAAACCCAGGAGGGGGACCCCCCCCCATGCCAGTCTGACATGGGGAAGAAAGTCCTTCCTACCCCCAAACCTGGGGGGGTCAGTTTGACCCTGAGCTGGACCCTCCCAGCCAGTAGGAAGGATCTGCAGGAGCATCAGCTGCCCCCAGGCAATGTCCTGCCTCCATCCATGCGTTAGCAGGAAGGCCCCAGGCAGTGTGGGCAGAGCTGGATTTGTGAGCCTGGGCCTGAGTATGGTGGGGGGCACTGACCACACTGCTGGGGGCACACACCTATGCTAGGAGGACTGTGCACACACCCCATCACTCACCCCCAAGGACACAGGGAGGGCAGGGATGGCAGAGCCTAAAGGGGTAGACCCACCTTTGGCAGGTGGGAATAAAGGCAAAGCAAACCTGCCTCTTGAAAACAGTTTAATGCTTGCACCCGTATTGCACAGACCATGGCAGCAGCCCCACCCCCGGGATCCGTGCCCCAGCTGCCTTCCAAAAGGAATCGGGAACGCGGAGGCTCCCAGCAGGCTGGGACCACATCCAGGAGCGACGGGGATTTCTGCATCTGCCTGGACCCTGCAGGGCAGGCTCCGGGCAGGGCGAGTCTGGGGCCGCCCGGAGTCCCACGCTGGCGGAAGCAGGGCCAGGCTGCAGGGCAGCGGGCAGAGGAGTGGACTCCTGGGCCCCTTCCCGTGCTGGGCTCAAAGGCTGAGGCAGCAGGAGCGTTGGGCCGGCGCATGGGACTGTGCGGTGCTGGCGGTGCTCTCGGGGGACAGCGTCACGGCATTGTCCGGGGCGCTCTTCTGCTTCTGCTTCTGCACCTTGTTGAAGATCTCTGTGGGGGAAGAAGTGCTGTGAAATGACCCTCGGGGCAAACATAAACCCACCCGACAGGGGGAGCCAGGCACCGTCTCAGTGAGCACAGCCGACCCCCGTCATCTCCAAGGGCGTGATACCAGCCCTGAGCCCCACCACCCCTCTCCAGGGCAGTTCCATGGGCCAGAAAAGAGGTTCACACCCCCCACCTACCTACGTGCACTCCCAGCCACACTGTAAAGGCAGAAAGCAGCCAGGGGGCTTATATAGGGCTGCCCTACCCAGAATGCTTTGCAAGCAAGGGGGAACCCCCTCCCCTTCCCCACTCTCTAAGTGATTGACAACTGGGCTTAGCCAACCAGCTCTTTCCCTTGCAACCAGGTCTATGGGGGGGCGGTGCCTGCACCCTAGGGGCTTTTATGGACCTTCCCCAGTGCCCCCAGTGCCCTACGCACCCCGTAGCACGGTCTCAAAGGCCTGCTCCACGTTGGTGGAGTCCAGCGCCGAGGTCTCGACGAAGAGCAGCCCATTGTTCTCTGCAACAACAGGAGTCTCACGAGGTGCCCGGGCCTATGCCGGGGGCAGCACGGACCCCCTAGCGCAGAGCTCCCCACACAGTCCCCTTGGGGCATCTGTATTTCCCACATGTAATGCACCTTCTGATTTCCAGCAGGTGTTTTTTCGGGGGTGAGGGTGGGGAAGAGGTGTGTGTTGTATGCAAGATGATAATTTTGGGAGCTCAAGACCCCCAGTTCCAGGCCAGGGGGCCAGGTCGCCAAGCCAGCTGAGCTGCAGGGGGTTAGGGAGTGATTCTGTGTACCTGCGAACATCTTGGCCTCCTCGGTTGGCACCTCCCGAGCCTGGGTGAGGTCGGTCTTGTTGCCCACCAGCATGACGATGATGGTGGCTTCAGCATGGTCATAGAGCTCCTTCAGCCACCGCTCCACCTCATCATACGTCTGGTGCTTGGTGATGTCGAATACCACCAAGGCGCCCACTGCACCCCGGTAATACCTGCCGAGAGCAGGCAGCCTCACCATGGGACCCAACCCAGAGCTTGGGACACCCCCACAGCACTTGGACCGGGCCCTGCAGCACGTCCCCCACCCCAGCAGTAGCTGAATGGGAATGGGATAACAACCCACTACTGCTGGCATGCATCAGAGCTGCTCCTTGGGTTCAAGGAGGGATGCATGCGGAGTCCCATGGCCATGACTGTCTAAGCCCTGGTGAGCATCGGTGCCAGCTTTCCAGCCAGGCTGTTTTGCATGGAAGAGGTGCAGGGCAATGGGATATCAGGGAGTATTGCCAGGACAGTGAGAGAGTGGCGGGGGTCAGGGATTGGACCCATGCAGCGCTGGCTCCAAAGACACTAGGAGGAGACATCGAGGGCCCTCCCCGCCAGGGCACTCACGCTGAGGTGATGGCGCGGTAGCGCTCCAGCCCAGCCGTGTCCCAAATCTGTGCCTTCACCATGGCGTCGCCCACCAGGACGGTGCGGGTGGAGAACTCCACGCCGATAGTGGTGCGGCTGTCATGGCTGAACTCATTGCGGGTGAAGCGTGAAAGCAGGTTGGTCTTCCCCACACCTGACTCTCCGATCAGGACCACTGGGAGGCAATGGAGAAATCTTCGTCAGCACGGGAGGAGAGTGGAGGGAGAATCCCCCTGTGCTGCCAGCAGTACGGGGCATGTGACACAGTTCTGGAGGGGGCAGTGGGCTGCTTAGTAGGATTACCAGCAGACTGAGGGCAGTGATTCTTCCCCTCTATTAGCACTGGCAAGGCCACATCTAGAGTCCTGTGTCCAGGTTTGGGCCCCTCGCTGCAGAAAGGAGGTGGACACACTGGAGAGAGTCCAGCGGAGGGCAATGAAAATGGTTGTGGGGCTGGGGCACAGGACTTGTGAGGGGAGGCTGAGGGCACTGGGCTTATTCAGTCTGCAGAAGAGAGGACTGAGTGGAGATTTAATAGCAGCCTCCAGCTCCCTGCAGGGTGGCTCCAAAGAGGATGGCACTGGACCATTCTCAGTGGTGGCAGATGACAGAAGGAGCAATGGGTTCAAGCTGCAGCAAGGGAGGTTTAGTTTGGAAATTAGGAAAAACTTTCTCACTAGAAGGGTAGTAAAGCTCTGGAACAGGTTACCCAGAGAGGTGGTGGCATCTCCATCCTTGGAGGTTTTTAAGACCTGGCTAGACAAAGCCTTGGCTGGGCTGATTGGGGCTGGTCCTGCTTTGAGCAGGGGGTTGGACTAGATGCAACTTTCCAAGGTCCTTTCCCACCCTCCTTGTCTAATTCTATATCATTTAGGCTGTGAGCTGTGTGGGACAGGGACCTTCTTTGTTTGTACATTGTCCAGCACAGCCATGTCTTAAGACCTAGATGTACAAGGGGATTTAAGCACCACATTGCATGGTGCTACTTAAGCCCCAAGCAGGCTATCCAGGCCTCAGCGCTCTATCCACCAGGCTGGAGGGTGCTCCAGGATGGCCTCTTCTCTCCTGGTGAAATTGTTTTAAAAACACTCAGAGATTCACCAGAGCAGAGAGAGGGAGAACGACTGACTTCACAGCCTGGCAGCAAGCGCATTGGCCTGGGAAACAGGACACCTGGGGTCATCTCCCAGCTCCAAGGCAGCAGTTCTCAATGAGGGGCCACAGCACTCTGGGGTGCCTGGAAATCTTTTCCAGGGGGCCATGCTCTACATGTGCAACCATGATTTGCAGGACAAACCCTGATACAGCAAACAGGAGTCCAGAGCTGTGGATTTTCTGAGTTTTTGCAACAGAAAAACTGCTCTGGTATTCATTTTGGTAGGCAAAAAAAGAATAAAAACAAAGAGGTGACACTTTCTGAGGGGCTTCTTGAGTCTATCTAGTGGTGCCTCCAGTCTAGAGAGATGGTGAACCACTGGATTAAGGAAACCAACCATGAAAGAAAGAACCAAGGGCGACTCCCATGATTTCACTTCAAGCCTTGTTATATTTAGGGGGGTCGCACAACTGCCAGCAAGCGATGGCATGAAACTCACTGCTGCCATTTGATGGGGAGCTTTAAAATATACAGAGAAACTGGAGTAAGTGGATCCCAGAGACAAATCAGAGCCCACCACCCATCACTTTTCTAGCCCATGATTTTTGAAGCCAGACTCAAAATATGGGTTGGAGGTAGATTTTTCCTGCTTGAGACTGTTGTTTCTGCCTCAAACCCCACAAGGATCCTTGGAAAAGTTTACCACAAGTTTTTGCCCGGCTTTCAGGGTCCCTCTTGTCCTGTGACACCCTTTTAACTTGTCAGCTGGGTGCAAACACAATGGGCTGTCAGGCCAAGAAGAGCTTTGGATGCTGCTTTTCATGCAGTGTCTCCTCCTGGCTCAGCCTGGGAACCCCTGGGGTGGAGAGAGGAATGACTCTGGGGATGCCTGTCAAGCTGAGGTCCTCTATACTGAGCCATCACGATGCATTTTGTGCTCTTTCATGGGATTTCTGCCCCACAGCACACTGCAAGGGCTGGTTTTCTCCCGAGTTAGAGAGAGATGCAAGCACTCAGAAGGGGTCAAATTGCCACCAACTCCAGCTCCCTGTGAGAACTAGCTGCCCCCATACACCTCTGTGGGTCTGGGGCTAAAGTGTGCTCCCAAGGTCACTCTGGACATCAGTGGCAGAGTTGGGAGAAGAACTTGGTGTGTCACCTCCCAGTCCAGTCCCCTGAACACAGCCTGTCCTGTTCCTCCCATCCCAGACTTGCCGGGTGTCCCTCAGACTTGATTTATTGCCTTCATTTATAGCCCTGGTTCAACAGCCCAGGCACGGCCCAGCAATTAAGAGAGGACTTTTTGGTGTACGGGAAACCGTGCACGTGCAGAGTACAGGGGCCAAGACAACCCCTAGCCTTGAGAAAGCCCCTGGCCCAGGTGAGCAGAGCCACGGACATTGTTCCTCCCTCCAAAACCAGCTCAGAGATGCTTCTGCTGCTTCCAGTTTCTACCCACTGGCCCCCTCCTTACCCTGGCAAGCCCAGCTGACGAGCTGGTCTGTGCCTTGATCCTGCCCATGGTATCACTGCAGCATGCAGGCGTGGACACGTGCGCCAGGCCTGGGCAAACACACGGTTCCCTGCACCATCTGGCAGTGCGAACAGGGTGTTAAAGAGCCAAGAGGCCTTTTCTGGGACAGGCTTCTCACCCCACGCTCCCTGGGGGCAGGAGCTGGGAGAATCCCCTTCATGCTTGGCAGTATAGGGCTTAGGACACATAGCTGAGTGAAAAATCATTCAGTATAGAGGCAGCATGGACCAGCAAGTAGCTCAGGTTCAGGACACCTGAGTTTTACTCTCACCTCTTCCTGAGCAAACCTTTGCTTCACTTCTCTGTGCCTCAGTTTTCCTTCCCTGCCCTTTGCCTATCCAGGCCACGAGCTCCCCAGGAGAACAACTGCTTCGAACCTGCACTGGCACCAGAAGTGGCTGTGATAGACAGGGATAAAACCATGCACAAGGCAGGCTGCTCTATTTCTAAAGCCTTGAATTCTTTGCCTCTGATGCCACCATCAACACCTTAGCTCAGTCAAGCAGAGTGACTTTGAGGTGCCCGCTGAGACTTTCCTCCACCCCCTCCCTGGGCAGCCAGGTGTTTATCATCTGTGTTTCACTCCACTTCCTTTTTCTCTGCACTTCTGGCTGCTTTCACAGTTCTCAATCCCAAGCCCCACATCGCAGACACAATCTCTGGGCCGGGCAGGACAGCACCCATATCAAGGAACTGCCGTAAGCCTGAAAACATGAACACACCGTTGAATGTTGTTTGACTGCAGAGACTTGAACTCAGCACCTTCCATGGGAGACAAACCAGGAGCAAAATATTGCAGCTTACCAAGGAGAGTTGTTGAGGTCACAGCTCATCAGACCCCTGCTCTCTCACCTACACTGGGAGCATCTACATGTGCGTTAACGTGCTTTAGTTAATGCCCATAAAATCTTGTACCTGCATTGGGAAGTGCTAGGAAAATGTGCATTAGCCTGTCTTAAGTAAAGAGCATGTTTTTGTGATGCTTTAATGCACATTAAAATAAGCTAAAGTGCACATGTAGACATGCCCCTGACACCCAGGCAGGCAGGGGTTAAACAGCTCTGCCTCACACCCTCTTTTCCAGGGAAATCTGGTTTTCCATACAACGAAACATCTCCACCAGTACAATATTTAACTTCCTCCACAGTCTATTTGCTTTTCTCTTTTGGAAAAGGCCTAAAAACCTCCCAAAAGGGAATTTTTCAAATAAAACAGGAAGCTTCAGTTTTCAGACAAATCTTTTTCTGTTTGTTTTCTGACAAAATAGGACATTGTCAGCTACAGATTTTGATGCAATATATATACAGCTCCTTCGATTAGAAAACATTTCAGGCTCACTTCTAAGACAGTTTCCCCCCAGTGAAATCCACACTGAGATAACGAGCTGGAAACCAGCAAAGCTTTTCCTTGAAACATTAAGAAGTGAAATGCTTTCATGGATGTTTTCTGGGTGTTCCCTCCCCCTTTACTTAAAGGGTTCAAATGGGTCTCTCAGAAGGGACATAATCTGCTTCTAAAACCACAAAAAAGAACCCCGGGAGTCAGTGGTCTCCAACCCACTGCCCCCAGCAAGACTGCGCTGGTCTAAACCTTCCCTGCCAAATGTTTGCCCAGCCTGCACTTGAAAACCTCCAGTGACCGAGATCCTTTTTGGGGGGTTTATGTTCTTAAGAGGCCGCAAAACCGCAGTGGTATTTAGTGCAATTATTTGTTAAAACAACATCAATGAGGCTGGAATATGCTGTTCCCAGGAGGGCGGAGGGCTGGCATCCCGCTGAACCGGATCCTGACAGCCTGGTGCATTGGGCGTTATTATTTGTAGGGCAAAGCCTGGACTGCCATTGAAGCCTGGTGTGCAAGGGGCTGCATATGGAGCCGGAGGAGCAGGTAGTAGCTGGGAAATCTAGGTATCTCCCTCTCCATGCTCCCTGCCCAGGCAAACCCTGAAGCATCGGTGTCTCTCTGTCCTGCCACTCAATGCCCGTTCCCCGGTGCTGCCCTGCCTTGTGCCATCAGCCAGGACAGGGGTGGGAGAGGCAGCAGCACCATTCAGAGGCACCTGTTGGCATGCAGTCACCCGAGAGTGGAAATCCCCCATGTCTCACCTGTAGACACCACAAGTCTTGCTGGTGGCCAGCAGCATCCTACCAGAAGCCACCCAAGCTGTGACCTCCATCTGCTACCCTGGGTGGGGAAGCATCGCATGCTCCACTGTATCTCTGCAGCCCTGAGCTGTCTGCTGCTCTGTGCCTAGGATGCTTATCAGGTCCATACTGGCGGAGCACAGGAAAGGGGCTTGGCTGGTCCTGATCCTGGGGTCTCTCTGTGGGGCTTGCACCAAGCCTGGGAGTGGAATTTGGCCCCCCCAGTGTCTGGACTCCTGATGCTGCAGGGTCTTCTCCACTCCTTGTCTGGATACCTGCTCCCTCCCACTCCTTGCTCTGCCAGCAACACCCCCACCTCCACCCTGCCTACCACCCCCCAAATCCCATCCCTCCAAAATTTCTGTGCCCCCTTAATTCCACCCTTAAAAGGAGAGTTTGCAAGGGGCTGAACATCCAACCTGGCCCTGAATCCTCCAGGATAAAGGCAAAGGGGTGGACAGGGTGCAGAGAACAGACTCACCCTTGAAGACAAAGTTATAGTCCTCCTCCGGCGCCCCCATGGCTCGTGGCTGTGCCTGGTCCCCTCCGGTGCGGGGTCCGGCTTTCAGTCTTGGTCTGCTTCCTGCCCAGCCAGGGTGGGTGGGTGGCAGGAGGGCTCAGGAGTGGTTTCTACACCAGCTGATCAACCAGGAAGGTGGAAAGGAAAAATTCTTCCCTGCCAAGAAGGCCGATTTGGAAGCAGTGGGGAAAGCAGGCGTGCAAGGGAGGCACCTGGCGCGGCAGGGAAGGAGACGGCAAGACCTCAGGAGAGCCAGGTGACCGAGCTATGGGCAAGGTGCAAAGGAGCTCCTCGCCAGGCAGGTTGGAGCTGCGTGACTCAATAGGGCGTGACCCGGTGTCGCTGTACAGGTTCAGCAGGTAGCGCCAACCCCCTCGCCCGCCCCCGAGAGAGTCACGTGGCTGCCCATGCACCCAGCAGCTTTGGCTCAGGACAGGGGGCCCAATCCTGAGCACTCTCAGGGCCTCATGAAGCCAAGAGAGCCCTCATGCATGAAGAAGCCTGCTGCAAGAGGCCCAGGAAGCAGAGGCAGCCGAGGGGCTGGAAAGAGGAGATGACACAGGCGAAAGCAGCTTGTTGACTCTGGATGAGCAGTATGCAAAGCAGGATTTGCCTAGGATGCACCTGCAGCTGGGGAGGAACACACCAGGACCTCCAGGATCAGGGTAGGTATTGGAGGGATGTGATGGCCCCGGTCCTCCTCATGAGTATCCCTGAGCAAAAATGGAGAATGCAGAAGGTGTCAATATAGCCCATGAGACCAGGGACAGAGGGTCCAACTGGGGAAGGGATCATCTGGATGCACCCCTGTTGCTAAGGGCAAAAGAAAGGAGGGGAGACCCGGTCGATGGTCCCTGCCGTTGTATGACTGCTGGCCCCAGCGCTCCACCTGCAGAGAAACAGCAGGAGTCAGAGCCCCCGGTAGCTCAGAGAGAGGCACAAAGTAGAGAAGTGGTTTCTGTTACAGTGCCCCAGCCGGGCAACAAGGAATAGGACCCAGGCAAGGCCACCCTTCGGGAGCAAAATAGAGACTTCTGCTGGGAGCAGCTATGATAGAGATGCAGCCGAGGCATGGAGAGGAACTCCTCTAGCGACTGGCAGCACCTCCTTTTTCCTGCTGGGGAGGAAGAGGCATTGGGCAAATTAATCCTGCCACCCATGCGTGCCAACAAACATGTGTTTGGGCTGAGAGAGGCCAAGAAAAGCCAGACAGACACAGAGGGATTAGGCACACAGTACCAATGCAACACCCTTGTCAGGCATCTAAGTGGATCCATACAAGAGCATCCAGTCTTACCCCAGCACAGGCCCAGGCAGGACTCAAGTGAGCCTGAGGCTGCTATTTGATTAAAAAAAAAAAAAACAGCCACCAGCCCAGAGGCTGCTGGTAGGTATCAGGGCATAAATGCACAGCCCCATAGTGGAGTGGGAGAGGTAGCTGGTCTGCTGTTAACAGTGCAAAGAGCGGCTGGGAGAGGAATCCGGCCCCTGGACTTTCCTTTGGGAAGTGGAAGCTGCCTTCCTTGTCCTGTGCTGCCATCGTGCGATTAGAAGAGGCAATGAACATCAGGGGAGCCTCCGTATCCTCCTAGAAAAAGCGGTGGATCGCAGACCTGACTCCACCCCAGCCACACCCGCAAGGGACCCTGCAACCAACAGCTGTGGGACAAGTCATGCCACCCCTATCCCCCGCACCTGGCCTGAGATCTGCAGGAGAGCCTAAGCCCTGCGTGAGAACTGGCCAAGAGGCAGGTGAAAAGGAAGAAGCCAAGGTGCAAACCAGAAGTGGCGAGAAAAGGAAGAACTGTGTGAGGGGAAAGGTTTGGGTCCGAGAAGAGCTGAGCCATTATTAATAGGTGCTATTTCCACATCTAATCCAACCCCTGCTCAAAGCAGGACCAGCCCCAACTAGATCATCCCAGCCAGGGTTTTGTCTACCACCAGGCCTTAAAAGCCTCCAAGGATGGAGGCTCCACTACCTCTCTGGGTAACCTGTTCCAGTGCTTCACCACCTTCCTAGTGAGAGTTTTTCCTAATATCCAACTTAAACCTCCCTTGCTGCAGCTCGATTCCATTGCTCCTTGTTCTGGCAGTCAGACGCTTCTCAATTTGGCATTAAAAAAAAAGTATTGAAACCCCTCACAGGCACTCCAGGGCTCAAGCTAGGCTACAGCTGCAATGCAAAGGCAGCCAGGGCCCTAGAGTAGACACAGCTCTGCTGCCTAAAAGGCCATTTCTGCAAGCCAAGCTCTATCACATTGCCTGAAAAACAGGAGTGTCCACATAGGGAGGCTTGTTGAAAGAGGACATTTCCCAGCCATGGCTGACAGTGCCGTGTTCTGCATGCAAGGTCCTGGAGTAGCGAAGGGTGTCAGCTGGTTCTGCCTCTCCTTTGTGCTTTCCTCCGCCCTCCCAGAGAAGCAGCAGATGAGACACAAGCAAGAGACTCCCTTTGAAAGTTTTCACGTTATTTTAATGCAGTATCAAGACGCTGGAAGCTGCCACCGTCGCTGTTGAGCCCCGATGTCCCCCGATGTCCCTGCAGAGCCGTACATGCCCCGCCACACAAGCTCTCTGCTGCTACAGTTCTTGGTTAAAGGGCTTCTCACTGCGCCAGCCCCATCCACGTGCCGCGCTGCCCCTCCTGACTCAAGAGGCTGCCACTTGTGTGAGTGGCTCTTCCAAATACTGGACCAGCGCCTGGGCCTGTTGGGAGAGATTAAGACGTAAGCCAAGCACGAGGGTCAGCAAGTAGAGCAGAAGCAGCTCTCAGCCTGGATTAGCTCTACTGAAATCTAGCCTCTCTGCCCCGGGCCACTGTACTGAGGGCACAGTGCCTGTATTCAGGTACATACCACAAGCTCCCACAAAATAACCGACAAGCGCCTTGGTTTAGGGAAAGCAGAATGAAGCGGGGGTGGGGATGTCCTTTTAACCCAATTGTTCAGTAGAAGATACTCCTCTGATGGCCAACATTCAGGAAAGGTGAGTGCATGCTATGTGGATCGACATGGTAATGTTCCCTCCTTCCCCTCCCATTTTAAACCAGGGGAGACCGAGGCACGGTGTCTTGCCAGAGGCCATAGAGCTGACCACAACAGAACCACACTAAATTCAGAAGCCATGACATACCTAGAAATTATTTTAATGGCTCCCTGCAACACTTATATTAATTCAGACTATAGGCCACATTTTGATGTTCCTTCAGAGCCAATTCCAGCATCATGCAGGGGCTTTTAAATGCTTGTAAATACTAGCAGGGGAGATCATGCTTAGGGGCAACCAACATGGGTTCATTAGAGGCAGGTCCTGTCAGACCAACCTGGTGGCCTTCTACGACTGGGTCACCAAATCCTTAGACGCAGGGGTAGCAGTGGATGTAGTTTTTCTGGATTTTTGGAAGGCCTTCGACACGGTCTCTCACCCCGTTCTCATTAAAACACTAGGGGACTGGCATCGACACCTACACAGTCAGATGGGTCACTAGTGGCTGGAGGGCTGCACCCAGACAGTGGCGGTGGACAGGTCATTTTTGACCTGGAGGGATGTGGGCAGTGGGGTCCCCCAGGGCTCGGTCCTCAGGCCCGCGCTGTTCAACATCTTTACCAGTGACTTGGATGAGGGGGTTAAAAGCACCCTGTTCAAATTCACAGATGAAATGAAGATGTGGGGAAAAGTGGGCAAGCTAGAAGGGGGAATAGGCTGCAGTCGGACCTAGACAGGTTAGAGGGGTGGGCAGATGAGAACAGGATGGGATTCAACACTGACAAGTGCAGGGTGCTGCACCTGGGGAGGAAGAACCGGCACCATACCTACAGGTTGGGGAACTCCCTTCTTGTCAGTGCACAGACAGAAAAGGATCTTGGAGTCATCACTGATGCCAGGATGAACATGGGCCGGCAGTGTGGGGAGGCAGTCAGGAAGGCCAACCACACCTTGTCATGCATCCACAGATGCATCTCAAGCCGGTCCAAGGAGGTGATCCCCCCCCCCTCTATGCAGCACTGGTCAGGCCACAGCTGGAGTACCGCGTCCAGTTCTGGGCGCCGCATTTCAGGAGGGATGTGGACAGCATGGAGAGGGTCCAGAGGAAGCCACTCACATGATCCGGGGGCAGCAGGACAGGCCCTGTGAGGACAGGCTACGGGACGTGAACCTGTTCACCCTCCACAAGAGAAGGCTGAGGAGGGATCTAGCAGCCTGTTACAAACTAGTCAGAGGGGAACAGCAGGCGTTGGGGGAGTCCCTGTTCCCCCGAGCACTGCTGGGAGTGACCAGGAATAACGGTCACAAGCTGGGAGAGGGGAGATTTAGGTTAGATATCAGGAGGTGCGACTTCACTGTCAGGGCGGCTAGGATCTGGAACCAACTTTCAGGAGAAGTGGTGCTGGCTCCTTCCCTGGGGGTCTTTAAGAGGAGGTTAGATGAACACCTTGCTGGGGTCATTTGACCCCAGTACTCTTTCCTGTCATGGCAGGGGGTTGGACTCGATGATCTGCTCAGGTCCCTTCCGACCCTACCAACTATGAAACTAATTTCCTCCTGCACTGGAGACACCCTTTAGAGAGCTGGAAGGTGCTTCCAGAGGCCACCTTCAAGCAAGAACTAGTTTCTGTATTTCCTATGTAAGCTGCTCTTTCACCAAAGTTCACATCGCTGTATTCTTCCAGTCAGATCTGTACTAAACATGCTTTTCACCCTGCAGCAACACAGCCATTCTCAGCTCCTGTTTCTGCCCAGCGAGCTCAGCATTACCTTGGCTTTCAGCATCCCAAATCCAACAGTCTCTTTTGCGTACATGCACAGCAGCAGATTTGCCACCCGGGTGATGGCAACACGGCCTTCCTGCACAGCGAGAGAAAGTGGGGAGGTGAACAGAGCATTGAATCCCATGTTTGCAGAGGTCTGTCCCAAGCCTGCTTCTAGGGGTCTGGCTCGCAGCATCTCGAGGCCCTGCTCTCCTACATCAAGATACCGAGGAGTCATTGGGAAGATAGTGTGGCAGAGTGGTTAAGGGCCCCCAACTCAGATTTTACTCCTACTTTCAGAAGGGCCTGCAAAGCAGCCCAATTAGGGCCTTCCCCTTTTTGTGCCTCAGTTTCCCTTCAATCTGCAAGATTGAGGCTGGCCTGTCAAGTGCTTTGAGGTCTACGGTTGAAGAGTGCTTGATGCTGCTACTGCCCTGTATGCAGAGTCCTTTATGCTATGCCAAAGTCAGGTCACACTTGTAAGCCTGGGCCTTGCTTTAGCTGATGTTTACACACCCACACTCTTTCCTCTAAGCAGTGGGTGAGAAGTGCTGCCCCATTTTGAAGTTCTATTTCCCAGCAATTAGCATTTCCATCAGGGAGATCTCAAAACACTCGAATAAAGCTCACTGGTCCCCACAACAAGGCACATCCCAGACCCATTTTACAGATGGGAAAAACCAAGGCAGGAAGCAGCCACCCATTGGGCACCAAAGATCTCATGTTCAAGCTGTCTGGGTTTATCCCACCTTCCTGCTGGGAGCCCACCGACACCCCCTGCAACCCAGGTACCATGCAGTCCATGAGGATGAACTTCAGGTTGTCCTCGTTGAAAGCCTGGTGCCCATTCTTGTCATAGGCCACCCAGATGTTGCTGGCGATGGCAGCTGTGACCCTGGCGTCTGTGTCTCCATAACCAGAATATGCCAGCAGTGAGCCCTCATTGTTCAGAAGCCTGGAAAGGAGATGCAGGGAGGAGACAGACTTGAACCCCCATACGCACAGCCCCCAGCGTCCTACACACCCTCTCCAAAGTCACAAGTGTTTTAGGGTGACCCACCCCAAGAGGGAAGTAACCAGCACCCTCCCCTCCTTTTAACACAATACCACCCAGGCAGGTTATACTTTCAGCTGTAACTGCATCACCCCAAATGGGAATGAAGATCACTGTCTTATTATTATTATTATTACTACTACTCAAGGCCAAATCCATTCCAAATTCAGTCATGAAAGCCCAATAATCAAGTACCTAGATTTAACTGAGCAAAGCTCAATTGTCAAGTCTGTGTGGCTCTACCACTGGTCAAGTGTCCTCCTTCCTGGACCCATCCGTCTGGGGCTTCAGAAGCTCCCCAGATCCAGGCAGGCATCCTAAATATAAGCCCCAGGCCCAGAAGCCTTGGGGTTTAGATTATTAAAAGAGGGTGGGAAGAGACCTCACATCTAGTCCAAGCCCCAGCTGAAAGCAGGACTAGCCCCAACTACATCATCCCAGCTGAGGCTTTGTCCAGCTGGGGCTTAAAAACCAAGGATGGAGAGTCAACAACCTCTCTGGGTAACCTGTTCCAGCACTTCATCACCCTCTTAGCGAGAAAGTTTTTCCTAACATCCAACCTAAACTTCCCCTGCTGCAACTTGAGCCCATTTCTCCTTGTTTTGTCATCCGCCCCCACTGAGAATAGATGCTCTAAGTCTCGCTTGCACTTAGCCATAAAGAAGATCAGCATCTACCCAGCTCCAGGCAACTTCACCAGCTCCAGGACCCATGCCCCTGACGGCATGTTTTCCTCCTGCCTGTTGCAGCAACCTTGAAACGCAAGGAAGCCAGGGCAGCTTTGGCTCTGGGATTGTTTTGCCGGGGGTGCAGCTGGGGGGGGGATTCCCATGCTCTTAGCTTTAAGGCTGTTGGTTGTAGCCGCGTTGGTCTAAGGACATAGGCAGACAAGGTTCTTTGGGTAAACGTGTTATCTTTTATTCGGCCAACTAAACAGCTGGAAAAATTGTTCATTGCAAACTTCTGAAGAGGGTTGTTTATACCCAAAAGCTTGCAAAGAACAATATTTTTCCAAGTATTTAACTGGTCAAATAATACTAATTAAAATAAATAAATAAATAAAAATCAATCAATCACATTTACCTAAAGAGCCTTCTCTGCCTGTGCCCTTAGCGGTTGTCTCACATCAACACATACAGGAATGGGCAGAGCTGGAACGAGCCTGGCTGCACTTCAGCAAACCATTCGCAGGCATATAAATGCAGCTAGTCCTGCAAGCTAGTGCCCCAGCCCCCTGGGCAAGGAGAAGACAGGATTTAGGAGCTAGGCTGGATTACTGCTTTTTAGGGCATACTAGGCTGAATTATTTGGCTCCTGGGGGGGGATGGAAACCCAGTGGTGCCTGTTTCTATCCCGAATTAGGAGAAGTACAGAGGAAGGAGGCTCAGAGGTACTGAACTGTGCCCCAGGCTTTGGGGACCCCTTTCATCCAGCCACCCTCCCGCTCCCCCATACTCACAGGGTGCTCTGGACCCCCCCGGTGTTGGCCTGGCTCAGCACCTGGGTGAGGGCTTTGGGGCGCAGCATGGTCACCACCGCACGGCTCTTGGCCCTGCAGCAGGGAGGAGAGGAAGGCAGACAGCTCTGAGCTCTGCTTCCCCATCAGCTGATGGCCCCTGGGCGCCCGGAGCAGCCTGGGAGCTGTAGTCCTGGCCTGGCTTCTGCCGAGTCAGGCCCACGTATGACAGGCACAGGGGTTGCGTGGCCCTGCCAGCAGCTCAGGCTTGCAAGGCAGCTGCAGGCAGCCTCCAGTACAGGAGCTAGGCACATGGCAGGCACAAAGATCCTGATGTCCGCCCCCCACCCCTGCCAGCCCGTTTCAGTTTCCCTCTTTAAAAAGCAGAAATGTTGCTTAGAGTTACCATAGCTCCGGGTTTTCCCAGACGTGCCCTTGTTTTGGGTCCTCTGTCCAGGCAGTTTTTTAAAAATAGGAGTAAAATCCCAGATATTTGCTCATACTCAGCATCAAAGTTTTTTTCCCCCCCTCGGCACTTCCCAGCTTGCCCCAGCAAGGAGCTGTTCGGGGCTGGGAGGAGCAGGCAAAGGGGAATTGGAGGCAGTGCCAGGGGGCTACAGGCCAGGAGCAAGATAGATATACACACATACACAGAAATATATATTTCTATCTATCTTAACAAGACCAGAATCCTGCTTTAACCCCACGGCAGGCACAACGCAGTTGCATCTCCAGCACAGACACTCCCACGCGGCCAGGAGATCAACCCCCTTCGCACCCCACAGCTACTTACATTTGGGAACTGGTGATGTGAAAACAGAGAAATCGATGCTCTGTTTAATCCCCTCCTCAGTTTCCCTCAGGCCTGGCTGCAGCATTTTACAGCTCCTTTGCAACCCCCTTGAGCCTGGGGAAGGGGTGGTGGGTGGGTGTGAGCTCTCCAGCTGGCAGCCCTTAGGGATAATCAGCCCCTGGCTACCCAGAAGCTAGCCTTTTTTCCAGCGCAGGCTTCTAGCAAATCACAGCCTCTCCGTGCCTCAGTTTCCCCTGTGTCACTTAGAGCAGACTTGCGAGGATTGAGGGGAGGAGAGCAGACTTGCGAGGATTGAGGGGAGGGGGCTCATACTAGTAGGTCAAAAGCTTCCCCTGCAGCACAGCCACGGGATGAAACACTGGCAGCCTGCAAATAAAAATGTGGCTATCGTTAGAGATGACCCAGGAGGGAGCTGGGATGCCTATCCAAAGTGCCAGACACCCCAGAGCTGTACAGACCAAGCCTGAACCGCTTCCTCCTAGGGGTCGGTGAGACTCCTGTGAACGTGCCACTGCGGGGACACACCAACAGCACGTGTGAATGCGGGGGAGCAACGAGGCTACCGAGCACTGGCTGCCTGCCTTTGCATGGAGGGAACCAGGCACCGCTGTGGCGCTCGGGCAGGCTGCGGATGGGTTCCCCACGCCCGAGTCTCTGAGCAGGAGCACTGGGAGGCAATGAAGAAACCCCCGCCGGCGTGGGATGGGAGCGGGGGAAGACTCCCCCTGCGCTGCCAGCAGTACGGGGCACGTGACACGCGGTTCAGGAAGGGGCAGTGGGCTGCGTAGTAGGAGCGTTGCCAGCAGATGGAGGGCAGTGATTCCTCCCCTCTGTTCTGCAGTGGTGAGGCCACTTCTGGAGTCCTGTGTCCAGTTGTGGGCCCCCAGTGCAGGCAGGATGTGGACAATTGGCGAGACTCCAGCGGAGGGCAAGGAAAACGTTTCAGGGGCTCAATTTCTGATTCTGTGATTTTACGGAGTCCGAGTGCGTCTCTGTGCCCGGAGCCCGATCCGCGCAGGGTGACGGAAGGAGGAAGCAGGCGACGGCGAAGCCTCCTGGCCCGGGGTGCAGCCCAGCCTGTCGCTGCAGCAGCGCTGGGGGCCTCGCGGTGCGGCCCGTTGCCCCCTCGCCCAGCCCGGCACCTGCCCCCGGGGTGTCCAGCAGGGCCGGATCCCCCTGCCAGTCCAGAGGGGAGGCCCACGTGGACGGGGGGCTGCGGGGAGGGGTCTGGAGCTTAGGACAGTCACCAAGGGCCATGCATACCCTTCCCCACATATAGCAGGCCTCTCCCGCACCTCCTCCCAGGGGCATGCATACCCCCCTGCACACAGCGTGCCTCAGTGTCCCCACCAAGATGCATGCATGCCCTGCTACACACACAGCGTGCCTCAGTTTCCCCACCGACCATCCCCCTCATCCACCTCCCCTCGCCGGCCGTTCCCCGCCGCGCCGCCAGGGGGCGCCGAGCTCCCCGCGCCCCCCCCCCGCGCCGCCGGGCGCCGCTCTCCTGGGCAGGGGGCGGGGCCGGGCCGGGGCCGGGGCGGGCGGCCAAGATGGCGGAGCCGAGCGGGCCCGGCGCGGAGGGTGCGGAGCCGGGGCCGGGTGCGGCGCTGATCCGCGTCACGGTGAAGACCCCCAAGGACAAGGAGGAGATCGTCATCGGCGACGGCGCCTCCGTGCGCGAGGTGCGGGCCGGGGCCGCAGCGCTGGGGCGGGAGTGAGGGCAGGGCCGCGCGGGAGGGTTTGCCCCGGGGGGGGGGTCGCCCCGCGAGCAGGACGTGGCCGGGTTTGGGGCGGGAGCCGCCGAGCCCGGGGTGGGTGCGGGCAGCGCGGGGCTCAGGGGCCGGGCGGGCGCGCGTGGACGAGGCGGAGACGGGCCTGTCTTCGGAGCCGCGTCTTCATGAGGGGACGTGCCGAGCTGGGGGAGCCCCCGCGGCCGGGCTGCTCTTCCCGGGGGGCGGGGGCGACACGAGGCCGCCAGCGCTGCTGCCCGGCTGCTCAAAACCCGAATGTCATCGCAGGAGTCGGAGGTAGAAAAGGGGCCGCCTGGTTCGGTATTTCCGCTGGCTGAAGCCGGCTCGCCGTGGAGTATTGCTCCGCTGTCCTTTATGCGATGCCTGCAAGCGGAGACGTGGACGCTGCGGACGTTCGGAGGGCGATGATCCGGTGCAAAAGGGATCCGTGGTCCTTGGTGTAGCTGCTTTTCAGTTTAAGGCTATTGCGCTCTGCTCTTGTAAAGCTCACCTGTGTGAGCTAAACAGGTAAAGGCTGCGCCATCGCCCTCCTAACCAGCTCGGCCCTGGTGATCCTGCCTGGCATCCTTCAGACTGTCACCAGAGAAATGACCGCGTGAAGGCTCATTCCCGGGGCTCGCTGGTGCTCCCGTAGCCTCTTGGGCAGACTCGAAAGCATCTCGGCCTGAGAATTGCCTCCTTTTGTCTTTGTCCCTAGTTCAAAGAAGAAATCTCCAGGCGGTTTAAAGCCAAACAGGATCAGCTGGTTCTGATCTTTGCGGGGAAGATCCTGAAGGATGGAGACACATTGAGCCAACACGGGATCAAAGATGGACTGACTGTGCACTTGGTGATTAAGACCCCACAGAAGTAAGAAATCGTCCTTTCCTGGGGTTTTAGGAAATAACACCGTGTGTTTGTGAGTTCCTGGCTGTCGAACGTACAAGTTCAAATTCGGGGGGCTGTGGGACTTTGCTCGAATTGGGTCTTGGCTTCCGGGCTCCTGGGTTTCATAAAGCTTTGCAGAGTTGACATGCTTAGAAATCTTACGAGTATTAGTTGTTGCGTGTAAGAACCTATTAAAGCAGGGATTTCTCCGGGTGACGGAGAGGACATGGAGATTATTTCACTTGCTCATAGCCGTGTGAAGCCAGAACCTCGCACTCCAGGGTCCCTGCAGCGGGGTCTGACTGTCCTGTGTGCTGGGAGATCTTTCAGCAAGAGGCGTTCAGTGAGTGTATGGCATTATCAAGAGCACGTAACGACATTTTTGGGGGTATCTTTCAGGCAGACCAGAGACATGGGTGTAAATCAGCATATTGGAAAGCTGCTGCTGGGTGACTCTTAAGTTACCATTGTCTAATGATTCCTGGTGCCTTCACCGTATTACAGATGCAAGCAGACCTCCTTGTTTCCTAATGGCCCTTTCCCACCATTCCCGGGACTCGTCTTTCCATCTGAGCAGTGGGTGTCACTAAACAGGCTCACGCTCCTTTTGAAGCTCTGTTGTCCCCCAGCAGGAATGCCTCCTCCCTGGCTTATTAAAAATCAGTACCTCTTTTCTGAAGCCACACGAATTGTCAGCTACTGTCGGAGGCTTTTGTACAGAACACTACCTCTGCATGGAGCGTGCTGATGCCATGCTGCTTCCCGCTGTCTCCGCGATAAACCTCAGCACTTGCAAACTGTCTCCTGAGATAAACTAAAAACTGGCCCATCATTCATTTTTTGTCTCTCTAATGGTCACCAGCATGTGTGCATTGCAGCCTTTCCTTCTTGTGGTGAGAGAGTCCAAGTAACCCTGATCTTTCTTCCTTTTTTTTTTTTGGTTAAACTTCCTATTGCCCATCTGCTTGGCTTCTCCCCAGTCTCCCCGACTGCAGCCGCTGCTGTGGCAGCAGTGAAATTAGTTTGTAAAATGTTTGGGATTAAAAATTGCTGCAGAAAGTTCCATGGAGGCAAAAAAATCCTCATCCAACAATTTCTGTGCTCCCAGTAGCCGCAAGCCTGCTCCCTGGGTAGTTATTCTAAAGTATTTTTCCTAGGGCAAGCGTCTCACAGCAGCTGGCTAGGCACGCTCTATTTCAGCTGCTTTTGGAGGGGAGGCTGTGCGAATGGAAGTGGATGGCAGTACAGAGAGATCTCGGGGGGCTGCAAGGGGAGAAGGGCTTTCTAAACAGCTGGCCAGCTGTGCTTTCTTTCCAAGACACTGGCCATCTGCAGTTTCAACCCCTTTAAGGGCCACCTCTGCAGATTCTCCTTTCCCAGTCTCATTGCTTTCCTCCCGCATTCACACCTTTCCCATAAGGTTTTTGTTTCTCTTTTTAGAAAGGCAGTCAGCTTTCCTTTCTGCTCGGTGCAAGGAGCTACCTCCCTGCAGTCTGTTCAGGTACTGGGGGCAGCAGGTTCTCTTGCGCCGAGTGGGCAAGGAAGGGATTAACCCTTCATTGTGGTTGAATGGCCAGCTTATGGGAAGGGGGCATCATTTGCAAGCCACCTGATGGTTCCACATTCATAAAGGCATTGACATGCACTGTAGCCTGCCTTTTCAGATGAGTTGCTGGTAGTTCCAGCGGTCATGCCCACGCTCCTATTGGGGATTGGGACTTTAACTGCTTTTTGGGTTTTAAAGTTCTTTTTTTCCTCCCCCCCACATTGCTGTGTGAGAGAGAGAAATGAGGAAGGGAAACTAGCAAAGCTAGAACAGCTGTGGTAGCAAATGGCTTCTCACCCTGCCAGTGTGGGTGTGTCCTCTTAACCTTAACAGGCTTGCTCATGGATCTGACTAAGCTTGGGTGCAAGTTTCTGCAGCATCAGGGCTTTGCTTCTCTCCCATTTCTGCTTATAATATGCCCTGTTGGTTGAAGAGAAAAGAACATGAGAAAGTCAAGCTGGAAGGGACCTCATACAGTCATCTAGTCAAGCCTCCTGCTCAAAGCAGGATCAGCCCTGACTCAGATTCACAGAAGTTCAGGGCTGGAAGAGAGCTCGTGAGATCATTGGGTTCAGTCCTCCTGTTCTTGGCAGGAAAGACCACTGGGGTCAAATAACCCAGCAAGACTCGGCCATCCCAGCCCAGTGTCTGTCCAACCTGCCCTTAAACATATCCAGGGATGGAGACTCCCCCACCTCTCTAGGTGCCTGTTCCAGTGCTTGACCACCCTCCAAGTCAAAAAGTTCCTCCTCATCTCCAGCCTAAACTGTCCTGCTGCAGCTTAAGGCCATTGTTCTTAGTCCTGTCCCCTGCACCCACAGAGGAAAGCCCATCTCTGTTGTATGTGGTAAGAGCCTGTTATACATGGTGCAGTCAAATGGGTCAAGAATGCTGGTAACCAACTAGATGCTTTTTGATACAAAACACAAAAGTCGGTGCCTGCTTAGGGACCATCTCCTCTGAGGTGCATTGACTGAGTTAAGTATATACAAACATTGCTTCCCTTCTCATTGCCTTGGGTGAGAGCAGGTGGTTTTGGATGTGATGGCTCTACATTCCCCTTGACCGGAGGTGGTCACTCTCAGCTTCTTTTCTTGAACTGCAGAAGGGAACTGGCTGTGTGAGTTTCCCTGCAGCAGCAGTGTCTCTTCTCTCTTTAGGGTTCCAGATCCTTCAGCTGCTGCTGCCTCTGCTACTTCTGCTGCTGCCTCCACCCCTGCTGCAACCCCTGCCTCTCCCGCTGCCCCATCTCAGCCTTCCACGTCCAGCAGTGCTGGCTCCGATGGGGGAGGCGGCAGCCGGCGGAGCAGTGGGTCGGGGACCACGGTGGGTGCTGGAGACGGAGCGCCCAGCAACCCTGCATCCATCCTCTGTGAGTGATGTGGTTGGTTTCTCTGCCTGTATAGTTCAGCCTATGCATCACTCTTTTTCCCGGCTGAAAGTGCTTGTCCTGACAGTCTCTCTCTCTCCAGCGGGTTTTGGAGGCATCACCGGCCTCGGCAACCTCGGGATGGGCTCCGCCAACTTCATGGAGCTCCAGCAGCAGATGCAACGGCAGCTGATGTCTAACCCGGAGATGCTATCCCAGATTATGGAGAACCCTCTGGTGCAGAACATGATGTCTAATCCCGACCTGATGAGGCAGATGATCATGGCCAATCCCCAGATGCAGCAGCTCATGGAGCGGAACCCTGAGATCAGCCACATGTTGAACAACCCAGAGCTGATGAGGCAGGTGGGTGAGAGGGTCAAAGTCCAGGAACCTACCTCTGAATCCTTCCCTGTGGACCTTAGACAGGCACTGAAATGGTGAAAGCTCAGTCTCTAGGATGCTACTGAGCCATTTAGCCCATAACAATGCATGCTGGAGTCTTTCATGGTGCAAACTCCCTGATTCATAGATGTTAGGGTCAGAAAGGACCTCAATAGATCATCTGTCTTCCCAAACTCTCCTTCCACAGACGATGGAGCTGGCTCGCAACCCCGCCATGATGCAGGAGATGATGCGGAACCAGGACCGAGCCCTGAGCAACCTTGAGAGCATTCCAGGAGGGTACAATGCCCTGCGCCGGATGTACACGGACATCCAGGAGCCCATGTTCAGTGCAGCACGGGAGCAGGTATGGAGGGGACTATGGGGGCAGCAGCAGTGGGGTCTGTCCTCCTTATGGGTGAGAGTAAAACCACCTTGCACAAGAGACTGTAGTGCTGGGTGCAGATTTCTCAACAAGGGGAGTGCTTAATAAATCTCAGACTAGGGCAGACAGGATCTGTATTGCGTATGTTCCAATAACCCCCACAAGGGCAGGTTCTCATGGCCTTTTGGGTGGTCTGAGTCAGTTCTCTTTCTCTGTCTAGTTTGGCAACAATCCTTTCTCCTCCTTGGCTGGAAACTCTGAGAGCTCGAGCTCCCAGCCTTTACGGACGGAAAACAGAGAGCCTTTACCCAACCCCTGGAGCCCCACGCCACCTGCCTCACAAGCCCAGGTGCCCAGCAGTGAAGGGAGTGCTGGCTCCACGACCACCCAAAGCACACCAACTGTATCCAACCCCTTTGGGATCAACGCTGCTAACCTGGGCACTGGTACGTATCCTGGAAAGGAAACAGGGGTGCAGTTGGTTTGGCACCAACCTCCCAGCTCCAGGTGGCTCCAGGTTGCGTCCAGCATCCCCGTGTTTGCTGTAGTCACTGAGTCTTTCAGATGAGCAAGTCTACCGTGATGCAAGTTGGAACAAATTATTCCTTGTGGGCCTGCCTGAGGGTTATGTTGGAGGCTGGGATTGATTTTTTCCCCACCCCCTCCTCTATTTTGTTATGTGACTGCTTGGAAGAAGAGCGCATGAATGGCTCTAGGTCTGGCCTCTTGGAGCATTGCATGCTGGGGTGCATAATCTCCACAGGCTGCCATGCTAAAAAAAAGGGTGGTTCTTATTCACTTGCTAACTTGGCTGAAGAGGATCTAGTGCAGGGGTGGGCAAAATGCGGCCCGTGGGCCGGATATGGCCAGGTCATTCTATCCGGCCCATCGGGCCTCTAAAAAATTTAGAAAATTAATATTTATCTGCCCCTGGCTGCCTGTCGTGCAGCCCTCAATGGCTTACCAAAACTCAGTATGTGGCCCTCCACCTGAAATAATTGCCTGCCCCTGGTCTAGTGGCCAGACTGCATAATTTCCATTCTAGCATTCTCCTGGAGGTAGCTTCTTGTGGGGCAGGGGTAAGGCAAAGGCCATGCATTTGCTTTTGTTGTTGCTGGCACGTTACCCAGCCCTGGGGACAGGTAAAAGCTTGGGTGGAGCTCTCAAAAAAAAAAAAAAAAATTGTTTTAATCTCTGAAAATCTCAGGTGCTGTCAAATGTGTGCTGTCTTCAGCCTTTGATTCTTTCTTGTGTGCCTCCTTGGTGTGTGGCTGCCTGCCCTGTCTCTACAAGTCATGTGTTCGGCCCTAGGCAGCACCTCTCCTCTCTCCTTTTCAGCAGTGATCGGGCTTGCAAAATGGTCTTTTGCTTTATCTCCCCTTTGTCCATCCCCGCCTCCCCTCCCCCCTCCCCACCCCTCCCTGGTTTCCTCACAGGAATGTTTAACAGCCCAGAGATGCAGGGTCTCCTGCAGCAGATATCAGAGAACCCTCAGCTGATGCAGAACATCATCTCTGCCCCTTACATGCGCAGTATGATGCAGACACTTGCCCAGAACCCCGACTTCGCAGCACAGGTAAAAGGGTAGCAGGGGCTCCTCATACAAACAGGCCTTGATGCTTTGCTCGTTAGAGAGCAGCGTTCTGATAGAGCTCCATAGAGCGAGCCAGCTTTTGTACAGAGGCTTGAAGACTGGTGTCTTCTGTTTATCTGTACAGCACGTACAGCCTGGCAGTGTCCCATCTTCCTGCCCTGGGAGGGAAAATCCAGAGTCCAGTGCCTGCCCTGTCAGTGCCCACCTAGCTGCCCTCTCTGAATCTGTTGGGTAACAGTAGTACGTGTGCACCAGGCTGGGCTGCAGTTAGATTTTAATGATGGTACCTGATAGCCATCTCCTGAGCCACACATTGCCCTGTAAAGGAACATGAAGGCTCTCGGTATAAAGTGCCTCCAGCTTCCTGTGTTAGTTACAGCTCTCATCCCACCCCCTGTGGCCAGGACCTGGCTGGCAGTGTAACATACTGGACCTCTCAGTGTGGAGAACATACGTGGTCTCATGGCATAGGACCAAGGTTGATAAGTGGCAGAGAGGCCCCACTGACTTGTCTGATGTTTGCTGTCCTCTGGCAGATCATGGTAAATGTCCCCCTCTTTGCTGGGAATCCACAGCTTCAGGAACAGCTCCGGCTTCAGCTCCCTGTCTTTCTGCAGCAGGTAAAGACTCTGGCCTGGCCTTGCCCCGTGCTGGGTTTCTGTGCCCTTACAGCAAGGGAAGCTGCTGTGGTGCTTTTGGAATGGGTTGTGGGGCTGAAAGATCCAGGAGGGTGGCTCACAGCAGGAGATGGAGAAACTAGGGCTTGTCTAGACAGGAATGCACAGCAAATCCGGGTTACCAACAGGCGTGCGATCAAAGTGAGGTAATGAAATTGTATTAAATCCTGTGTGGATGTTCACGGTCTCCTTGACTTTGAGAGTGCAAGTCGGTTCATCTTCATTGGCTTTGGGAATGATGGAAGCTGAATGAAACAAAGGTGGCTTGAATCCTGAATGCCTGTGTCCGCCTGGGGGGTTGTAGCAGCCTAACTAATCTACTTGATGAATCCAGATGTGTTTCTTCAGACCTTGGTGTTTCTGTGCAGGGACACTCACAAAAAAACAGGAGGAGAAGACCTAGGAGCCTATGCCTACTGAGAAGTTGGATCCTGTTGTCCCTGGGGGCTGTCCCCCCAACCTCCTGACTGAAGCTCTGGCTTTCGGGTATCAGTTCTGTTCTTCTCTCTCTTCCCAGATGCAGAATCCCGATTCCCTCTCGATCCTCACCAACCCCCGCGCCATGCAGGCTCTCCTCCAGATCCAGCAGGGGCTCCAGACTTTGCAGACGGAGGCTCCAGGCCTGGTGCCGAGGTAATGAGGGCTCAGTTCCGCTTCTCCTGACACAGGCAGCGGCTGTGCAGGCGAGCGGTGGGTGTGCCAAGGCCTTGCCTTGGGGAGCCCTGCGCCCCCCCCCCCTCCCCCCCCCACTGCTGCATGGAACTTCCAGCCACTTAACTCTTTCTACCACTTCACACTGACGAAGCAGCTCTCTCCATGTTCTTTCTGGCATTAATCCCTCATGCCCCACACACTTGTCTGTAGTACATGGCATGATGTCAATTCCTAAACCTAGTGCTAGGGAATGGGGTGGTACTGCCTGTCCTAGGGAGGGATAGGCACAACAGAGCATACTGTCCTGTCAACACACCTCGCCCATCCTAGGGGTAAGATGAATATTCAGTCCTTAGCTTCCATCAGTAAGGGAGCCCATTTCTCTCAGCTCTGCTTGTTGTGTGGATATAATTTAGCCAGGGTCAGTCTGGCATGAGAACCTGAGGCTGTATAATTTCAGAGAGCCTGGGCAACACGTTCTGATCCCTGAAGTCAGTGTTATCAAACTGGTGTCTGTACTCATGGTAGCAGACAGCGAAGAAGGGAGGAGAGGAAAAACCAGATGGAGGCAAAAGCAAAGAGCAGGAGAGATTACTGTGTACTTGTAGGGACATCACAAAGCAGTAGATCTGCCCATGGGGGCATATGGCAATGTGCAAAGTTCAGAAGGGTCTGCAGCCCAAGCAGCTTGAAACTGGTTCTTTTAGGTGCTCTTAGTGCCTCTGCCAGCCAAGACTGACCATGTGCATCCTGTGCTTCCCTTCGCAGCCTTGGCTCCTTTGGAATGCCCCGGATCCCTCCACCCACCACGGGAGGAAGCACAATCCCAGAAAACCCAGTCTCCTCCACTTCGACACCTGCCAGTGCCTCTCCATCCGGGGGCAGTAACCCCCAACAGCAGCTCATGCAGCAGATGATACAGCTGCTGGCTGGAGGAAACTCTCAAGTACGTACAGGGATCAACTCCTTGGTTGTAGACCTCTCCTGTTCCCATGTGACTCTTGACACAGGCTTTTTAGGATGCTCCCAGCTTATGAGGAGAACAGTGAAAATGGTTAGGGGCATATGACTTATGAAGAGAGGCTTAGGGAGTTCAACTTATTTAGTCTGGAGAAGAGAAGACCGAGAGGGGATTTAATAGCAGCCTTCACCTCCCTGCAGGATGGTTGCAAAGCGGATGGAGCTGTACTGTTTTCAGTGGTGGCAGATGGCAGAACAAGGAGCAATGGGCTCCAGTTGCAGCAAGGGTAGTTCAGGTTAGATATTAGGGAAAACTTTCTCACTAGGAGGGTAGTAAAACTGGAGCAGGTTACCCAGAGAGGTGGTGGGATCTCCATCCTGGTTTTAAGCCCCAGCTAGACAAAGCCTTGGCTGGAACAATCTAGTTGGAGCTGGTCCTGTCTGGAGCAAGGGGTTGGACTAGGTGTGACCTGAGGTACCTTCCAGCCCTCGTTTTCTATGATGGCACAGTATATGAGGGGTGTCATGGATGGGCTAGCAGCCATGTTGCAGGGGGGCTTCCCCATAGCAACCCTCAGCTTTGCTGATGCCAAGGGCTGCATAAGATCTCAAAGTACTGCACAGAGGAAGCTGGTAGCATTAACCCCATTTTATCAGTGGGGGAACTGAGGCAGAGAGAGGAGGTTTCCCTTGAAGTAAAACCCCAGGTCCCTGGAGTCCTAGTCCCGTGCTGTGTTCACAGGGCAACACTGCTCAACACTGCAGTATGGCACCAGAAGGTGTGCTGTGTTGTGTGGTTTGGGTGGTAGGAGTTGATTATAGCAGCTTGGCCACATCCCCACGGAGGACAGCAACTGCCCTGCTGGGCTCTTTTGCATGAGATGTTCTGTGCTGTTACATGTTGTGGGCTGGAGCTGTTGGTCAGGCTGCTCTGACCTTGAAATGGTGATGTAAGTAGTAATTGTGGGATGTGCCTTGACCCATTGCCCGTGGCACTGGGTTGGAGCCAAGAGACTGGGGTTCTGCTCCCAGCTGTGGCAGACCACCTGCTTTGGGAGCTTGGGCAAGATGGTTCCTCTCTGGTGGTTATCGGGACTGAGGGCACAGAGTACTGGGAGATCATCCGATGCACCTATGCTATGTCCCTGAGCAGCACCAGCTAAGGCAGCAGGTATCCCCTCCTGTTGGCACAGCTGTGCCCAAACTTGGGCCTTTTCAGTGCCCCTGGCCAGCAGAGCTCTGTCAATCCCACCCTATCAGGTAGGTCAGAGCAACAGCTATGGAGATCCCCATCCCTTATCATTGCAAGCATGCAATTCTCCCAGTCCCTAATGGTTTTTAATTTAAATCCTCAGCTGGCATCACTGGGTGCAACTCCATTGCCTCCCTGTAAGTGCCTCTTGGGAGCTGGCTCACTGACACTAGCAGGATGGGATGTGTGGCCCTGCATTTCTGGTCTGTAAGTCCTCTCTGAGGTCTTGCCTTCCTCCCTCTCATAGGCGCAGAGTCCTGAAGTGCGATTTCAACAGCAGCTGGAGCAGCTGAACGCCATGGGCTTCATCAACCGTGAGGCCAACCTCCAGGCCCTCATTGCCACTGGTGGAGACATCAATGCAGCTATTGAGAGACTGCTGGGCTCCCAGCCTTCCTAAACTCAGCGGCGCTGTCCCACCGATGCACCCACACACACCCGCACGCACAGGGGGATCTTTCAAGGCAACCCACCGTCATTGTCATGCCCTCTGACAGCTGTCCATGTATTTAAAACACAAAGAGAGATGCAGCTTAGCCCTGACATTCCTCCTAAGTTAAGATTTCATGTTGAAATGTTCTTTAACTGGCTTGTACGTGGATTCCAGTTCTCATCAAGTGGCCACAGAGAGTTCAGATGTGTATTTTTCTTAAATATGCCCTGTCTCAGACACTCTTCTCTCTCTCTCTCTAGATGGTAGAGGCAATTACTTCTAGTGACTTACCTGAATGATTGTGTTTTGAGTAGTTTGATTTTTAACTGTACATTCTTCCCTCCCTACCCATCCTTCAGGCAAATATTTAAACTTAAGCAAAGTTTGTTCCCCCCTCCCCCACCCCCAGCATCTTATCAGGAACGGATCAAAAGAGAAATTGAAGTGACTTGCAGTTGCTGATGTAATTTGTCTTCGTCCTTCCATCTGAAACCCTGAGCCTGGAGTTCCTTTTACACTGAGGCCCCTTCTGCTTCTCTCTGGCGGCTTTTAGAGTGTGTGTGTGTGTGTGTGTGTGTGTGTGTAGGTTGCACTGGTTTTCTGCCCCCTTTTCTGCTGACTGGTGTGAAGGAGCCTTGATGTAGTTGAGAATCAAGGTCACCTTGGCCTCAGAATTGAGCCAATTTCGGCAGATATTGGAGAAGCGGCGAGGGGCCTGAGCAGTGTAGGTCTCCTGTGCCATTGTGGGGTGGGGGGTGAGGGGCAGAGGCTCTGGCCCTTGTGGGTGCTGTGACCTGGGAATTTTTTTTTTCCTTTTGAAAGTGTTTAAAAACAAAACACAACTGAACAAGGATCTATCTCCCTGCTGGAAGTGTTGGGAGTCCTCCTCCCTCTTTGTACAAGCCCTCCTTCTCTCCTCTGGGGGCACGCAGACTTCCCCCACCCCGTGACCAGTGGGGCAGTTTCCCGCCTCTGCGGCGATGTAATTTGCATACCATTTTTATCAAAAAAAAGAAGAAAAAAAAAAAGGAAATAAATGCGCACAACCATCTGTCTGCCCTTGGTTCTCTGTATCTTCCTGGAGTCCTTCCAGCGCAGCCTAGGGCTGGTCAGCTTGGGCCCAGCACTGCACAGCCCCCTCTCCTGGGGCCCTTTGCCTGCAGAAACCCAGAGGCCATAGTCCGAAGACATTCAAATTGCCTCTGGGTGGGTGTTAACTCTGAAGTGTAATGACGACTATTAGGGGTGGTTTTAGCTGTTGTGCTGCTGCTGTTTCAGCAGAAACATCTGGCCAGTGTGCCTATATCCTGGTAAACCTGACTTGCCCAGCTGTGAGTGCTAGTCCAGTTCCCTCCCCAGGTAAGCTGTGCTGGTGTGAATCACGTGGACACAAAATCAGTGCCAGTATGGGTCGTGTAGCCCCAGTGCTGTGAAGACTGGTGCCCTGAAATCACTGCTGCCTGTAAACATAGGCCAAGGTTGTGGCAGACTCGAGCCAAGTTTTGCATGGCCGCAGACAGCTTATTGAATGGAAATCTGCTAGTGACCTTTCTCATGCTAAAGATTCGGGGCCAGTCATTTCTTTTGCTCCTTTATAACTGCCAACAGCAGCCTAAACGCTGCTTAATTTCCACCAATAACTGATGGGGGGAAGAAAGGGTGGTTAGGAGGTGGTTGGAGATTGAACAAAGGCTTTTCTCCAAAATGTCAATTCCTCCCTGGAGTTAAGTAGAACATGGGCATTGAAACAGAGCTGAGGTCAGGCTGATTCTCCTGAAAAAGGTGCTTTCATACAGAGAGTGTAATCTAGGCAATGGATCTCGGCCTAAAACCCACTGGAGATGAGGCATGGGCAGTCTTTGATCTTATGTAGCTTGTCAGATTAGCTCCCCTCCCCTTCCTATGGTTGCTTAAGTGATTAGGTGGTGATTTTTTTTTTTTTTTTTAGTGATGATGACAGTCTCCAGCTCCTTTCCTTTTTCATCTGCACCATTTTCACTCCTTGGCCTGTCACTTCTTCACTAGCTTTTCCAGCTGTCAGTCTTTCAAATGAGACAAAACCTGAATCTTTAATGGTTGAAAAAAGGAGGGTGGGGGAGAGAAAAACTGCAAAAAAGAAAGGGAAAAATATCAAAGCAAAAAAGTTGCTGTTTTTAATTCATGGCAAAATGGAAATTGGCTCAAGACTCTTGCAGGTCACCTTTAAAAAACCGGGTAATTCTTAGAGGGTGGGTCTTTCGTACCCTGCTGTGCAGCAGGGTGGGTGTCTGTGATGTGGAAAATACAAAGTCCTTTTGTTCTGTTCTCTCCCCCTCCCCCTTTCAGTGCTGATCCTCTGGGCTGAGTGATGAGCTACAGGCTGAGTGGCCATCAGTCAGCAGGCCCATGCATCTCCAGGCATGATGCTTCAGCCCGTCCTTGCACACACGGCTAGCATCTGGGGCTGGCTTGACTGAGGCTCAGGATGCCGCAGAAGCAGATGCGAGCTGAAAGTCACAGCTGCTTCCCTCCTGCACCACGCTTTGTGCCGCTTCTGTCCCAGAGGCAGCAGCTCAGTCCAGACTTGCTTTGTCTGTTGTCATGGGTTTATATCCACCTCGTAACTCGCATCCCCTGGGCTTTGGGCTTCCCAAACTGCACTGCATCCTCCTGGCAGCACTGGTGTGGGGAAAGGCATTTTTAGGGCTCTGATGATAGTGCAAGGGCTCTGGGGTCCATGGCTGAGCTACAGCACGGTCAAGGTGAGCTCCTTCCGCCACCTCCAGATTAGGACTAGGGGGATGTGTTTTCATTCAGCCACCAGATGGCGCTGCCTTCCACAGTGGAGGTTGGACAGTCCCTGGTAAACAGCAGAGACAAAGCAGGAGCTTGAGCTGAGCAGGAGTAGTTTGTAGGTAGAGCCGGCCAGGGACATCTCTTTTTTTTATCTTCTTCCTGCAGAAAAAACTTGGGGAAATTCCATTTTCTTTGCCGTCTTTTATGAAAACATGAAACGTTTCATCAAAAGCAAACATTTCCTGAAGAAATTTGGACAAAAAGCCCTTTTCTGGGGACAGGGGAGGCAAATGAGTTTTGCTATGTGCAGCTTTTAACTACACCTTTCCTCTTGTGTGGGGAAGTTGACTTGTTCCCCCCTCTCCCCGTGTTAAATGCCTTGTGTATACAAATGACTACAATGCATCTCTTGTCCACGAGGGCTCAGTATGCACAGCCCATTCAATCCTTGATGCCTCTTTGCACACTGAAGCAGCAAACATCATTTTCCTGTCTCACCCCGATGGCAAAATCTGCTATCACAACTGCTTGACGCCATCGTTCACCCACTGCTGGCTCCACATCCCAGCTGCTGAAATAAAGATAACAGAGGAGCCGGCTATCTCCGCCTGCAGCCCCTGTTCAGGTCCGATTATTCATCTACTGTCTCTCCGGCATCAGCGGGGTAATTTTGGCAGAGCTGCTATCCTCTGCACCTTGCAGCCCAGCAGGTGCTTTTTATTTGCTCAACGTAATGCCCTGCTCTCCCCTCCCCCAGTGTGTTTTTGATAGTTGCCTTGAAGCATCTGTAGCACCTCCAGTAGCTCCTGGCTACCTTCAACCCTGGGCTGGTGTGTGCTTTTCAGGTGAGCATGGAATAAGTGGGGTCCCTGGGGACTGAAGGGCCTGACCATTTTACACTAGGGAGACCCCTGCATGTTTTCCCTGTCTTTAAAGCCCCTTTACAGCACTTGGATGCAAGTCTAAGTGTCCACAGAGTGGGGGAAGCAGGCCTGGTGCCCACTTGCTTGCATATCTGGGATGAAAGGGGATTGGGGCTCTTGTTCCAGTGAGGTCTGTATCTACTTCCCCTATGAACTAGCCTGAAATAAGCTGCTGGAAGCAGGGTAGAAAATACCTTGAAGCCCAGCCCTGCTTTGCCCTGTTCTGGTCACCAGGATCACACTTCTGTGTCTGTTTTCCCAGCGAAGCAAGAGCCATTGAAGTGTTCCCTGACAATCAGGGAAGGGCTGAGCGCAGGTGGCCCAGCCCTCCATCAACTGAGGCTTGCAAGGAGCAGGCTTTGAGCAGCAGGTAAGGCAGCTTTTTAGCCAAACTAATCCCACCTGAGAAGCAGGATCAGCTGTTCCTCCCTAATCCTCAGGGTGCTAGGCTGAAGCCTTTTTAAGAGCACAATTAAGCGCTCTCAGATGTGCTGTTTTTCTGGTTCTTCCCTTAGGAATTGCTCTGAGCTGCTGCTTGTGCTTTGCTCTCTTACTGAGGGGGGCTTTAATATTAGTGCCCACCACCTTCTCCAGAGCAAAGAGAACTTGTTGCCTTAGAGAATTTCCTTGTTACGTGGGACATGTTGTAGGAACATGGGGAAGGCTCCTCTGATCAGATCTGTACTTTGCTTTATCCCAGCTAGCTACCGTAGATGTCAGTGCAGCTATGTGGAGTTGCACCCAGGGTGAAAGGAGTTGGCCAGCTGTTTCTGATCATGGCTAACGCCAGCTGGTCCACGGAGACAGGAAAAGCAGGACTGTGCTGAGATGCATGCAGGTGAGCTGCTTTGTGGAGAGCCAGGAGATTCTGGATTAAGTTTCATTTGAACTGTGTCACAGGCTGTTCTGCTCTAAATGAAACTTTGTTTGGTTTCCAATTTAAGTATTTTCCTTAAGGCTGGCTGAAAAGATACCCCCTCCCTCCCCCTGCCCCATTTCTCCAGATAGACTTCTCTCCTCCATGCTCGCCCACATCCAGGCCACTTTCCACTGGAAGCAGAACTAGATGATTTTTCCTACTGATTCTTGTTTCAACAAAAGCACTAAATAAACCCCAACATTTCTAACCCACCCCCTACCTACACCCACACATCATCACTGCTGTTACTAATAGTTTGCTGGTGTCCGTTCATCTAATGGAGAGTCTATCCCTCTGTATCTAAAAGGAAAGCTCTTAAGAAAGATCCCCTTTCAAACAAGCACTATAGCTCTGCTTTCAGGCTTTGTTGGTTTTATGACGTGAGCGCAGGGACACATAGGCCTGCGGCGCTGCGGGGTGTAGCTGAGCCTGCGCGGCTAGTTTTTAAACTTTCAAGTTTTGTGACCTCTTCTACCCTCAGGTGAGAACTGGGGAAGACTTGAGCCTTGCAAGGGCCTCTACGAGGGGGACAAGGGAGTAAAAAAGCCAACCTCCAGCCCCCATCTGTTGTGTGACCAAATACAACAGACTATTTTAGTTAGTTTAGATGTTCTTTAGGAGCTGGGCTGAGTTATTGGTCCAGTGCAACCCCATGTTGGCATGATTTAGCACACAGGGCCATGGTATCTAGCCTGCAGGGCTGGAAATTGGGCTGGATAATAGATCCCCAGACTATTAGGGGCTGGAAGGGACATCACAGATTATCAGGTCCAGCTCTTCCACTCTAGGCAGGAAGACTACTAGGCAAGAATAATATGTATTCTAATGTATAATATGATATAATGTATAGTATGATACGTAATATAAGACTACTAGGCAGGAATATGTTTCAGCAAGTCGGATCTGGCCGTGGGCTGGAAGTTGAGACCCAGCGTGCTACGCCCTTGGTTTCTGTGGCTGCTTGCAGCCCTGAGTTCCCCTAATTGCACAGTTCTATCACTAACAAAAAAGAACGATAGAGGTTCACTTTGTCTCTGCTTCATCCCAGGGCAGTTGGCAGGGATAGGCGGGTGCTGGGGACTGGCCCTGGGGCTGTGAGGAGACTGGGATTTGTTGTTCGCTTCCTTGACACCAGAAACAACAAAATCACAAGTCTTCCAGACCGACCCAGGCACGAGCAGCACGAAGATCTGGAAAGAGGTGCATGTCCCCTCATTGAGGATCTCACTGATTTGCTCGGATCCGGGAGGCCCTGTTAATAAGCTAAAAGAGAGGCAGAAAATGATCTCCACGTCCTACAGGTTGCTGGTATTCGTGATGCATGCTCCTGTCACGTTATTTTGGGGCTGGATTCTGTATGCTGGGGCCAGCACTGCTTTGGGCCCCCAACTCTGTGTTATGGGGAGAGGCCTGGCTCTTGTGCACTCTGCATTGGCCTAGCAGCATGAAACGGCTGCAAAACTCATTCAAGACAGCCAGAGAAGTGTCAAGGGGAGTAAGCCCGCTGCGATCGGGGCCTAGAGATAGGACATCCATGCCTGTGGCTCCACACAGAACGTGGACCCCGTGTGGTGATGGCCAACGCTTGCCTCTCATGGCAGCCAGGCTGTGAACACTTCAGCAGTTAGGAGCAGGTATTGGGGCTCAGTCTCCCACGGGTAGGAATGCCGGGTCTGGATGCCCTCTCAGGCTCTGGATGCTTTTGACATATAAATAGGGGGCTCCAGTCTGAAGCCGTTCTCAGCACGTAGGTCTGTTCTTCAGGGCACTCCAGTGGCCTGTGGACCAGCCACCCTACATCACGGGCTGTCGGGGTGATGGGCTACACCAGGCAACCAACAAATAACCTCCATCGCTAAAGGCAAGAGCTGTTCCAGCCTGAAGCATCTTTGGCACAGCTGTACCAGACCCCCACCCCCCAGACTTGATGCCTGCAGTCCCCAGGGAATGGACCTAGCCGATGCCAATGTGGGGCATGTGTGGAAGGAGATGGCCGCGTGGCGGGGAAGAGGCCGATCCCACGCCTCGCTACATGCATGCAGGCAAGGACGCGTTCCCCGGCGCATCCCCTTGATCCCTTTCTTGTTGGCCCTGGGGAAGTGCATGCACGCTGCCGTGTGAGCAGGGACCTTGGCCTTCTCCTGTTGCTGAGGCAACTGCCGCGCTCAGAATGGCCTCTCTCGTCTTGCTCGGTCTAAGACAACGTATAGTCAAGCTGCCTCGGGGCCGGTTCCCTACCGGGGGATAGATGAGGGGACCTGCCAGGGGTCTCGATTCAGGGAGGAGGGCAGGAAATCCTCCCCACCTCCACTAAAACCATCAGACTCCGGTCAGGATGAGGCCCTGATCCTAAGCATTTGTTATTCGAGGTCTTGGAGAGGAACGGCTCTGGTTTGAAGGGCAGAAAGGAAATGCATGTGAGTTAAATTAGGCTTTTCATCCTTGATGGGGAGGAACGGCAGGGCTCAGCCCAGATGGCAGACCTTGTACCTTTTCCCTTGGTGCCCAGCTGAGCCTCCGTCTCCTCTGCTGAGAGGCACATCCTCGGTCTTGTCATCCATGCCTCCATCTGAGAATGAAGAGCTTTCTTGGATGTCTGCTTTCCTACCCGCACATGCCTCTTTCACTGAACCCTTGCTAATGATAGATGAGGAGGTGCGTGCCGTGAGATGGATGGTCTGGGCATGAGTACCAGGAGGGCTGGTGCTGGGGTAGGAAGAGGTGGGGGTCAGGATGCCTGTTTCCAGGGGTAGGTTCTGTTTCTGGGCTTTGCAGGTGTGATTTGTGCCCGCCCAGGGACTTGTCCCTTGTTCCTTCTCGGTATTTGGAACGTGATGGCAACCCAGAAGTGATGGCAATGTGGAAGTGTCTACCCCTTGGTCCTTCATGCAGATCTGGCCTCAAGGCGTTCCCATGTGGGTTTGCTTTGTTGCTCAGGAGCCTGCAGGCCAGTGTCTCCTTTGCCTGGCTGGACGGGCCTGATGGGAAGTGCCAGCCTGGCCCCCTGGAAGCCAAACCCCTCTGTTTTGCAATGGAGCAGGTACATTAGGGGCCACCTTTCTTGAGTCTCTTCTGTACCTCTTCCCCCACAGAGAAAGAGCTCCCTTTTCCAGTGCAGATTCAACCTTGATGGCCTGCAAAGCCCTTGGCCTTGCTGCTGGGGTTGTCAACCCTCAGTCACGATGCAGACGCTTGTCTGTGGGAAGATGGCCTGGGGCCACCTGAGCAGCCAGAGAGATCCTAGAGGTGCCTCTTCTGGCTGCATTGCTGGGCTGTGAGCACCCTCTAAGGACAGGTCCAGCTGGTCTCTCCTTGACCTCTGCTTGCTTGGCATCCTCAGCAGCCACCAAACAATGCGGGTGTCATCCCAAGGGATGCAGAGTCCGGACTCCTGGGTCCTCATGTTTAGAAGCATTGACGTGGGAGTCAGGACTCTGGGGTCTGGTACGGGAGGGAATATGGCATGGTAGTTGAAACAAAAGGGGTGCACGTATGCACACGCGTGCACACACACATGGGGGGGGGGAACTCCTGGGTTTTGTTTTTGGCTGGCCCAGTGTCTTGCTCCCCTTGCCTCTTCTGTTTCCCCCACCCGTAAAACACATCTTCACGCTCCCCTACCTTGGGCCTGCTTTGATTGCAGTGGACAGGTGGTAATTAAGCACCGGAGCTGATGAATATTATAGGTGCAGCTGGGAAGGGGAATGTGGCCAAGTCTCGGCGCCTTTCCGAAGGTTATTTTTTTTTATCTGGGCAGGCAGACCCGATAGCGATGAAATATGAAGCAGTCAAGGATGATGCCCCTGTAGATGCTGGGCTGAAAGCTCAGCTCCGTTCCAGCCCTGGAGATAAGAGCAGAATTCCTTTAATTATTAAAGTGCTTGGAGGGGTGCAGGGGGGTGGGGTGGGGGGGGAGGGAGGCTGGAGATGGGACTAAGGAAGATCAAAGCCCCTATCAGCAAATCAAGCCCCACGTGGGCTCCCAGCCATCTGGAGGGGAGGCTCGCACTCCAGCTTGGGATATTTTATGGGAGGCTTGAGGGTCCCTTATGAATTAGCAGCTTTGAGGGTCCTCGTAGAGCTGATCAGTAGAGAAATCAAAGTGCTGCTGTCATCCAGGCAGCTTTACCATGGCCTGGGGTAGGGGAGGAGGCTGCCTGTGTGTATACTGAGTGGGTGCTGTCAAGGGTATAAGGGACCCCATGTTATCTGGAGAAGGGAGCTGTCTCAAGGGACCCAGTCTCGGCTGGGCTGTGCCGGGGGCCGTCTCTTACAATGCTGCAGTGCATGTGAAAATGCAGCTGCTCTGTCTGGGTCTTTCCAGCCCAGCTAGAGCTGCTTCTGGGAATGTTGCATTCCCAGAGCCAGCAGGATCCCAGCCTGTGGCTTTACAACTCCCACCGCACGGGGGGGTTGCAAGTCACAAGGCAAAGGGGGTAGGATGAGTTGTTATAGGGCAGCTGTACAGGGTTGGGGGCTGATTTATGCAGCACTGGGGTTTCCAGCTCACCTGATGGGCAGCAGGGAATTTCTGAACCCAAGGGCCAGCCGCATAGCTGGATTCAATGGACAATATCCACCCTGTAGGGAACTGACTCCCTGAGATCAG
The DNA here is from genome assembly GCF_052110815.1 of Crocodylus siamensis. Classification (NCBI taxonomy): domain Eukaryota; kingdom Metazoa; phylum Chordata; order Crocodylia; family Crocodylidae; genus Crocodylus; species Crocodylus siamensis. Next base: position 13,499,933 of record NC_143400.1, on the reverse strand, counting down.
TGGGGTTCTGCTGATTTGCTCTAGCAGGGTATTTGGCCCTGGATCACTATTCCCTAGCACCAGAGGGGTCATCACCACAGCGGGGGCTTGGACATGCTATAAGCTGCTCCCTACTTCGGGACTCCAGCCAGTGCCCTGGGGATGGTGGAGTTGGAGGAGCTGAGGGACTGGGCAAGTGGGGCAGGGGCAGCAGGTGAGGATGGAGGGGGCAGTTCAGGGCTGGAGCCTACCAGGATGGACTGAAAGGTTGCCCTGATCATCTCCCTCTCCTGTGCTCTGAGTCCCCTTGTCCTACAGCCCAGCGCAGGGACCAGCCCATGTTCGTGCGAGCCAGATGCTCTTTAGGAGTTGGGCTGAGTTGGCAGGAGAAAGCAGCAGGCAAAGTTGTTCAGTTCTTGTTTCAATCAGCGCTCGTTCTCCCCCGGGCAGCCTGGCTCTCCTGCCTGCTGCCCTCGGAGCCCAGACCCCTGCCCTCGAGGGCACCAGTGGACTAGCTACAGGGCCCCCGCGGGGATCCATGGAGTCACACCAGAGTTTCAAGATCAGTGTCTGGATCTGGATCTGGATCAGGCCCTGTTGCAAAGGGCACGGGACTAGGGTTCTCTCCTCCGGTCCCTGTCCCCTGTTGTCCCACCACTGCTGCGGTCTCCTACACCGGTGCTCCTAAATCATTTGGCCAGCACTCCCTTTGCACTGGTGCCAGTGGTAGGTTCATGTAGCAGAGAATCAGACCCACTGTATCCCTGCCCAGCCGGGGATGCTTTTGTCTCGCATGTGTGCTCACGCACAGACACCTGCAGCTACTTTCTCTCATGTGCCTGATCCTGGTTTACTCCCCAGTCCCTTTTGCCGCACCAAGAGGCCTCCAGGGAGGTGCAGATCTCACTTTTTCATTTCCTCACACTGCCAGAGAGGTCTGGACCAGTGCTAGCATGCAAGAGAGTTGCTCACCCTTGCACACATGGAGTCTCGCTGTCGCACACCCGGCCTCACACTTGCTCTGTTACGTGGGCACACGCAGACATGCCGCCTCTGATCCTCTGGCTCCAGGGGAAGTGAAGAACAACTTGGCTGGAGCCAGGGGACTGCCTGTCTGTGCTGGAGATGCAGCCACTGGATCCAAGGCGCGCACAGACATACACGCACCGCCCCCCCAAAGTCTGATCTTCAGCAGAAAACTCTCTTACCCCTGATAGTTTCAAATCACCCTGACAACAGGAGGAGCAGGCCAGCAAAGCAGAGAGGAGCTGTTCAGAGGGAGAGAGTTGTAGGTGACTTACCCCATCCGGCAGGTTGGTGCATCCATCCCAGCTGGTTGCTTGTTCCCCAGGGGCACCAGTGCAGGTAATGCCCAGTTAGCCAGTCCCTCAAAAAGGGGAACATCATTTCCCCCTCCCTTTCCTGCTTCCTCCACCCCAAATTTTCAGCCCACAGCCAGGTGAAGAGAGCCGGGAGCCTCATCACCTTGTGTCTGCGTGTGTGTGGGCGAGCCCCAAGCAGCCTGCGGGGGAATCTGCTCTCAAGACTGCTCTGATAATAGGCTGGCCTTGGTGACAGCTTGAGTGGCAGCCTTGGAAAAAGGGATGGAGCCGTCTCTGCTGGCAGGAAGGGGGAGAGAGGGGGCTTGTCATCCAAGCCAGCGCAATGCTGATGTCATCTCTGGCACTGTCACCGCCACCCCTCCTGGAAGAGACGCCCTCTTCCTCGGGGATCCCAGCTTGGGGGGGCACACGAGGCATTGCAAGGGGCCTGATCCTGCGAGCTGACTTGGGGAGCAGCGAAGGGGGCTGTTCGGTGCAGTGAAGGACACCCATCTCTCAAATGAGAAGATGGTGCTAGTTAGCACAGCTGCGTTGGAAGATGGGAGGGGTGGGGGCAGGCTGCTTCCTCCCGGGTCTCGTGGCCTGTCTCTACTCCAGACTCTTCTGCCTCTCTCCACGCCAGGGCCTCTGATGTCCGGATCAACCCGACTCCGAGCTGCCCGGTGGGCTCGTGTGGCTGGTTCATGAGCACAAGGCTTCTGTGGGCATACAAAGGACTCTGGGGGATAGCAAAGTGTCTGGGGTGAAAACCTGCCACTGACTAATGCTCTCTTTTCCTTTTCCTTTCCCTTTCTCCCTCTTCCAACTCTGAACCAGGCTATCAATGGTCCGGGCTGAGATAGCAAGGTCCACAACCCAGCACTGCCTTGTTCACAAAGCAGAAGAGCACTGTTGGTAACCAGGGAGTGTTCAGTCACCACCCTGAGCCAAAGAGCTTCATGAGGGTGCACTCTGGAGCAGGCCTTTGCCTCAGGGTGATCCGGACTCCTGGGCTCCATACGTAGCTCTGGGAGGGCAGGACAAAGCAATGGGAAGAGGCGTGTTTGGAGAGGGGTTGTGTTTTCAGCTCTGAGGGGCATGGGTAAATGGTTGTAGTGGGTTTCGGGGGCGGTCAGGACTCCTATAGGTTTCTATTATTAGGCCTGGGAGCAGGGTGCAGCTGGTAGTTAGGGTGCGAGACCTGTAGCCAGGACCCCTCAGCTCTGTTCTCACTTCTGGAAGAGCTGGTGATTAAAGCAAAGGGCTTGGATATGGCACTCCTGGCTTCTCTTCTGCACTTTACCCCAGCTTGCTGCGTGCCTCAGTTTTTCTTACCCATGCAGTGCTGGATGATCCCAGGGGCTTGGTGCTGGCTGGCTGGAAGGGACAGCTGTGCAGAGGCCATTTCTCAGGCTGTGAGGTCTCATAAAAGCAGGTCCATAATCCAGCCCAGTGAGGTAAAAGCACAGCTCCTTTTATCACAACCTGCAGGCAAGGATCCCAGAGAGGCGGGGAGGGTGAGGGGACCCCTGCACAACAAGGGGCCCTGGCAGGACTGACCTGCTCTGCTGAGGCTAAGGGGTCATTGGCATCGGTGTAACGGCTACTGCAGATACCTGGGCATTGGTTTCTCCTTGGCACGGAGCCCCTTTTGCACGGCTCAGAGGCTTGATTTCTGCCGCGTGTGTGTCAAAGCAAAACCAGGCCTGAAAGCTGGTGTGGTGAAGGCGCAGCAGTCTCTATAGCCAGCGGCAACCGAGGGGAGAAGTCTGCACAATGTCCCCCCATGCCACTGTTGATGCACCAGGTTGAACAACCAGATACCTGCTTGCAGCTTCAGGGCCTGGGAGCAATCATGAGCATGGTCCAGAGAGGTTTCTGATGGCGACATGACGTGCTGGTGGCATCCCTCACGTGTCCGCTCCCACCCCAGCCCTGGGCCTTCGCTCGTGCTGTAGCTTCTGCCTCCAGCCCTGGAGGGTGCTGGTTTGATTTGGGGGTGTTGGGGAGGAGGTTGTATGGAGCTACTCTCTCCCCCAAGGGGTTTAATTGGAGTCTGGGATATTAGCAGCTCGTTAGTGGTTTCCGCTGGTGGCCATGGCAGCGGTCACCATGACACCGGGGAAAAGGGTGGAACTATCCACGGAGGGCCTAAATGAATATAGCATCCAAATAATTGGCTCACCCTTTTCTGATTAGGCTGAGAGGCCTCATTTCCTGCTCCCTAATGAAAAGGAAAAGGCTCCATGCGGATGTGAAGAAGAGGAGTGAGAGCAGCTTGTTAACGTGGCACGGCGAGGAGGGACAGTTGCACGTGCGAGTGTGCACAAGCATCAGACTCCAGGGCTACTCGGCAGGTGATCTCCCACACAGGTGGTCACAAAGTCATTGGGTTGAGCTCCCGGCCCCATTTCCATGGGGTGTGTGGAAAAGAAAAGGATTGTGGGTACTTTGATTTACTCCTGAAGCACCTTAGTGGGTGGCTGGTCTGGTGTGGGATGCCCAGTCTGGGTTTAGATGATGCCTGGTTCTAGATCAGCTGGGAAGATCTAGATCAGTGCTTCTTAACCAGGTGCCGTGGCACTCTTGAGGGGCCCGGAGATCCTTTCCAGGGTGCTGCAGGATGTCTCGTCGTGGCAGCGCTGTCAGGTGTGCAGGCACACTTCGCAAGAGACGCCCAGAGATTTCAAGCAGGAGTCCAGAGCATCCAAAGCCTCACACTGTGCTGATCGTTCGGAGCTCTTTGCACCAGGAGACGTGCCGTATTATTTTCCTGTTGTCAAAAAAACGAGTGAAGACTAAGAGCTGGCATTTTCAGAAGAGTCTGTTGATGGGAGTCTAAGAAACCCTGACGACGACCGCTGATCTAGACTAATGGGTGTATCTACGTGCGTTAATGTGCTGTAGTTAATGCACATTAAATCTAGCACCTCCTTGGTGAGGCACGAGGGAAATGAGCATCAGTCTGTCTTAATGCACATTAACTAAAGAGCATGGGGCACTTTTACATGTGCTCTGAGGTTGGAGGGGGTGGCACTTTAATTAGAATGGCTCCAAGAGCCACTGTAATTAAAGTGCTGCAGCGTCTCATGGATCAGCATCCCCCTGTTGAAAAATGGTGGCTGGGGTGCTTGAATTAAAGTTCATTTTTAAGGTGGGGATGCTGATCCATGAGACGCGGGAAGCTGCCAGAGCACGGTAATTGCCATGCTTAATGAATCGGTAATTACAGTACCTTGGAGCAGCCTCTACACTCACGCATAGGCATCCATGGTTTTTAGTGAAGCTTTAAGATGCATTAGCCTATTTTATTGTGCATTAACTAAAGAGTACTTTTTGTGATGATTAAAATAAGCTAATGCTCATTAAAATGCATGTGTAAACACACCCTCTGTTTTGCGCTAGACCAGCTTTTCTCCGCAGGGTTTTCTGGCTTTGTTTCAGCGGCACTGCCCCAATCTTCGTTCTCCAGACCCATTTTTGACCCGTCCAGAATGGAAGGGTGATTCTGGCTGGTCTTGTTCACCGCTCGCTGGTTGTGTCCTTCCAGCTGGCCAGAAGCTCACAGAGCGACACAGATGTTGTTCTGAGTAACAGCAGCTAGGCCCGATTCTCCTGGTGTGTCTCTCTCTACCCCACTTTGCCCTAGGACCAGTGGATAATCCAGGCCCCGTTTACACTAAGGAGAGCTTTACCAGGAAAGGATTTGGCTCTAGCGGCCAAGCTGGGGTCTGTAAAACCTCCCTCCAAGCCAGGCAAGTTGGAGAAGCAGAAGCAGCCTTTGGCAGCGTCCTCCGAGCATTCGCCGGCACCGCCGTGTTGTTGGGATCGCAGCTGGTCAGCCACTGCAAGGATGGGGATGTGCTGGGGAGACACCGCGGGCCTGACCACCGCGGGGAGAGTGAGTGTGTGAGAGTGTGTGTGTACACAGGTGAGAACAGCCGAAATCAAGGCCCGATTGTTTTAAAGGCATCTGGGCCTTTCTCCCAAGGCTTTCCTGGAGTCGCAGGGCTCGTTACCTTTCAAAGAGCACGTGGTATGCATGTCTGCACGTGCACTTTAATGCGCATTAGCTTATATAAGAGCCGTGGGTGGGGTGACCGCACACCGGAGGGGTGTAGGGGGTTCGCGGTTGTGCGTCCACAAATGCACAGGGACACGTGTGCGTGAACAGACACGCAGCTGCACGCGTCCGGAGTGCGGATGCGCAGCAACGGCTACGCCGAACTCCATAGAGCCACTCGCTGGCCCTATAGGTCCGTCCAAGGGGTGGGGCCAGGGGAGGCCCCGCCCCCTCGGGCCGGCTCGGGCCCGGCGCTTCCGCGTGATGGCGGCGGCGGCTCCACGTGTCCCGGTGAGCGGCCCGGGCGCGCGGTCCCTCCCCCGCCCCCGCCCCCGCCTGCCGGGCGCCCCAAGCGGGCCCCGATCCTGCCCCGCGTCCTAGACCCCGGGGCTTTACCCCCGCCCTGCTCCAAGCCGCCCCCCCGACCCTGCGGCGCGGTGCGGGATTCGCCCCGGTCCTCACTGCCCGCCTCCCTCCGCGCAGCCCCGCGGCCCGCAGCCCGGGACGGAGAACAAGACCGAGGGCATGGAGTTCGCGGAGCAGCAGTTGCAGAGGCACGGCTGGAAACGGGGTACGGCCCCCGGCGCATCTCCCCGGTCCCCGCTGCCGCGGGACGTGGATGACGGAGCAGGGCTGGTGCTGGTGGTGTCCTCAGGGCTGGATCTGGCTGTCCTGTCACCCCGACTCGGCTGTGATGGAGCGGGGACTGCCTGGGTTGGGGACAGGAGCCTGGGTCTGGTCCAGAAAGCCCCATGCTCCTTGCACGCTCATAGCATGGGTGGGGAGAAGTGTGGGTGTGCAAGGGGGTGTCCAGCTGAGACCTTTCCAAGGGTGGAGGCTCCGCAGGCTGGCCTGCTCCAGAGCTGCACTGGGGGTCCTGCTGCGTCTCTGGCCCCCGTCCCGGGCTGGTAGCAGATGGACCTGCTTTGGGGCAGGCTGGAGAAGCAGAGGCCCGTGATGGGGGGTCCCTGATTCAGCCCCTGCCTTGACCCTCCGTCCCCGGTGCTCTGCAGGCAAAGGGCTGGGGAAGAAGGAGAACGGCATCGCGGAGGCCATCAAGGTGAAGGTCAAGTGCGACAAGGCAGGGGTGAGTGAGTGGGCTGGGCAGCATCCGTGTCTAAGGGCCACGTGCCTCGCACGGGCTGGAGACAGACTTGGGGGCACTTCGTGCTGCCCCCCCTCCAGCCCCAGGGCCACCTCTGCAGCTGTGTTGGCTCCTGGGCAAAGCTCTTGCTTCCGCCCCTCTTCCCTCCTTATCCTCCACCCTCGTCCTGTGTTGCCGAAGGGCTGCATCCTCTTAGCCCTTCCCTTCCCAACCCAGGTGGGCCATGACCCGGCTGAGCAGTTCACCTTCCACTGGTGGGACCACATCTTCAACAAGTCAGCCGCTAACATCGCCGTGGAGGTTGGGGAGGTAAAAGTGCTTGGCAGAAAGGAGTTGGGGCAGGGGACACTGGGGCACCAAGGGGGGCACGACTTGCCTAAAGCCGCCCAGTGGCGGAGAATAGAACCCAGGCGTCCGGCGTTGCCGCCCAGGCCTCGGACCCGGGAGTAGGGGCCAGATGGGAGGAGTGGGTTGTGGTTGTTCCCTTCCACCCCCTCACCCCCAGGACACCTGGGGTCTAGGGCAGCTGCAGCCATGGACCAGCCCTGCTGCCTGCAGGGGCATTTTGTTGGTGTCCTGTCTTTGCTCCGGTCTTGAGACTGCTAAAGGCTTTGGGCCATGTTCGTACAGCACCTTGCACCGTGGGTGGGGCTGAGCCTTCCTTGTAGAGGCTGCTGCAGCCCTAGTGCCTTGTCACTGCAACTGGGGTGGGGTGGGAGGTACGGACGTAGGGCTCCATCACAGTACATCTCCCCCTGGCAGGATGGCGTCCAGATGAAGACGCTGTCTGAGACAGAGGCAGGCATCAGCAACAAGAAGCCGCGGAGGCCGCCCGGTCCCGCGGGCATGGTGTACGGCCGCTTCGTGAAGGTACCCAGAGGCAGGGGCGGGAGCTCACGGAAACCCCCCTCCCATGTCCGCTGGCTTCAGAATTGCAGCCACTTCTGGGGCAGACCACGCACAACAAGGCTGCACAGGGGAAGGCTCCCATGGTGCTGGAATCCAGCTGCCTCTAGGGTGAAGCACCGCAGCCTGGTTTAGGGAGAGGCAGAGGAAAGCCCTTCCCAGCAGGGGCTGCATGGGGGAGTCTGGTTCCTTCTTCGCATGCAAGAGGCCTGGCGCTCAGTCCACCCTGCAGCACCACCCCTGGACTCTTGCGGCTCCCTCCAGCCCCCGCCTCAGCCTTCCTCTGAGGCGAGTCTAACCCCGGCTCCTGCTGGTTGCTGCTTCCCGACCCAGGCGGCCACACTGATGGCAGGAGGAGAGGAACCCGTGCAGCCGGCATCCTCGTCGGAGAGCAGTGAGGATGAGGAGAAGCTGGACCTGTCCACTGCTGGGAGGTGTGTGTTTAAGGGGTGCCAGGGGCTGCTTTGAGTCCTGGGGCTACAGCTGTGCTTGGGGTGGCTGGGTCCTGGGCATTGCTATTGTCCCTGGGTGGATGCTGGTGGCTGTTTCTTGGTGTCACCAACCTGCCTGAGCCGTGAGACACTGGTTTCCCTGTAAATAACATCCCCGGCATGATCCATCTCTTGCTCCTCCTTGCTGCAACCATTCTGGCCTCTGTGCTCCATGGAAGAGAGGAGCTGGGGGCCTCTCCTGGGCCTGGTGGTCAGCTTTGAGTAGTCATGACCCCAGCCTCCAGCTGCTGCTTCAAGACCTTTGGGGAGGAGAGAGGGGCCTTTGGGCCGCAGCTGCCTGCCAGGGTGACCCCTTCAAGCTGTGCGCAGCCAGGGTGCTTTGCACGTGGCTTGACCACACGGCTGGGGCCGGGATGGAAACCTTACCCTGCACTGCCCTCCGGCTGCGCGACCAGGTCTCATCTTTGTCCCCCAGGTTGACGGATGAGCAGCTGATCCAGGTCTGCGGGGGCCGCACTGCACACAAGTAAGTGTGGGGGGGAACCCCATGTGTCCTTGGCCTGTTCATGACACCCCAGGATCCCTCTTACCCCTCAGGCAGCTCTCTGCTCCCTGCCAGGTGGGGCTGGGGGGCTGCAAGGCTTCCTCATTCCAGCTCCCAGCCTGGAGCCCCTGGGCGGGGAGGGTTTCTAGGGGTTAATACCAATAGTTCCCCCCACCACAGGGCTGGAGCACAGGCCCTGTCCTCTGTCCACCCTCCTCAGGACAGTGCCTGGCAGAAAGCACTCAGCATCTGGGCCCATCGCCCAGGAGCTGGTGTCTGGTGAGCCCATACCGCAGCCCTTGCTCCTCCCTTGTGTAGGCAGACGCCCTCAGACTTCCCTCCAACAAGGGGACATATCTTGCTACCTTGGCAGTATCCTGCATCCTCCCTCTGAGCAAAGGGCTGGAGATCCAGCCTAAGGGCCTATGTGGGGGTGGGCAGGAGATACCTCAGAGCCACGTGGTGGCACTCAGGCTGGCAGGCTCCTGCTCACTCCCAGCCCGGTGTACTCTTGGCAGGGGTGCCCGGCACGGCTTGACCATGAGTGCCAAGCTGGCCCGGCTGGAGGAGCAGGAGCAAGCCTTCTTAGCCAAGTACCAGCAGAAAGAAGTGATGCCAACGGCCAGTGCCATGGAGTGTCAGCAGGACAGTGCCCTGGCCCCACAGGGAAGCTGTGCAGCAGGGCGAGAGAAGAGAGCCAAGAAGAAGCGCAAGAGATCCCAGGAGAGGGCAGTAGAAGATCAGGAGCCCAGGAGCCCAGGGCAGGAGGAGGAGGAGGAGAAAGCCAGGAAGAAGAAAAAGAAGAAGAAAAGGAGACGGGAGGAGGGGGGAGAGGATCTGGGGGACAAGGTGGAGCAGTCTGCTGCAGAGGAGCAGCCAACAGGGTGCCCAGGAGGCCTGGAGCAGGGCACTGCTCGGGCCAAGAGGAAAAAGAAGAAGCGGCAGCAGGTGGAGTGAATGAGCCAGAGATGTCCTGGGGTGTTGCAGTGGACACCCAGGCCTGATCCTGGCGCTTGGTGGTAGCGGTGGGATCGGGCAGGTGCCCAGTACTGTCCCCTGGATTGGACCCAGGGCTATTGGACCAGTAGCCCCTGTTCCCCTCCTTCCAACCCTGGTGGGGTCAACAGAGATAGATGCCTTGTGGCTGTAAGAGCCAACATGGGGGCCCTTTCCTCCCCTGCCTGCCTGGCCAGGGTCCCCTGGCATTCAGATCTGAAGGCAGAGCAGAGCTGAGCCGAGTCAAGCCAAGGCTGGGTTTGCCCTGGATTTTGCACCATAAGCATGGTGGGGGCAGTTCAGTACAAGGGTTTTAAGTGAGAATAAATCTTTATTGCAGTGAAACAGGGGTGCACGTGTGGACAACAAACTGGGAACAGGCAAAATGCAGCATTCGGCACTGGGCTATTGGCTTCTACAGAGCAACTCTCCTTGCCACCCCCACGCACGTCTTGCATGGCTGAGCTGAAGCCGGCTGCTGGGATGTGAATGCCCCCACCACTGGCTTTGGCTTCTGTCCTCTGGTGCTGAGTAACTTTGGCAGGCTGGGGTCCCTGCTGTGCAGCAGAGAAGCCCTGGCAGCACCCCCTCCTAGCAGGACGCTTGCAGAAGTATCAGACTACCCTCCCCATTCTGCCCCCGCCCCCAGCTGTGCTACACTAGCTGAAGGATGCAGTCGGTGCCAGGATATGCTGGCAGGTTGAGCCCATACTTCCTCTCCAGCGCCGCCGGCACAAACCTGCCCCCCAGGAAGTGGTAGCGCCCGGTGAAGTGCCGCGCTGCTGCTTTGGGTGCTGTGAGGGAGATCAGCATGTCTGGCTGGAGCCCGTCGGGGTGGCCCTTCTCCACGTCCCAGCCTGGAAAACACGTGGTGGGGAGGGAGTTAGTCTGTTCAGGGGCTTCAGAGCTGCCTTGACACCAGGAAGGGACCTGAGCAGATCATCTAGTCCGTCCCCCTGCCATTGGCAGGAAAGGATGCTGGGGTCAAATGACCCTGGCAAGGTGTCTATCTAACCTCCTTTTGAAGACCCCCAGGGTAGGAGCCAGCACCACTTCCCTTGAAAGTTGGTTCCAGATCCTAGCCGTCCTGACGGTGAAGAAGCGCTTCCTGATATCTAGCCTGTATCTACTCTCCGTCAACTTATGGGTGTTATTCCTTGTTACTCCCAGCAGTGCTCAGGGGAACAAGGTCTCTCCCATTGCCTGCTGGTCCCCCTTAGCCAGTTTATAGACAGCCACCAGGTCCCCCCTTAGCCTTCTCTTGTGGACGCTGAGCAGGTTCAGGTCCCATAGCCTCTCCTCGTAGGGCCTGCCCTGCTGTCCCTGGATCATGTGAGTGGCCTCCTCTGGACCCAGGATTGACACATGATGTTTGGTGCCTGAGGCAGTCCTTTGTCAGCCTTACCCCCTAACACCAAGGTCACAGGCTTGATCCCAGGCTGGACTGGATGATCTCTCTCATTTCAGCACTTAGGAGGAGCAGCTTGTGCAGGCAGTGTGCACTATGGAGTGCAAGGCATTCTGGGAGTGTTAGTTTTTGAGGCAGAACTCCCCCCCTTTTTTTGTAGCCAAAGCCCATGTCAGGGGGTTAAAAACTGATTTTGGCAGCAAAAAAATAAGAGCAATTCCCAACAGCTCCAGCAGCAGAGAACGAGTGCACTGCAAAACTACAATTCCCAGAATGCTTTGCACTCCCAGACACGTGTTACCCATGCTGCAGCTGCAGCCTGTGCCCAGAAAGTACAGGCTGGGGTGGGGGGGGCAGCTCCTGGCACTTCTCCTCCCCAGCTCCTTGCACCCTCCTCTTAAGCAGTGCCTGGGGTCTGTGCCCCATTCACCCCCCCCCCCGCATGGCACTACTGCACAAGGGGATTGTTCGGGTCATGCTCGCTACCTGTTTTCCCTAGGAAAGTAAGATAATCACCATAGTCCATCCCCATGCATCACAGCAGCCACCAGCAGTGGTTAGGAAGGAAGCCTGGCTTTTGTTTCCCAGCTCCTCTGGAGGAAGCTGGCTGTCTTTGAGTGAAGCTCCACCCTGGCCCAGCTGGTCCGGATCAGCCCAGCAGCCTGGAAGCCGCAGCAGACCGGGAGACGCAACAAATGGGCCCAGAGAAAAGCTCCAGGGAGAACCTACCAGATGGGATGTCGATGCTGGCGATGGGGACGGTGACCTGTGCCAGTGTTTTGAGGATGCTGCCGAAAGGCTCCCGCACGGCCCCCTGGAAGCTGAACCCAAAGATGGCGTCCACCACCAACCCGTACAGCTCGTCGATCAGCATTGCCTGAAAGCAGGGCAGGCCATTACAGGGTGGCAAGGCCCAGGGTCCCAGCCCCCCATGCGCAGCCTAAGGGATCCCAGCAGTTGGGCCCGACTCAGATCCCATGCAGGGTAAAACCAGAGTTGCTCCAGCAAAGACAGTAGGTTCACAGTGGGGTGGCAGAGCTCCACATCAGGCCACGCAAAGCCGGGGTGATTGAAATAATCACAAATCTTTACTTCAGTCCCATTTAGACCAGCGTAAATCAGAAGTAAAGCAAAGGAGGTCATGGCAGGGGGAAGGAGACTCAGACCAGTGTCTCTGGGGAAGAACAGGGTGTCATCTGGCTCCCCCAGCACAAGTCCGACAATTTAGCACTGCAACTCCTGATTTATCTGCTTGCTAAATGCTCTCCTTGTTCTCCAGGTGGTTTGGGGCAACAATCGAGCACAGGGGACCCTCAGAGGGCCTGGCTGATTAGCAACAAATCTAAAACATTTTAACTTATCCCTGCAACCCATGCAGCCCCTGTCACTGCTCAGAGCCCCTTGGTGCTTGGTGTACAAACACGGTGCCCAAGAGATGGACCTGGCAGCCTTGTAACTTGGTAATTTTGGCAGCTGGCTCACAGCCTTCTGCTGAGGATCTTGGAGCGCGCCACAAATACTTAATGGCTGAGGCTGGGGCTTATGGGGGGGGACTCTGGATAGGCACAGCCCCCCTGCCCTGTGTTTCTGAGTGTCTGAAAGACAGCCGGCTATGTAAGGAAGGCACAGGACCTACCTCAGTCGGGAACTCAGGCAGGAAGGGGATGTCCATCTTCTGGCACTGAGTGGTCAGAGCCTCGAACAGGGCTTTGCTGGGGCGCTTGGGGTAGTACACCGTTGGCTCGTAGCCCTGCCGGGACAGCAATGCAGCATGGGTAAGGACACTTGGGAACAGGCCAAATCTCAGCACAGACCCATACGCTAATACCCACTGGAGGGAGAAGCATCAGCTTGAGACAGATTTGAGTCTGGGATAACTCGAACTTGTACCCACCCAGGTATCAGCTAGGCCTGGCCCTGCCTAGCTGCACAGATGAGGCCGGCCAGGCTATAAGCCCTCACCATTGCTACATGCCCATTAAGAGACTCACAAACAGTTTCAGGTGCCTCGCACAGACCAAACCGTCACCTCCGTTGTTCCCAGGGCCGCATACGACAAGCACAGTGGGCTGGGGCTTGGTGAAGGAGCTGGGCGGGTAGGCCTGGAGGGGATAGGTTAAAACAGCAGGAGACAAAGGCAGTACTAGGAGAGATGCAGCTATAACCCATTTCCACCGCTGTTGACTACTTCCACCCCAGAGGTGGCTGCATATCAGGGGTTTTGGGGGGTGAAATGTTCCTAGAAGACCCCCACATTGTTTTTGTAGCCTGGTTCCTTCTTTGCGGCTGCTTCGTGCAGGCCTGAAGTCACCTCCCAGTGATCTCAGCTGGCCTGACCCCTTGCTCTGGCAGTGCCTATATAATGTGGGAGCATTAATACCCAACCAGGCTGCCTTCAGCCCGTGTACAGGAAGGTCACAGCCACGACGGAGCAGCTCCTGGCCCCGAGAGCAGGGACAGCTTGCATTGACGGGCGTCTGATGCTACAGCACCCACCTTGGCAATGGCCGTGGCACAGCTGAGCCCCGCCAGCTCCATGAGTTGGTCGACGCTGAACTTGTATTCGGTGAAGAGCTCCTGGTCAATGGCCTGGGCTTCCTGCTGGCTGCAGGGGGACCGACATCATGAGGCTCTCGGCTGTGCCATGCGGGCGAGTCAAACCCCGCGTCCTGCCCACTGGGGGTGTCCTGTGGTGGGGGCTGGGCACAGCGTGGAGGACAGCCACGCCGAGGCTAACCCTACAACTGCTGCCGGTCCAGTCCCGCCTGCTGCAGGGGGTGAGATCCGTGGGCCCCATGTTTCAGTGGGGGGCATGAAGCAGGGAAGCGGGCAGAGGATGGCAGGGTGTGCCCTCCAGGACAAGCCGAGAGCTTTCTGCAAGGCAGGAGGACACGGCCAACCTTCGCAGGACCTGGGAACTCCCGATCCCACCAGCCTCAAGCAGCTCCCGCCTGTGGGGCCCAGCCCCGAGCCCGCCCCACCCTCCCAGGTGCAGCCTGGGAGCCGGACCGGAGCGGGGAGGGGGAGGGGGAGAGTCAGGAGCCCGTGCATGCCGCAGCCTGGAGCAGGCCAACGCCAGGGGCCAGGGCCCTGGCCCAGCAGTGCCGGCGGTAGTGCCACCCCCTCCGCTCTGCAGCCAGGTTTGGCTCCCAAGGGCAGCACTGGGACGGGCTGTCCCTGCCCTAGGGTGGCATCATCCCGTCTGTCCTTCCCCCATGCACCCCCAGCCGGGATCTCCCGCTTCCCCCACGCCCCGTCGCTACCTGAGGTACTTGGCCCCCGTGGCCCCGGGGGTCGCCATGGCCACGGCCCGGCTGTGGCTGCGCCCCCAGCCCGCGGCCCGGCAGCGCCCCCCGCCCGCGGCCGCGAGGAGCCGGGGCCCCGACACCAGGAGGCCGAGGCCGAGCAGCGCCCGCAGCCCGGCCATGCGGCCCCGCCCCCGGCCCGCACGGAGCAGGCGCGGGGCGGCGCGGCGCGGCGGGAGCGCCCGGCCCGGCCGGGACGCTGGATGCACCAGAGCCCCTGACAGGACACGACACCCGCCTGCCTGGCATGACAGCTCCCGCCGCCTCCCAGTACAGCAGCTTGTCTGAAGACACAGATCTCACAGCCTCCGAGTACACCAGCCCGTCCCAGGACACAGACTTCACAGCCTCCGAGTACACCAGCTTGTCCGAAACGACAGATCTCACGACCTCCGAGTACACCAGCTTGTCCGAAACGACAGATCTCGCGACCTCCGAGTACACCAGCGCATCGGAGAGCACCAGTCTCACCGAATATGCCACCCCGTCGACCTCCGAATACACGAGCCCCTCTGAATTCATGGACCTCTCGGCCTCGGAGTACAGCAGCCTCTCCGAATACACCAGCCGCTCTGAGGATGGCTCCCCATACGCCAGCCCCGTGGCCTCGGAGTATGCCGACACGTCTGGCTACACGAGCTCCTTCGCCTTGGGGTACGCCAGCTCCCCTGGGACCGAGAAGGCCGACGCGGGGGGACATGCCAGCGGTCCTGCCTCCAGCAGCCCCGAGCGTGCAAGTCTGAGGGCAGAGTCATCCGGCTGTCCCAGCCCTGCCGTGTCTGGGTATGGGCCGGCCGTCGCTGCAGGCTGGGCTGGAGCCAGGTACAGACACTCCTCCGGCTGCGTGAGCCCGGCCACATCTGTGCGTTCAAAGCCCCCGGATCTCCTGAGCATGAGCGAGTACGTGAACTTGCGCACGCCGGAGCACGAGAGCCCCGTGGAGCACGCAGGCCCAGTCAGGCTCAGGTATGATCCACTCCAGATACACAGGGGCTTCGTGGGGGATTGCGCGTGCTGGAGGGAGAAGGCAAATCCATAGCAATGCCTGCGGACGGATGAGGGGCTCATCAGGCTCCCAGAGGGGCTTCACCTCTGGCTTATCTCAGCCTCTGGCCTTCCAAGCGGAAGAAGACAGATGCCCAAAGCATCTGACTGAGCTGCTCATGGGACGTGGCCGGGATTACCAATGAAATGCTGCAGCAAATAAAGGCAATGCCTATCCCACGCCTGCTGTTGGTTATTAACGCGGAGTCCAGTTTCCTCTCCAGGGCTAGGGGCAAGAGAAGAAGGCTCTGACTTTGCACCCCCGGGGCAAACCTCTGTGATTTGGGAAACTTCCTGCGTGCACAGTTCTGCTTGCGTGTATCGAAGTAGCCCTTGGAGTTCACGTTGCAGTGGGTGCAGCAAAATGACCCCCTGAAAGCTTTTTTCTAGATCAATTTAGGGCAGCGATTCTCAGCCAGGGTGCCATGAAATCCTTTCCAGGGTGTGGTAGGTGCCTTGCTGTGTCAGCACTGTTAGGTGTGCAGACATGATCCACACGATGAACCCAGGAAACAAAACCCCTTCCTCATCCTGAGACACCTCCACAGGCAGGGATCGCAGAAGATGGCATCTTCCCTGTGGTTGCTGCAAGGATGGGAGTGGCTTTTCTCATGGGTCCTTTAACAAGGTGGAGGTCAAACGCAGTCAGACTTGCCAAGCGGAGATAACATCCTTGTTTTTTCTCCATGGGGGATGTTTGACCCTATGGAAGAGCTGGGGTTTCTATTGGGGGTAAAGGGTGTAGTGGTGCACACGGAGGGGTGATTTCCACCCATGGGCAGCTGACAGTGCGTGGGGTCTGGGTGACACCCAGGAGAAGGTGACAAATAAAAAGGCCGTGACTCCATGCTACTCCGTACAAAACAGATTTATTTGTGACAGCACTTGGCATCTGAGTTTGGAGCAGTTGTTGCTACAAACACTTCTCTGAGAACAGGCCATCGGGATTTTTTATTATGCCCCCCTCCTCCCTCCTTCCCAATACTGGGGCTCCTGTGTGCTAGGGGCTGCACATAGGCACCATGAGACACCATCCCCTGCTCCAAAGAGCTCACAAGCTCACACACCCCTGCTTGCTGATAGTAGAACAAGTCTTGGGGTCCTCCACTGAGTTCCCTTTGGGCCGTGCCCTGAATAAGGGCCACATGATGCATTTGTACCTGGCTCCATTGAGCCCCTCATATGGCAGTGCCACTTCTGCCCACTGGTACACAGGGAGTCACTGTCTTCTTGTAATAGTTGGTTAACAGTCTACTACCACTGCCAGCGCCACTCAAGTGCTAGAGGCTCCTGCTCTGAAACCCACAGGTGTCTCCATTCGTTCTCAGGGTTAAAGGTTTAGGGTTCAGCCCTATTTTGATTCACTGAAGTGGGGAGATTCATGAAATAAGCAGCCCCAGGATTTTCACACATGCAAGGAGAAGGCATGTGTCAGACCCTGGCACTGGCAAACCAGGTGTCTCTATTGGCGCCTTGAGTGGATGCAGCTGAGGTCTAGAGGGGGTAACTGCCATTTGCAATTAGTACCTGGGCCCAGTGCCCTGGAGCCTCCGAAACTGGCCTTCCTGCTAATCCCTGTGCCATGTGCACATGGCTGTACAGAAAGGAACAAGAGTTGTCTGTGCAAAGCTTGGAGGGAACTGGGGAGAGAGGACCAGGCCTGAGAAGAAAGATGCCTTTGCACCATTCTTATTGGTCGCTGGAGCTGAGTTTCAAGTGCCGCATGGATGCAGGGAGCTCTCCAGCTATGCTAGCACCTGAGAACTGTACCCTGTTTAATGTCCTCCAGTCCAACCGTATCCCACGCCTCCCGTGTCCAGCCTGGCAGTGTGGGAAAAGCCGTCTGCCGGCATGTCAGTGGCAGAGCTGGAAAGTCAAACGCTTGGAGGCTGAGCCAGAGGGGAAGGCCTGCAGAGGAAAAGCTCCTTGTGCCAACAATGGGGGCAGCTACGCGGGGCAGGGACAGCAGGCAGGTTGGAGGAGCTCTGTGGGAAGCTTTGGAGGTGGGGGAGGTAATGTAGACCCAGATCCGGCTCTGAATCTGTGCCAAAGTGTCCCCATTTCACCCCACATGGAAGTCCAGTCTCTGCTGCTTGCCTTCACATGAGTGTGCAAAGGATGGACTCGAATCGGCTCTTCTTCTGCCACCGCCAGGGCTCCTGCCTCTCACCGGGGATGTGGCTAGTGGGGTTGGCAGCAGGCCTGTGAGGGAGCAAATAGGAGGGGAGAAATTAATGCCACTGGCATGGCAGTGCATACTACTGCCTGCGGGCTCTGGGCATGTTCTGCAGCCTTCGCAGGGTAGTTTGGGGCAGGGAGCAGGGCACTGCTTGCAGCTGCTGAGCCTAGTGGGTGCTAACAAGATGGGGCTCAGCTGGGCTCAGTCAGAAAGAGGGATTTCCTCTCTGTCTTGGTGCCCTTTGCATTGTCAGCTTGATGCATATCTGCAGCAAGCCAGAGAAGGCTGCTGGATGCAAGCTGGGTATGAGTCAGCTGGGTAGTACTGGTGCAAAGCAATAAGTCTGGAGAAGAGAAGACAGAGGCGGGATTTAATAGCAGTCTTCAGTTCCCTGCAGGGTGGTTCCCAAGAGGATGGAGCTGGACTGTCAGAGGACAGAACAAGGAGCTCCAGTTGCAGCAAGGGAAGCTTAGGTTGGATATTAGGAATTTTTTTCTCACTAGGAGGGTAGTAAAGCACTAGAACAGGTTACCGAGAGAGATGATGGAGTCTCCATCCTTGGAGATTTTTAAGACCCGGCTAGACACAGCCTTGGCTGGGATGATCTAGTGGGACTGGTCCTGCTTTAAGCAGGAGGTTGGACTAGATGTGACCCCTCGAGGTCCCTTCCCACCCCCATTTTCTATGATTCTTCTGCTGTCTCCAGCACTGGCAGGGCCTTGTCTGGAGTCCTGAGTCCAGCTCTGGCCACCATACTTCCAGGAAGATGCAGACCCCTTGGAAAGAGCCCAGAGGACAACGACAAAGAAGATCCAAGCTCTGGGGAATATGATATAGGAGGAGAAGTTGGAAGTAGCAGGATGAGCTTGGAGAGGAGAAGGCAGAGGGGGATAGGATACCCATCTGCAAAGCCCTGAGGGGGCTACAGAGAGGATCAAGATAGATGTTATGGGGCTGCAAGGGACAGGAGAGGACAAGGCCACCTCACTCACTGCTCTAGCATCCGTGTCCGTAGGCGGAGGGTTTCATATTCATGAAGGCCTGTGAAGCAAGGGGGGAAGCTGCCAGTTGCTGTAGTGCTTTGCGTACCCAGACGTATCACAGCTGGCATGCAATGTGGCCCAGTGGCTTATATCTCAGCATGCCGAGCTGACGTTCCCATGGGCACCTTTTGGAAGAGGCAGCATCAGAGCTGCCAACCTGGACCAGAACCACAGCCCACCTCACCCTGCATCCCACCTCTGACTGGTTAGCACCCAAGAGCCTGTTTGTTGTCTCTTGATGACTCCAGCTGAAGACTGCGTGACTTTCTGGAGGCTACTAGGCCTCTCGCAGGGAAACTGGGGGATGTTATGGGGCTTTGTGCCCTCCATACTGCTCCCATACTGGACTCTAATATTTAAAGCTTGGTTTGGGGGGTTAAATGTCCCTGATCACGTCCTATAACCCAAAGCAGCCCCATGTTCCTGGGCAGAGAGCTCAGGGGTGTCCTTGCCTGTCTGCTTTGGGAGCGTACAGGTGCAAATGCAGTGTTGTCACCCTCCAAGCATTCAAAGTGCTTGGACAAATCCAGCTTAAAAACCACGAGGAATTACGTTAAACACCAGCATATGCTGGGGTGTCTTTCAGTGTGCAGTCACCTGCCAGAGTTACAGGCAGGCCAGGATTACAAGCCTTTCCCCCCTTGCTGCCAAAAAGGCTAGAATATTTTTCATAAAAGGAGGGCTGAGATTCTCCCGATCCCTTGACTCCTGCAGCTGCAGCTTAAGGGAAGCCCTGTGTGTTTCCCCAGCTCCAGAAGGCCTCACTTCCATGCCCAAGTCTTCCAGGGCATAGTTTCATTCTTGGTTCCAACATCTCTTGTCCCAGAGACGCTTTTCCAGCGAACTACCTGCTTTGGGGTCTGTTACAAAGGCCTCTCTCTTGCCTGTCCAGCCATCTTTTGCTGCTCTTTCAGTGCTTTAGAGCAACCACTGCACCTAGTCTGATTTGCATGTAGGGCTGTAGAGAACCAGGAGCCTGGTCCTGCTTTTGCACCATGTTTTGTTCTGATACTTACTTTTCAGTGAGGGCTGGAGTCTCCCGTTCTGGAGGCAGTTGTGGTAATAGGGGTCTGGGTGCAGGTATGTGTTGTTCAGGTTGCTGGAAGGACAGAGCAGAGACATCGGGGCACTTGAGGCTGCCTGATGCAGCTTCAGAAACACAAAGGCATGACTGAGGCTTGAATTCTCCCTTTAGCCAGGAGAATTCGAATCTTCCCATTAAATCCTAACCCCAAATGTGTTAATGGCTGATATCACTGTGTCATGAGCTGTTTTTTCCTTGGGTGTATCTTGCATCCAATATCATGAGACGCTAATTAGCATTAGTCTGATTCCTGTTTTGAGTCTTAAGTGGATAACAATTATATTAGTGATTATGGAGGGTTTTTTCTTTCTTTAGAGAGAAATCTATATATTATTTAGGTTCAAATGCAACCCTCCCACTGATCTACACATCTCATTGGAAGTCCTCCCTCTGTGGCCAGCTCCGTGGCATCAGCTGGGGCCTCATGGCAATTTGTGCATCATGCCAGGCCATTCCTTGCCTACCATTGGGACTTCATTCTGAACCAGGTGCTGTATGGATGAATGTGTGCACGTGTGTTTGTCTCTCTCTCTTTACCCACCTATTTGCTTGGGGCTGGTTATAATACTTGGGGGCCTTGATAGAGGCATCCACCTCTTGCATGTGACTGCTCCCAAGTGCTGTGTGGCAGCTGGGGTCCCTGGGCTCAAGCAGGCATCCCTCCATCTGGCCCGTGGTCTGTGCAGCCAGTCCCACGTCTGTGAAGGAGCAGGGTCAATAGTCAGGCAGATTTCTACAGCCAGTGCACTAGGCTGGGAGCCACGAGAGCTCTCTTCTTCTGGGTTTGTACAGCCCCAAGTGCAGCGAGGCTTTGAGTGGTACTCCAAATTTGGTGCCATTATTGCAGCCTCCACTTCCAGTCTCTTACCTGAAGCCCTGAGGCTTGGCCTCTGCAGGGGCTGTCTCTCTGCCTGCCAGGGCACGCCTGCTGCCCCTCGCAGGGGAGATGCTCTCTGAGGCACCGGGGCAGCCAGCAGGGATAAGGACAGTTTCTCCTGGGGCTGAGCTGGTGGCAACCTGCCATGGGTAGAGGAGGGAGGTTGGCCTCACAGCTAACCCCCCCAGAGATGGGAGGGAGAAGCTTCCAGGGCTATGGGCAGCACGCTGCCCACCCTCTTCTACTTACAAATGGTTTCCTTGGCGCGGTGCCTGGGGCTTGCTGCCCTTCTCATGGTACAGGGCTGCTGGGAGGCGGACCTGGCTGGACGTCTGCAGCTTCCCAGGAAAGTGCTTCTGCAGGGCGGGGGAGAGAGGAAGAGAAATGGTCACTGCTTGGAGGGGGTTCTGGCTGTAGAGGTGAGGCATGGGGCATGCAAAGCTGGAGGGGTGGATGGATAAGGCAGAGAGACGGGAGGGGTGGGTGAGCCCGGTGGGCTTCATGGAGGGGTTCTGGCCAAGGGACTCGGACCCAAGAATCAGCCCCATGAGGACTCACAAGAGGGGCAGTAGGGGCAAGGCTTCCTCTGTGGCAGGCACGGCTGTCCAGGGAGAGCTTGTACTGGAGGGCATCGGCCAGCTTGTTCACGATCCGCTCCTGAGCTGTCTCAGAGGCGTCCTGCAGAGGACAGAGGCAGGGGCTAGCTAGACAGAGCCACGGTTGCCTGGACAGGCTCACTCCAGCTATCCTAATAGAGCTCCAACCAGTCCCAGGGGCCTCGGGCATCCTGGCAAGGTCAGGATGCAGAACTGCTTTGCCCCAGAGCTGCAGTTGTGATGGGGAGAGCAGCTCAAGGTGCAGCAGTTTGCATTCCTGAATCCTCTCCAGGATACCTGCCAATGGGTTTGGGAGCATCTGAAGTCTCAGGAGGATAGCGCCATACAAAGTGTTTAGAACAATTGAGTTCTACCTGCTTAATTGATATGGGTTTTGGAACAACTGAGTTATGCTCAGTTGATATATTTTAGAACTGATTTGGCTCATTTGACCTGGAACTCTCTCTCTCTCTCTAGATCGATCTATCTATCTATCTGTCTGTCTGTCTGTCTGTGTGTGCGTAAGTGTATATAGATATGTGTGTGTATATATGTGTGTGTGTTCCTATATAAATATAAATAAAAATTCTGTCCTGCCTGGGAGATCCAAAACACTTTGCAAGCAAGACTGAAGTCCCAGGGACTGCTCCGCGAAGTCTGGTGAGGGCCACCATTTCCCTGTTAGCCTGGGGAGGGCAACGGCTGGCCCTGGGGGCTTGGAGTCAGAAAGCACGGGTCTCTATGCCCGGAGCTCAGTGGTCCCCCTTTGGGGCCCCTGCACACTGCTCTGGGCCTTCATGTCTAGATGCCCCCCCTTGGGTCACTTGTGTGGGAGGCCCGTGCCTTCCATGCAGAGGTTTCTCTCTGCCCCTTACCTGGCATTTGGAAAGCAACATGAGCGCCTCTTTGTAATGCATCACTGCCTTCTCGGGGTCTCGCAGGTGGAAGCAGGAAGCCCCGAGCCCTTCACACGCCTGCCACTGCCCGGGGAGGTCATCTGGATGGAGAAGGGAGAGGGAGGGGCTCAGAGGATGGGGCAGTCGGCAGAGCCCCGTTCTAGCCCCTCTGATGTGGGTCCTGTCTACACCATCGCAGCAGATTGTGACTGCCAGTGATAGAGCACCACCTTACCCATGTCCTTGAAGGCTTGCAGGGCATGTAAGTAGTTCTCCCCAGCTGCCTCGTGGTCATCCAGCTGGCTGAACGCATACGCCAGGTTGCTGAAACACTGCCCCTGGGCCTTCCTGTTCCCTAGCACACCTGGAAGGACATGGACAGTCCCCTGGCAGGGCTGGCTCCCTGGGATCACACAGCCGGTTGTCCTGGCTGGGGGGAGAATCCACCCCTGCCAGCTGGGTGTCAGTCCAGAGTCCTAAACATGGAACCGGGGGACTCACTGCTTCAGGATGTGGCAGAAAGTAGGATTTGAAAAGGGCCTGTACACACCACTTCTGGCTGTGTCAGAAGAGGCCGGGTCTGACAGCGATGGAGAGCAAGGTGGGGTAGAGTTGCACCTGACAGACTTGGAGATCTACAGCGTGAGCATTGGTGAGCTGACATCATCAGGGATGTGCAAGGACGTGCACAGGGCCCCAGATAAAATTGAGGGGAACATGACTGATCTCTGGTTTCTTCTTCTGGCACTCAAGGAGGCCTAGCTGGAGCCCCCCAGAGACCCACCTCCCCCTTCTAGCACCAGCAAATGTTCTGGACTGAGGGTTTCTAGAGCAAAGGATCTGGGTGGGACCAGACCTGTAGCACATACTAAAGGGTCTAGATCAAGGGATCTGGGGCCAGCGCTTACCCTTTGTGCACTCAGATTTAGGAGCCCCAAAGGTTGGGCCCCAGCCCCACGGGAACTCACTGTGCAGAGATGCTGCTCGTTGGTGCAGCTCCAGAGCCAGGTGGAAGTTGCCCAGGGTGTTATGGGCAGCCCCCAGGTTCTGTAGCACCACGGCCTCTTTGCGCCGGTCACCCGGGTCGGTCTGGCACAGCAGAAGGGCTCTCTCGAAACTCTCGGCCGCCAGGGAGAAGATCTTGAGTTGGGAGTAGCTGAGGCCCATGTCGTTGTAGAGCCTCCCTGCAGAGGGGGAGAAAGAATTCAGTACACGGTCGCAAACCCCTGCTCCCTCCCATGGGACTCTCCGTAACAGCCCAAACACCCCCAGTGTTTAATAATCTCTCCCTGGGACCATGGCATTGCCTGCTTTGCTAAAAGGGAATCATTAGGGACAGCTTTGCAGCAGATGCTAGGCTGGATGAATGGGGAGAGCTCATACAATATTCTGGTCTAGTCTAGTCCTTATAGAGCCTGTCAGACTGCAAAAGTTTTCAGTCCAGAGCAATCCCTCAGTTACTTTTCCACATGGAAAGCTCAATCCTACCCTTTTAGCCCAGTGATAGATAGACGAGAAACACAGAGTTGGCAAAGTCTCTGAAAGAAAGTGAGCATGCATAGGATGCACGTCCCTGCTGCAGTGCAGGGTATGATCGATACTTGCAGCAAGGGAGGTTTAGGCTGGATGTTAGGAAAAACTCTCTCATGAGGAGGGTGGTGAAGCACTGGGATGGGTGGTGGCATCTCCATCCTTGGAGGGTTTTAAGGCCCAGCTCCATAAAGCCTTGGCTGGGATGATCTAATCGGGGCTGGTCCTGCTTCGAGCAGGGGACTGGACTAGATGCGACCTCCTGAGGTCCCTTCCCACCCTTACTTTCTAGGATCCTATAATCACTTGTGGTCTCAAGGGAGAGCACAGTGGGTGCCTCTCGCTTTAACATGCTACGTCTGAACGGGGCTCCAGATGATTGCCGTCTATAGCCAGTTTTGGGGCACTTAAAAAAAGGTGCATGCCATTGACAAGGGCTCTGCACAGTGCCAGCCTGGTATGGCCGGTCACCCTCAGCCCCTCTTACCTAGCAAGGCTTTGCTGGTGATGTTCTCGCACAGCAGCCGGCACTTGTTCAGCACCTCCACGATCTCTCCGGCCCCGTACTGCTGGCTGTGCAGCATGCAATTGCTCGCTTCATTCAGGGCCAGGGCCGCGGCTTCCAGGCTCTGGGCCTCGGCGTAGGCCAGCCCGGCTTGCTGGAAGCACCGGGCTGCCCGCGTGGAGTCCTGCATCCCCAGGTAGCAGTAGCCCATCTTCATGCAGGCGCCGGCCTGGTTGCCAGCCTGGGTGGAGCAGTAGTGACTGGATGCCTTGCGGAAATACTCCAGGGCCTTGGGGAAGTCCTGTAGGCCTTCATGGGCTGCCCCGAGGTTGAAGTACAGGTCCCCCAGGTGCTCCCCAGCTTCCGCCTCCGTGGGCCGGGACTTGAGCAAGAACTCCAGGCCCTTTTCTGGCTTCCCGCTCTCCACGTAGGCGGCCCCCACATTGAACGCACAGGCCTTCTGCACCTGTGGGCTGGGAGCATCCAGCGACAGGAGAAAGGCCTTCTTGAAGCAAGCCAAGGCTTCTTGGGCATCCCCAACCAACAGGGCTTGGTGCCCGGCTTTGGTGAGGCTTTCAATCTCTGCCCGGCACCTCAGAGACCTGTCCTCTTCCTTCTCGGCCTCCCCCAGCCCCTTGGTCTTCTCCTCTTTCTTCTTCATCTTCTTCCCAGAGACCGCAGGGTCTGGGGGTTGAGCTTCTGGTGGAGCAGGGTCTACCGATGCCATCATTGATGCTGGCAATGATGGGTCATGGGTCTGCGAAAGACGAGAGGAGTGTGACCTAGCTTGGTTAAGCCCATAAGTCCATGGGTCTAGCCTGGGTCCAGGGACAGTTCGGGACTCAGATTTAACCCCAAGATCCTTCTAAGCCCCAGGGGACAGGAGGACTTCCCCAAATCATTGCAAAGCTGCCTTCTGCTGGGTTGCTTGCACCTCCCTCCAAAGCAGCTGACCTAGGGAACGATGCTGGGCAAGACTGACCCAGGCTGCTCATCCCTGTGCTCCTAGCCCCCACGGCTAATGTAATCCAGCAGGACATCACCCCTGCTCTTTTATGGGGGCAGCAGTGTTTCTTCCCCAAAAACAAGTTGGCTCTTAGGTTTTTTGGGTGCAGAGAAAAGCAGAGGTGGGAAAACCAAGGGTGAAACCCAAAGAATGATTTAAAATGGCATGGTTTTTGGGGGGGGCTGATGGGTGGGAGGGTGTTGGGACCAGACTTCTGCATCCCGGCCGTATCTTTCACCCTGGTGCTCTTAGCTGCTGCCTGTGAGGACCCGGCATCAGACACCTGGGGTCTAGCCCTGACTTGCCGGGTGCCTGGCTTAACCCCCCTGGGGTGGGTTTTGCCTGGCATCTGGGTGCTGGAGTGTTTGAAAACCACAGGAGCCTTTTCATGTGTACCCTTCAGTGTTTTCCATAGCAGAAAAGTAGCGATTAAACAGTGTGACTCACCTAATGCTTCATTACTGGTGGCAGAGCACGGGGAGCCTGGGCACAGAGGCGCAGACTGTGCCGGGGTCTGGAGCAGAAGCTGCAGGCCGGCACCACGCCAAGCACGTGGCAGTGGCCCAGGGAAGCGAGGGGGATCTCTGGGGAGGGCCAGGCTGCCCGACTCTCTTCCCTGGCAGGCTTGTCCCCGTGATGGCCCAAGAGAGTCCGGTTTCTTCACACACGCCTTCCCCTGCCGCGTGCCATGGCAACCGGCTTCAACAATGCGGGGACACGTCACGCGACAGACACTGGAACCGAGCAGCACATGCTTGGCTGCGTGCAGCTGTGGAAACCCCTGGGCACAGGATCCCGGGGGCAGGCCAGCCACGTACCGACCCCCTGCACCGTGTCTCTCGGGGGTTGTGGGGACCCCCCAGCCCTGGCCTCCCTGCCAGCTAAAGAGCCTGTGAATAAGGCTGACGGCGCTGGGTGTTTTGAGACCTGAAAACCTCGTGGCATGCCCGCAGGCACATGGTTCTGCGGGAAGTGTAATCTGCGGGGGGCCTGAGGCTGCAATCGGGACCTCGTTGCGCTAGGCGCTGTATGTATGCAGAGCAAGGGAGGGGGCATGGCAGGCCACGGGAGGAGCTGGAACTATGCCACCGGGCGTGGGGGCAACTGCAGGGCCTGGGGGTAGAGTGGGTGCAGCCCTAACCCCTGCCCCGGGCCGGGGCTGGCTGTGTGTCATAAGCCCCATACTGCTAGGAGCTCATGCAAGCGCCTTCCTCTGGTGCGGGGCAGAGGTGGTGCTTTGGGAACCGGGGGGTGGGTCTCAGTTCTGCCTGTTGCCAGATCACCCTTCCCCTTCCCAGCAGGTGAGCCCCCGCCCCCGCTCACGCCGGTTCCCGACTCCCTGCACCCCCTTCCCTCCCCGCTCCGGACGCCGCAGCTCGGCTCCCCGGCCCCGCCCGCACGGCACTGCCCGGCTCGCCCCGCCCCCGGCCCAGCCCGCACGACACTGCCCGGCTCGCCCCGCCCCCGCCCCCGGCCCGCCCCGGCCCGCCCCGCCCCGCGCGCCAAGTGCCAGGCCCGGCCGCGGCGGGAGATTCAAACCCGGCCGGGAGCGGCGGGCGCGGGCAGCATGGAGGCGCCGGCGGGGCCCGGGGCGGCTCGGCCCGGCTGTGAGTGCGGGCGGGCGGGCGCGGGGGTCGCAATACAAGGGCGGAGGTTTCCAGTACAAGGGGGGGTTGCAATACGAAGTGGGGAGGTTCGCAATACGGGGGGGGTTGCAATACAAAGCGGGGAGGTTTGTAATATGTGGTGGAGGTTGCAGACAGACGGACCGGGCTTGGGTGTGGCCAGATGCACGACACAGGGGTGCAAGGCAGGAAGGGGCTTTGCAGACCCATGGACACGGGTGGGGGGAGAGGGTTTGTAGACAGGCAGGCTGGGCTCTGGGACACAGGCACTGGGGACAGTTTGTGATAGAGGAGCGCAGTTGCAGGCAGATGGACAGGACCCGGTTGCGGCCAGACCCATGGACACGGGAGCAGTGGGATCCGCAGTGCGGGAGAGGGGTTGCAGACTGATGGGGCACCAGGGTGGTGGGGTTTGCAATGAAGGAGAGGGGTTACAATCACAGACACGCGGGGTGTGGGTGCAGCAGACCCACGGACAGGGGTGGGGTGCACTGGCAGAGATGGGTGGCAATCGGACAGATGGCTTGGGTGCGGACAGACCCCCGGACCTCCATGGGGTGGGGTTTGCGATGCAAGAGAGGGGTTGCAGATGGACAAAAGGAGCTCTAGTACGGCCAGACCCACAGACACGGGTGGGGTGGGGGTTTGCTATAGAAGAGGTGGGTTGCAGTCGGGGCTGGGTGCATACGGACGTGCCAGGGCTGGACAGACAGATACAACCATGGGGGTTAGGGTGTGTGGTAGGGGGTCACGGCTGGCTTATGGGGGGGGACGTGGACGCGGGGGGGCTGAGGCAGGGGGCGGCAGGGACTGGGTTGGACCTGGGGTGCGGGCAGCCAGTCCCAAGAGCTGGGGCGGGAGTTGGGGGGTGGCAGGGTCCCTGGGGATGCCTGTGGGTATTTGGGGGGGCACACAAGGGCTCTGCGCCTGTGTCTCTGCCGGGAGCCATTGTGCGCGGGCGAATGTTTGGGCCGAGGACAAAAGAGGCTTGTTTCTACCTCCACTCCTTTCCACTGAAGCCAGAGAGGGGAAAACCAGATCCGTTGCCAGCCCCAGCTTTCCGGCGGTTGGGGAGGGCTCCTGAGTCATGTGTCCCTTTGGCAGCGGGGCCGTGATGTCCGTCTCCTCGCCCACGGGGTGATTCATGCTCCTTGGATAAAGTCCCTTCCCTTGGCCTGTGTTATGCTGGGGAGGGGAGCTTCTGATCATGGGTCTAATCCTCAGCTGGGCTCCACGCTCCAGTGAGGTCTTCTGGCTAGACAGACATTGCATTTGTCCCTGGATAAATCACCCCCATGTTTGTCCTGGAATACAAATATCCCGAGATCGGCCCATACACACACAACCCTTCCAGTCCGGGTTCAGTGAGCATCTGAACACACTGGTGTTTTTTCTGCAGTAGATTCAATGATACAATCCTGGGACAACCACAGATGCACTCTGCAATATCTTGGGATAAAATAGTTCTATGTCTTAGCTGGAAAAAAAATTTTTCTGGGGGATTTATCCTAGGACAAAGGACCAGGATGTTTGAGTGATTGCAGCTTGTCCTGGGATAAATTCGATGTCTTTGTAGCCTCATAGTCACAGAAATCTGGGCTGGTAGGACCCTTTCAAGACATGTAGTCCAGCCCTCTGCTCTAGGTAGGATCAGCCCTGTCTAAACTATTCCAGCCAAGTGCTTGTCTGACCTGCTCTTAAATTTTGTGAAAAAGTTTCATGCCCAACTACCACCACAAGACCGCAAAACACCCTCTAACCTGCCCCAGGTAAAGCAGGGGGACGAGGGCACTGCCACTACAGGAGAGGAAGGAGGTTAAGATGCCCTTGAGATCCAAGGAAGAAGATTTACCAAAAAAACATCTGTGTAATCTAAGTTAAAAACCCCGTATAAATACATAGGATTGAGCTAACACTTGACTAACTAAAAGGAGTGTTAGAAAAATCCATTAAAACCAGGAAGGTTATTTGGCAATGCCTTCTTGCTTGTTGAAACAGATCTGGGTGCTGTGAGGTTGTATCTTACTACCTCGGACCAGGCTGGTCAATTAAGCTTTCAGATTCCCCCAGATCCAATATCCTGTTGCAAGACCTGCAGAGAGATGCCAACAGCTGACCTGTGCTGGAAAAATGAAGGGAAGGATTTTTATTTTTTAAATGCATTATGTGCTCTTTGGTGTGTGAGGTTTGCTGAGGCTCAGGCTTGTGTGTGTGTCTGACCTGGCATCGGTGTGTGTCCTTGTCCAGATGAACGGCTCACGGCGGATGAGATGGATGAGCAAAGGAGACAGAACGTCGCCTATCAGTACCTGTGTCGCTTGGAGGAGGCAAAGCGGTGAGATGCAAAGGATGCTGGGCTGCTTGAAAGAGCTCTTAGGGTGGTGTCGACCTCCCTGGACTCTTTCCTGCATGCTGGGTGTTGCCTTTGCCTTGTTCTGGGAGCATTTGCTTTACAGTCTGGCTCTGGAAATGCCACCCTGGAGCTGAGCTGAGCGGTTATTTTTCAACCTGGGAGTGAGGCCGTAAGGATTTCATTGCAATCTGGGGTCAGGGAATTCATGCACTCTAAGCATGCAAGCCCATCCAGGTTGGGCATTTCCATCATCTCAAAGCACGTGGTGCTGGTGTGTCATGGCCCATGTCATGCTTTGACTCCTCTAGTAAATCTGCATTTAGGACAGAGGCTGGGAGCACTCTGCAGCATGGTAATAGGGTCTGGGCTGGGGAAAATACAGCTCCTTCCCCCCCGCCCAACTGATTCCCTGTCGCTTGGCAGGTGGATGGAGGCTTGCCTGAATGAGGAGCTGGCCCCCCCGACAGAACTGGAGGAGAGCTTACGCAACGGAGTCACCCTGGCCAAGCTGGGACACTCTTTTGCCCCAGACATCGTCCCTCTGAAGAAGATCTATGATCATGAGCAGATGCGCTACAAGGTAAGGGAGTCGGGGGTGGGGGGGGGCGTGGATTTGCAGTGGGAGGCTCTTGGGGCTGCAGCTAGTTGTAGGGCTTTGTTGGGAGGGGGTTGAATTGTCTTCCCAGCTTGGCAGTGTTGGGCCAGCGAGGGTGAGCGGAGCTGTGTGTGGGGCTGGGAAGTTGCACGCACTGGATTATTGGTGACGGAAGCTGATGCTGGAGATAGCACTTTGTCTCACATGGCCAGGACCTGAGTCGGTCAGGAATGAGTCACTGGAGACTGGCACCAGCCAGCGTCTGCTTCCCCTGTGGATCTCGGGGGGCGACGAGTCCCTGCCCTGCGGGGCGCAGCAGACAGCCCAGCTAAAGGGCAGAGGGATGCATTTTGGATGGCTTGCTGCTAGCAATGCAGGCTCTGTCCTGCCAGAGCTGCTCTGACTGCAGCGGGCTGGGCCTGCCCCAGCTCGCATCTCCTGCTGCAAGTAGAGGACTTAAAGCCTTGCTTAAAACCCCTGGTGGGTGGAAAGCAGGGCAGATTTGCACCTGATAGACTAATGAAAGGTAATGGAGCGGCCAGTGTTAGCAGCCCTTGAAGGAAGGTGCAAAGCACCCACTGGGGGAACCATGGTGCAAGTAGCCTGTCCAGAAGGAAGGACCCATCCCCACCCCGTTCAATCTCTTCCCCAGGCCACCGGACTTCACTTCCGGCACACAGACAACATCAACTACTGGCGTGATGCCATGATCCACGTGGGGCTTCCTTCGGTAATGTGCTAGTTTTGCTGCCCTAGAGCCGGGCGCAGGGCTGGAGGACCCTGTCCCCTTCTCTTCCCCCCACTCCCCACCCTTAGTACAGAAATAGATGCTGCTGGGGAACAACCCAGGTTGTCTAGTTCAGTGGTTCTCAACCTCTTTTTGTACCAGGACACCTTCGTAAACATAGGTGGCCAGTCCTGACCCAGTGCTCCTCACTCCTGACCTGCTGCCCTCTGCCTCCAGCCCCCCAGGGTGTGAGGTGTGGAGCAGGGAGGGTGTTTGGGGCATGGAGGAGCCCCAGGCAGCCCCTTGCAGGCTGGGACTCTGCTAGCCTGCAAGGGAAAAGTCATGGTTTCCCACATTTTTTTTCTCCTTTAAAGGAGAATCCATGAATAAAGTTTGTTGATCCATTTCTAAAGTTTCTTTGCAACCCTTTGATATATATTCTTGCAACCCACAGGTTGAGAAATGCTGGTTTAGTGTATTGCCTGCAGTTTGTAGTCATAAAGGCAGGTGTGAAGGCTAAGATGGGACAACTTGGCAGGGGCCTCTCTCCTGCCATGCTCTTTCTCCCACATGTGACCCTGCACTTGCAAAGTCCAGAGATGCCTGGGGCTGGGGAATTGGACCTTTCAGGCATGCTGCATGGCAGCAGAAACCTGAGTGGTATAAGATCCTCCCAGTCCCTCGCAGGGCAGGCTGAACAGAGATTTTCCTTATCTGGAAGCTGCCCCAAAGATGGCTTAGCCCTCCTGTTGGCTGTTTGGGAAGAACAGAGCATGCTTGACTTGCTCTCCGGCCCTCCTGTGAGCCCTGCCTCTTTGTACCCCTGCAGATCTTCCACCCCGAGACCACGGACATCTATGACAAGAAAAACATGCCCCGCGTGGTTTATTGCATCCATGCTCTGAGGTCAGTGAGATGCGGCAGGGAGCAGTTTGCTGCCGGTTTTTTATCCGGGATGCTAGCACCACCTGCCGGCTGTCGTTCCTATCCGCAGGCCCAGCGTGAGGCTGGAGCAGGGCTGCGGTGTCTGGGATAATCCCTGGGGGCCGTCTGTCCTGTGCTTAACTGGCCCAGTGGGGGAGCCTTGGTGGGAGTTAAACATTCAGTTTTAGGCTTTCAAGGCCATACTTAGGCCCCTAAAGGACCTGGGATTTTTTCCAGCCCCTCCCTGTCCCAAAGCTGCTTGGTGTACTTTCTGTTGACATCTGGCTGGCTCAGGGGCTTGCACTCCCCCACCCCTTTATGCTTGGAGCTGCCATTGACTAAATGCAGTGGCAAAATATACTGTGATCCATGCAATTTTGAAGAGGGGAAAACCTGCTGCAGACCCCGCACGAGATGCTTAGATATGGATGTCTCATATCTTTAACCTCTGCCCACTCCCTGAATTCTCCTGCTTCACAACCAGCTGCCCATGAGGACTGGGGTTTGCAATATGCTCATTGCACCAGGCCTGGTTCAGAGTGGGTGACGGGTGTAGTGGACCCTCAAAGGCAAGGGCAGAGCTGCTGTTCCGGGTCTGGGACGCTGGCGTGCTTTAGAAAAGGCTCTTATTTCTGCATCTCCAGTGGGGGAGGCTGAGGCATGGGACTGGAGGTGCCAGTAGCTGAGCTGGGAGCCTTGTGTCTTGGCTTTGTATTCAGCCCTGCTTGGAGCACAGAGCTCTTGGTTATATGCTGCATAGATTAAAATGCATGCACCTTTTGTTTTCCTGGCACTGGAGGTGGGGAGGGGGGGGACGAATGGATGGTCCAACACTTTCATGAAGCTGTGGTTTTAAATCTGTAGTTTGTACCTGTTCAAGCTGGGGCTGGCGCCGCAGATCCAGGACTTGTATGGGAAGGTGGACTTCACTGGTAAGGGACCAGAGAGGATAATTCTGGGCTAGTTGTACATGTGTGGGAGCCTCTTTGTTCATTATTCCCAGTCTGTTTGCATGGTCTGATGCATGGTCTGGCTCCAGCAGACCTTCTGGTTCCAACCATCTTCCATATTGACCCAACAAATGCCTTTGGTGCAGCACTGATGGGTTCTTTTTGGTAATGCCACAGCTAACCGAGGCCCACTTGCTTTGCGCCAGGCACTGTACATTTATCACGGGACCCTGCAGAGCTTTTGACCCACATAGATAAGCCAGGCCTGTCCAGGAAAGGGAGCATGGGTGGAAGAAGTGACATGACCAAGGTCATGCTGTGGGGCAGTGTCAGAGCTGAGAGCAGACCCAGGGCTCCTTATTGTCCAGCAGGGGATGCTGGCTCCATGCTTGTGTCTAAACCCACCCTGGTGGGGTGTGGAAGGGATCGTGGCTGCTTCCTCTTTTCCCTGCCACCATTTCTCTAAGGCCCTTTAGGACAGGGATTTTCTTGTTTTGTGTGGTCCCGAGTTTGCTGTTCCAGCCAGATCCACCTTGGTCAGCACAGCCTGCCTCTGCCTTGAGGCACACTGAAGGGATCTCTGTGTGCCATGTGTTACTGGAGGGGGGAGCTTTATGGCTGTGGTTGGGGGGTGGGTGGGAAGGGGCTGGAGTCTCCCCTTGGTGACCTTATTGGATCAACTTTCAATCCATGGTTACCTGCATTTGTTGGGGCTGGGCTTGAGCAGCCAATAGGTCTCTGCCAGCCCCAGGGCAGCTCTGGCTGAGAGCTCTGCCTGCATGCTGAGCTTGTCGATTTGGCATCAGCAAGTTAGTCTTGCTGTGTATCTGCATGGCTGGGTGAGGTGTCCCCGTCCCTGGACTCTGCCTTGCCCTCTATCGAGAAGGAAAGTGCTGTCCTGGGCAGGGTGTGCAGTTGACCTGGCTTGCTTTTTCCCTCCCCCCAGAGGCAGAGATCACCCACATGCGCCGGGAGCTGGACAAGTACGGCCTGCAGCTGCCGGCGTTCAGCAAGATCGGGGGAATTTTGGCCAACGAGCTGTCGGGAGACGAGGCAGCAGGTGAAGGGGGAGAGCTGGGGCTCAGGCCGGGTGCTGTTGGTGTTCACTGCCCCTGTAGCTCTAAAGGTGTGAATTTCCACAGCCTCAACTCACACCCAGGACCCTGTGTGGCCATGGTGGGAGGGCACAATTGCATTGCAGCTGGCATTGGTCTTCCCAGTTCACCTTCACACCAGCAGGGAGGGTACATCAGCCATCAATGAGCACATCTTGGTCTTGCTTGGGCTCCCACGAGTCTGGGGAGCTGCATGCTGCCCATACAACCCCATACACTCTTGCCCCGTGATGCTATATGTGTGTGTCTCTCTCCCTGTCATGGGTCCACTAGTCCATGCCGCCGTGCTGGCCATCAATGAGGCTGTGGAGAGGGGTGTAGTGGAGCAGACCCTGGCTGCCCTGCACAACCCCAGTGCCCTGCTGCTCAATCTGAGGGACGACCTTGCTGCTGTCTATCAGGAGATGCTCTACCAGGCCAAAGTGGAGAAGGCAGGCAATGCCCAGAACGGGGTAAGGGCACCACGCTGGGGGAAGGACCTGGCAGCAGCAGGAGGCTGTTGTTCTGTGTGTGTACGTGGAAGAGGAGCATGCATCTGGCTCTGTCCTGTGCAGTTTTGTGGGGTAGGGGGAGGACAACACAGTGATAGCTCTGCTGAGTGCCCCATCTAGCCAGGCACAGCCGGACACTTCAAGGCCACACTTCTGTCTTCAGTACCCGCAGAAGATCCCGGAGGCTGAGGACATCTATGACCGGTGTCTGACACAGGCCGAGATCCAAGGGAGCATCAACAAAGTCAACGGTGAGCAAAGCAATGTGTCTGGTGCCGTGTGAGTCCTGGAGCACTGGCCTGGACTGTCGGGAAGGGGTAGACGGGCCCTGCTGGGAGGGTCCCTGCTCTGGTTTTCCAGGGCTTTGCAGCCTGGAGCCAGGGTTTCCCTGTGCGTGGGGCTGTGGCTGCAGCAGGGAGCTGAGCCAAGAGCTGCAGGTCACTGGGCCAACTGGTCTTGTCCCAGTGCATGGAGCCTTAGAGTATGTGGATGATGCCTTGGAGAGACAGGACCCCCAGGCTTTGTACCAGGCTCTGCGGGACCCCGTCCTGGCCCTGCGCCGCGTGCAGCGAGAGAACAGTGACTGGTACCTGGATCAGTTGAGCACTGACCGGGAGCAGAAAGCCCTGGTGAGCTGCTGAGATGCCCCTGGGGGGAGGCAGAGCCAGGCTGGGGTTCACATCCAGCCTGGCTTGGAGCCAGGGGTACAGACCTGATGCCCCTCGGACCCACGGGTGACTGTAGCTCCCCTGGCCAGACCTGGGAGTAGCATGGGCCAGACCCCCTGTTGCTCTGCTGCCTGCAGGAGCTGGGCTTCATGGACCTGCTGGAGCAGGAGGAGGTGCAGATGGGCATCGATGCGGCCAACGAGAGGGGAGAGCAGGAACGTGCCAGTGAGTGAGGCTGAGCCCTAAGCTGCCAGAGGAAGGGACTGGGGAGCGGGAGCATGATACCCCCCACTGGAGCCAGAGCCTGGCTTCTTACCCTCTGCTTGCACATCTTGGGGGCTCAGTAGGAGGCTGCGTTGGCTGCCACCCCCACTGGACCAGCTTCCTTGCCCACAGCAGAGATGGGCTGATGATGGGCTCTATAGCATCCTAGAGATGTGGGGCTGGAAGGGATTTGCAGAGGTCACTAGTCCAGCCCCCTGCCTGAGGCAGGATCAGTCCTGACCAAACCATCCCAGACACATCCATCGTCTAAGTTCTTTGTAAAACTGTTGTCACCCCAATGCACAATACGAGACATCACACCTGAGCTTGCCCCGTGGAAAGCAGGGGGACCATGGCAGCCAACTTCAACATACGGTCCAGAGATCCCAGGCAGAGGCCGTGCCCCCACCATAGAGGAAGGCAAAACCCCCTCAGTCCATAACAATCTGGCCAGGGGGTAAAATTCCTTCCTGACCCCAAATCCGGCATTGGTCTGACCCTGAGCAGAGGGGCTAGACCCTTTAGCCAGGACCCTCTGGGTTTAAGTCCCAGCAGAAGCGTTGGTACAGCCCAGTCCCTATCCTCAGCCTGGGCTGCAGCCAGAACCATGTGCCTCAGGTGGAGGCTTCAAAACACCCTGAGATGTAGCAGAAAGGGGGAGAGGGGGCAACCAGCAGAGCCTAGGAGCAGGGGGAAGTCCCCGTAGTAGGACACGGGTAGGGCTACACCTAGATCAGCCCTGAGCAGCGGCTCCGTCCCTGGAGCGCAAGCTGCGTGTGGTGGGGCTTGCCCAGCAGTTGGGTTCTGCGATGGGCACCAGTTCCCGGGTGCTGAGCCGTGCCCATCTCCTCTATCCCACAGTGGCACAGGCTGTGAGCCGCATAAATGCCGTGCTGCGCTGGGGGCAGCCGGAGGAGACGGTGGAGGCTCTGGCCAGCCCCGCAGCTCAGCTGCCCAAGGTGCACGCTTTTGCCGCCCCGCTGTACCAGCACGAGCTGGGCCTGCTCCAGCACCAGCACCCGCAGGTGAGGACCAGGGCTGGAGTCTCTGAAGACATGTCCAGAGATGGAGCCTGGCAGGGTCGTGCTTTTCCCCTCCAGCTCCTGCTTAGTTCCCCCTTGTGCAAGTGCTGGTATTCAGGAGTCAGAGTGTCCACACAGAGTTAATCCAAAGTAGTGATTCCTCTTGAAATGCTCAGCCCCCCTCCTTGATCCATGTTATCTTCCCCTTAAATCCGAGACTGAAAACCAAGGTTGCGTTTGAGGCGGTTCTGATGGATCCAAGTAAAAAAACAGACCTGGGATTTAAGCCTTTCAGTCTGGCATCTCTTTATCCAGAGTCTGATGCTGGGATTGTCCTGCATCTGGTACCTGGGAAGTATCCAAATTTGCCCTGGGACCATTGTGGCTAACCTGAGCTAATTGCTGTTCTAGCTCCATCTGTCCCACACCTGTTTATAGACTAGTGCAAGGTGGTGACAGTCTGACTTTTAGCCTGTAGGATCCCAGGACAAAAGGCTTTCTCCCAGAAGAACTGAGAGATTTAAACTGAATGATCTCTTTTCCTCCCCCCCCACCTTTTTTTTGTTTTTCAATCTGAATTAAGCAACCCCCCATGTAAAAATGCCCACAAGGGTTTTTAAACCAGTTTACCCCTACAGCCAGCTAGCTGCTCCAGACCCCTCAGCTCTGGAAACTGGAAAATTCATGCACAGAATTGGCCTCCAAATTGGCCTCTCTGTGTTTGTCCTCCTACTGGCAACGTGGATTTTCCCTCATAGCAGCTGCTCATGGGGCTGGCTGTGGGTACTGGTACAGACTGGCACACACAGGTAGGCTGAGTCCAGCCTCCATCCCAAAGGGAATCTTCTCCTCTGGGCCTCAAACTCATTGCTTTTGCAGGTGGGATTGGGGGGCGGGTTGGGAGCAGCTTTGCAGGGAACCCAGGAGACTGGGCTCCCACTCCTGGCTGTGCCCGGGACAGCTGTGGCAAGTTGTTCAGAGAGAAAATTCCTGCCTCAGTTTCCCCACTGAGGGAACAGGCTCTCCCATGTCCCATGGCCTCTGCCAAGGTCTCACCATGTCTCCTGCTGTCAGGGAGAGCTGGCGCAGGAGGAGCTCTTCGTGGCTGTGGAGATGCTGTCGGCCGTGGCTCTGGTGAACCGAGCGCTGGAAGCTGGGGATGTCCATGGGGTCTGGAGCAGCCTGGTCAGCCCCAGCCTGGGGCTGTCCGATGTGGAGGAGGCCAACGCTCAGCAGTGAGTCGGGGCACCAGCACGGGCAGACGGTCCATGTGCTGACTATGAACAGGTGGCGCTGGCCAGGGATAAGCTACAGGGCTTCTACTGGCAGGGGGATGCTTGGAAAGCAGGATGTTTGGGATCTGCTCCTCTCTCCTGCCCTGGGGCCAGGACTCCTGGGTTCCCTTCCTTGCTGTCTTGCCATGAGCTTTGCCTTGTCTCTGCATTGCTACCTCCTAAGCTTGCTGTCATCTTTCCACTCCAGCTACATGGATGACCTGTTGAGCTGCCAGCGCCAGGCTGGGCCCTGGGGGGCCACACTCCTGAGCTGGAACGACCTCCAGGCTTGCGTGAACCGCACCAACGCCGCGGTGCGGGAGGACAGTGAGAGTGAGTGTCCGGTGTGCTGTGCTCCCTGCCCTGCCCCTTTCTGTGTGGCAGCGGTCAGGCTGACTCGACTCTCGTCCCCCCTCCCCTGCAGAGATCCTCGCTGTGGAGCTCATCAATGAGGCGCTGCGGCAGGACGACCCAGAGAAGACCCTCACAGCCCTGCTGCTGCCCTCAGCAGGGCTCTCCAACGTGACACTCCCGGTCGCTAGACGTTATCATGATGTCCTGGCTAGTGCCCGGCGGCAGAAAGCCCAGGTAGGATGCTCCAACCCTAGCCATGTGGCAGGGTGGACAACCCATCACTTCAGGTGTTTAAAACCAGGCTCCTGTCTCTGATCGCTGTTCTGGTACCTTTTAAGTCAGAGGCCACCTGCCTTGTTCTTTGCCACCATCACTTCCCCAGAAGTGGCTGCATTGTGGGGAGTGGAAGCTGTTCTTGGCTGCTCCTCAGCATCTCTTGTCCTGCCCCGTAGGTGACACGGGATGAGGATGCCACACTCTGGTGGGAAGAGATCCAGCACGGTGTGGCCAAAGCTAATCGAGACACGGAGGCAGCAAGGAGAAGTAAGGGCAAATCTGGGCTTGGGGGCTATCTCGGAGCTGGGTTTGGCCTGGAGCTGTGGCCCAGAAAGACCAGGTGGGAGGAATGGGGTGTTCCTCTCTGGCTGTTTCCTCTCTCAAGCCTTTTTGCAGCCCCTAAACTACTGCCAGATACTTCAGGGCCTTCAAATGGGCTTTTTTGGCACAATATTGCAGCAAGGAAATCTGAGGTGGGATATTAAGAGAGACTTTCTCACTGGGAGGGTGAAGCACTGGAGCACTCCCCAGAGAGATGGTGGAGTCTCCATTTTTGGAGGTGTTTAAGACCTGGCTAGACAGCCTTGACTGGGATGATGTAGTTGGGGCTGGTCCTGCTTGGAGCAGGGGTTGGACTGGATGTGACCTGAGCTTCTTCCAACCCTCATTTTCTATGAACGTAGCCCCAAATGCTCTGCTTAGCTCTTTGAAGTAGGCGCACAGGGCCATTGCTGCTCTTTGTCTACTGTCCCCAGACCCCCTGCTGATGGGGGCACATGAGACTTGGGTCTGATGCCTTGTGGGGGCCAAGCTTGGGATGCCCACATGCTACCCTCCCCCAGATTGGAGGATCAGGGGTATGAGGACCTCAGTTGCCTCTTTCCCTTGGGCTTCATTTTGCCTTGCTGCAGCTGGGAGTGCTCTACCCCTGGGAATCTCCATTCCCACTGGGCATGAGGTGCAGTGTCCATCCCAGGGACTTCAGAGTGGGGGGGTGTGCACGTGGGTGTGGGGGTGTGTTCCTTTAACCCCTGCCTTGCCTCCTGCAGTGGCTCTTGGCATTGCAGCCATCAACCAGGCCATCAAGGAGGGGAAGCCAGCCCAGACGGTGCGTGTGCTGCGCAACCCAGATGTCGCCCTGTGCGGTGTCGTGCCCGACTGCGCTGGGGCCTACCAGGCACAACTTGCTGCCCTCATGGTGTGCAAGGGCCTGTCAGGTAAAGAGGACCAAGCTCTACTGCCTTGGATAGCAGCGTGGTGTCCCACACCTCCATTGTGGGTGGGGGCTGGATTTGTACAGCACTGAGCACTGTGAAGGACTGGGCTGCTGCAAGGGAGGAGATGGTGCCATTTTGCCTAGAACACAGGGCCTGGGCGTGAGGCCCAGCTTTGCCACTGCCTCTGGGCTGACCTTGGTCAAGTCACTTGTCTCTTTCTTCACTGTCCCCCTGCAAAATGGAGTCGTGTCCCTCAGGACAGGCTGAGAGGCCCAGTGCATTGGAGATGGGGACTGTGGTGGGGAAGGAGAATGTCGCGTCCAGGGAGGTGGGGAGACGAAGGGCAGGGCTGCTTTGGGCCTTGAGGGCTGGGAGAAGAGCTGGAAATGGGATGGAGGAGGATGAGTAGGAAGGAAGGAGCCAGGGAGGTGGCTGGGAGCTAGACAGGGGCAGGGTAGGCGCAAGAGACAGGCTGGGAGCAGAGAGCTCTGGGCTCAGCCTGTCTGGGATGGGGCTTTGGGAGTCCCTGCATATGGACGGACCAGTTCCAAAGGCTTTAACCTACCCAGCCCTTGACAATGTATGAGGCTATAGTGATGGAGAGGGGGTGTGCGTGTGCATGTGTAAGGGACCCCCCTCCCTGACCTCCTTCTCTCTCCCTGGCAACACCCAGGAAACATCAAGCACCCCTGGGTGCGGCATCAGCTGAAGGACGGGGCCGAGTACTACTTCAGCCTGCAGACGTTTGAGGGTACCTGGGAGCGGCCGCAGGGCTGCGTCCTGCACCCCACGCACCTCAGCCGGGACGAGATCCAGGTGGGGAGAGATGTGGGGGCTGTACTGAACACCTGGCCTTCTGGCTGCATCCTCAAGCAGCCTGTTGCTTGCAGCAGCTGGGGCCTGGGAGCTCCCGTGCGCTGCTGGCAGAGAGCTGGGTCAGCAGCAGCTCCAGCTGCAAACCTCTGGTTCGTGGTTCCAGCCTGGCCTTAGGGGGACCTGACTGGCACCAGCCGCTTTGGCGAAGGTGTTGAATGGGGCTTCCCTGCCTGGCTTCAGGTGCCCAAATCCCTTGGCTGGCATGCACACACACTCATTGGCATCTGGGCCCCCACATTGCTGGCACTGAACTGACCACCTCGTTCCTTCTCTGTAGTCCACGATCGCCAGTGTGACTGTGGCCCATGACCGGCAGCGCCTGTGGGAAGCCCACATGGGGCTTGTGGTGCGGCTGCAGGCCCGTCTGCGGGGGGTCCTTGTCCGCCAGGACTTCGCCATCCGCCGGCGTTTGCTGCGGGAACAGCTCCCGGCAGCCATCAGGATCCAGGTGACAGCGGGTGGCGGGTCCTGGTGTTTTCGGGGTTATCTGTAAGCGCAGGGTCTACTGCGGTGTTGCCCAGGGGCCAGCCCAGACCAGGGCCTTATTGTCCATCCTCTGCACAGCCTTTGCTGGTGGGGTTTTAACTGGACCCGGCAGGTCCAGGGGGGGCAGGGAAGGGGAGCAGGGTAAATGATGCCCCAGCAGTGATGGCAATTAAAAGCCTGCACCCTCACCCTTGCACCCTAGGTTTTTCCAGGGGTGCTCTTATTTTTGTTTCCAAAAAGCTCTACAAGAGTCAAGGCATGGGGGTGAGTGGCCCAGCTCTACGCAGTGCTAATAACCAGGAGGGCTGTGGGTTTTCTTTCGCATCCAGGCCTGGTGGAGAGGTTCCCAGCAGCGCCGTGCCTACCTGCAAAGACTGAGATACTTGCAAGCAAACACATCGGCGGTGATCAAGGTACAGGACCCTGCTGGATCCTTCTGATCTTGCCCTCCAGGCCTTGGTCCTGTGGGCAGTGATACTCTGAAGGACTTGGGGAGGCACTACACACTGCGGCCACCTCTGGGGAAGAGAGTAGGGGCTGTTTTGCAGCTGGGCTGTGATGGATTTGGGACAGGAGCGAATGGGGTCTAGTTGCAAGGGGGGAAATGAGACTATAGTTTCCCAGCTTTGGATTTGTTAATAAGCACAAAGGTTGGGATCTGGCTGAGAACATGGTGAGAGCAGCATGACCCCTTCATTGCAGTCAATGGG
Source organism: Crocodylus siamensis (assembly GCF_052110815.1). Lineage (NCBI taxonomy): Eukaryota > Metazoa > Chordata > Crocodylia > Crocodylidae > Crocodylus > Crocodylus siamensis. Next base: position 13,459,166 of record NC_143400.1, on the reverse strand, counting down.
ATGTGGGTCAGCTGGAACCCGTGAGTATGCTGTTCCCCTTGTCCCACTAAGCACAACCCAGTCTGTCTGCCCTCCCAAGCTCCAGGCATGCGTGAGGATGTGGCGAGCTCGCAGGAGGTACCAAGAGAGGCTGCGCTACTTCAGGAAGAACGTGAGTGAGGGATACGCATGTGCATATGTCTGGCAGGAGCCCAGGCATGCTCTGCATTGCCTGCTCCTTGCACTGTAACAAGCAGGAACCCCCTCACAAAGGGGGGGCTTTCTAGCATTCGAGGGGTTAACCTGGCAGCCCAGCCCCATGTCCCAGGGCAGGGGGCTGATGATGGACCCCCTGCTGGGGCAGGAAGCCATGTATCCGAAGCCTGAGCGTTCCCAGGGAAAGGGGAAGGAGGCAGGGTGACTGCAGCCGGGCATAGCCACTCCTGTGGATGCCAGGCTACAGAGGTTGCATGTGGGCTGGCAGGTTCAGGGGCAGGGGATTGAGGCCCTGGGAGTCTCAGGCCTGAAGTCATGGTCGTGGGTGGAGGCAGGGGGGCTACGGCAGGAAACTATTTGTCCTGTTAAGCAGCAGCTGCTGAGGGTACTCTTAAATTTTCCCTGCTCTGTGCTCTGCACCCAGTGCCCCCTTCTGCCTCAGTTTCCCCTCATCTGGAGGCACTGAGTACAGGGCCTCCCCTTCATGCCTGAACCCCCCAGGGACAATCCTGCCCCCTGTGCCGCCAGGTGAGGGGAAACTGAGGCAGAAGGGGGCATCTGCCTCCAGGAACATATGTACAACATCCCATCTGAAGTAAAACCTAGGCGTCCTGGGGACTGATTCAGCTGGGATGCCTTGTCTCCACAAGGCCAGGGGCAGTGGCAGATGCTTCCAGTGAGAGGCCTCTCCTTGCTGTGCCCACAGCTGGCCTGACGGCAGGGCTGGCGCCTGGCAAGTGCTCTCCCTGCTCCCTCTGCTGCCACCGGGCTGCCAGGGGACACTCGCCTCCTTTTCCCCCTTTGTTTGTCTTGGCAGATTACTGCTGTAATTAAAATCCAGGCTTTTGTGCGAGCTAACAAGGCCCGTGGGGATTACAGGGTGTTGGGTAAGTGCCTGCTTGTCTTCTGCTCACAAGTGGCTATAATTAACTGCCTGGCTTCTCATTCCTGTGCTGTGCCCAGAGCACAGGAGCAATGGTGGCAGGTGGGGTGGTCCTAAAGCACTGTGGCACCCCTCGCCTTCAGTCCAGCTCTTCTAGGGTCAGCCAGAAGAGCCCTGAGATTGCTCTTAATTTCTCTGGCCCTGGAACACGGTAGATCTCCCTAGGACAGTGTGCTCCGGCCATGAACTTGAGCAGGGTCCATAGGCCAGCTCCAGACTGGCCAGGGAAGCCCCTGTATATGGAACAGGATTCTCAAAGGGCCAGGGTTGGCTGGATTAGCTGTCACTTAAACCCATCAAAGGAAGGCTTTCCCTATACAGGCAGCTCTTATTTTAGCTAGTCTATAAGGTGCAAACCTAGATAAAATGGGGGCGCAGACGCGTGGTCAGTGGAGCTCTGGAGGAGACAGTCTTTGGTGTAACCCAAATGCTGGAGAAGGTTGCTCTGATGTACGTGGATGTGCATCTGCTCCCACCACTGGCTTCGTGCCACTTTGGATCGAGCTGGGGACGTGTGCCCCCTGCGTATCCCAGAGTAAGGCGACTGGTGCAGAAGTTGCTCTGTGCTACGTCCGGTAGTAACTGCCTGCCCCCACAGTCCGCGCCAGGGACCCGCCGCTGGGCATCGTGAGGCGCTTCGTGCACTTGCTGGAGCAGAGCCAGCACGACTTCTGGGAGGAGGCAGAGGGGCTGCGGCTGCGGGGGGACGTGGTGAGGCGCATCCGCTCCAACCAGCGCCTGGAGAGTGACCTCAACCTCATGGACATCAAGATCGGGCTGCTGGTGCGGAACCGCATCACGCTGCAGGTCAGAGGTCATGGGGGATGGGGTAATGGGGCATCTCGGTAGTCATGTGCTCTCCCCCCTGAAATATGAGGCCAGATTCTGCAACGCCAGGAGAAATCTGGAGCTGCTCTAGCATGGCTGAAGGCCAGGCTTTCCAAGGAGCCTAAGGAGTTTAGACACCTACCGTTGCCTCTGGAATCCCCCTCCCCTCTGAAAAGATGTTCCAGTTCCAATCCTGCCTTTTTCCTTAGGATTTTCAGTCCTGGTTTAATCCAGCATGGCTGTATATAGTCCTTTTGGGACCAAAGCCAGAACCTACTGAAACCAGAGGTGAACTTCTCCAGCGGCTTCAGAGCCTTGGGTTGGTTGGGTCCTCAGCTGGTACCGCCCTTCCCCTTGCCCTGCCCCTATCCAGTGTGTCCCGTTGGTAGATCTCAGTGCCTTCGACAAAGGAGGTCAGTTTGTGGGGAAAGTGAGGCACAGGAAAGGAACCTGCCCACCTCCAGCAGCAGAGGTGGGAATGGACCCCTGGTGCCAGTCTTGTTCCCAGGCTCTACCCTTTGTCAATGGGGTGGCGGGGGTAGAGCCAGGCTGGGTGTGATCCAGGCACAAGGCGCAGCAAAGCATGAAGGCCAGAGGATCCGAAGGTGTCTTGGAAGTCCACTTCCCTGAATGCCTTGTGCTCCTAACCCCTCTGGGCCCTGGCTCGCTCCCCTGGCCTGTGCAGGAGGTGGTTTCCCACTGCAAGAAGCTGACCAAGAAGAACAAGGAGCAGCTGTCAGACATGATGGCCCTGGACAAGCAGAAGGGGATCAAGGCACTGAGCAAAGAGAAGCGCCAGAAGCTGGAGGCCTACCAGCACCTCTTCTACCTGCTGCAGGTGAGTGGGGGGTGGGGGGCTTGTTACTAGGGCAGCGGGGTCTGATTGGATCCCCCCAATGGGCCTGCTTCCTTGCTCCCCCCAGTCCAGTCCCAGGTGCTGTCCAAGTGCTCAGGACTGGCTTATTAGTGGCTCACTTAGGAATCAAATAGATTTGCGGGGCTTTCTTCCCACCCTGGATCCTGCTACCTGGTGTGCTAGACCCTCTGCCCCAGCTCTGGCTTGTGTCTAGTGCAGGGAAGCCCCCAGTTCTGGCATATCCCTCTTGGCACCAAGTCCCTATTGGAAAGAAATCCTTCCCCTGGGCTCCCGTCTGAAGGCCTGATCCTTGGAGATGGGTGTGGGGCTAGGCGAAGGCAACTCGGGACACCCCTGGTGACCTGGCCAGGCATGAATTTGCTTCTGTTTGCTAGCATCGTGCTGGGGGTAATGGAAGAAGGGGTTGCAGCATCCAGCTGTGGGCCCAGAGGCAGGAATAAAGCCCCCATTTGAAGACAGTCCCTGGACATTCAGGGGAGGGAGTTGGGGCTGACTGCATCGCTGTCTTGTGTGTTGTTGGCTATGGGAGCTGGTCTGGATGAGTCATGCTAGCCCACAGACCAGCTACTCTTGGGAGGAGCACTTTGAGGTTGCACAGAACTGTGCTTTGCATGTAAACCCATGGTCTCAGTCCTGCTTTGCCAAGGTCTGAGGGTGGGAGAGAAGGAGGCATGGAGGGGAAGGGATGTGACCTGTAGCAGAGACCCACCTGCTGGCTGAAGCCTGGGGCCAGCTGCCCTGACCCCTGCCCATGTACCTGCAGACCCAGCCCGTATACCTGGCCCGGCTGATCTTCCAGATGCCCCAGAACAAGTCCACCAAGTTCATGGAGTCGGTGGTCTTCTCCCTGTACAACTACGCCTCCAATGCCCGCGAGGGCTACCTACTGCTGCAGCTCTTCAGCACCGCCCTGCAAGAAGAGATCCGGTAGGTCCTGCTTGTGGTACCCTTAGGGGCAGGGAGATGGGTCCCTCTGGGACCTGTAGGACTCCCTGTTCCCCCTGGAGTGAGGGCAGAGGGAGCTGGGGGACTGGCTCAGGTCTGTCTCAGTGTTGATGGCCAAGCCCCATCCTGGCACCTGATCCTGTAGGTATAGGGTTTTAGGGGTCATTCCCAGCAGGACTTGTGCCCTCCTCACCCTTGTCGCAACCTGGCAAGTCCTTTCCATGCAGTAATGACTGGCTGCCAGTCTCCTGCTTGGGCTCTAGGCCCTGTCTGGGGCAACCGGACCCTTCCCACCCTGATCTGAGTTGCCTCTCTTTTTCCCCTCTCTGCCCAGGTCCAAGGTGGATCACCCCCACGAGATCCTGACGGGCAATCCTACAGTGATCCGGCTGGTGGTGAGCTTCTACCGCAACGCCCGTGGGCAGAACGCCCTACGCCAGATCCTGGAGGGGCCCGTGCGGGATGTCCTGCAGGACAAGGCTCTCAGCATCCGCACTGACCCTGTGGAGATCTACAAGGCTTGGGTCAACCAGGCAGAGTCCCAGAGTGGCCAGAGAAGGTCAGAGTGGGGGGTTTTTTGGGCTGGGGGGTCTGGGGAAGCTGGGTCATCTCAGCCTGTGCCATGACTCTTAGCAGCGTGTGTCTCCCACCCCCAGCCAGCTCCCATACAACGTGAGCCCAGAGCAGGCCCTGAGCCATGCCGAGGTTCAGAGGCGACTGGACATCTCCATCCACAACCTCCTGGTAGCCACGGACAAGTTCGTCTCTGCCATCACCTCCTCCGTGGATAAGATCCCGTATGTACAAGGAGTCCCATGGGCCCTGCTCTTGTGGGAACAAGGACCCTCTGGCCCTGATTGCCCTGTATGACCTTGGAGCATTCCCTTCCTCTGTTTTGTGCCTCAGTTTCCCCTCTAATATTGGGTGAAGGGGAGGAGGTCAAGCAGGCTTCAGATGCTCCTGTAGGAGTCCTGGCCCTGCTGCATGATCTCCCCAGCCTGGGCTCTGCAGGCCAAATGAGAGGCTCCTGTGGTCCCCTTCCCCCCTTCAGCCTGGCCTGGGCCCCTGTGCTGATAGACTGCCTCTCTGGCTTCATTCAGCTACGGGATGCGCTACGTGGCCAAAGTCCTGAAGACGTCGTTGGCAGAGAAGTTCCCGGAGGCAACCGAGGATGAGGTCTGCAAGGTGGGTGCAGGCGGCCGTGGTGAGAGGCAGGGCTGTGTCTGGGACTGCAGGGTGAGCTCTCAGGACCGGAGTGGCTGGGCAGCCTGGTATAGGGCTGTGCCTATTATAGTGGTGATGTGGCCTTGCACATCCCAAGGCGACTGGGGGTCTATTTCCAGCATTTGTGGCTGTCGGGGGCGGGGGGGCAGGCATGTGTGTCTGCAGTGTGCTGCACTCTGAGTCATGGTGGACCATTCTGGACCATGTGTCCCAAGCCCCATACTCTTCACCCCAAAGGTGAGTCCATATGTCTTTACTTTGGATCAAGGGGTTCTGCGGTCACCTCTGGGACCCCAGTGCCAATGCAAAGCCTGACCCTCTCCCTCTCTTGGGGCCCAGATCGTTGGGCACCTGCTCTACTACCGGTTCATGAACCCGGCTGTGGTGGCCCCCGATGGCTTCGACATCATGGATGTCTCGGCTGCTGCGGCTCTGCACCCCGACCACCGCCGCAACCTGGGCTCCATTGCCAAAGTGCTGCAGCACGCCGTGGCCTACAAGCCTTTTGAGGGCGAGAGTGCCCACCTGCATGGGGTGAACCGCTACCTGGAGGAGACTCATGACAAGTTCAGGTCAGTGCCCCACAGTGCCATGGGTTGGATGTGCCCACAGCAGCCTCTGCCCTCTCAAGGAAACCCAGTGAAGAGCCAAAGATGGGCATTGCTTATGCCCACTTTCCAGGTGGGCAAGCTGAGGCCCTGGGAGTCTGAGTTCTCTAGGCCAATGCCTTAGCCACCAGGTCATCCTTTTGCTGCTGCTTTTTACGAGCTTTTGCCTGCCTTAGTGCTGTCCTGCTGAGGCTGCATTTTCACCCCCAATGTGTCCTTGCCCCAGGCCCAGCACACCTGAATTTATTCTGGTTTTATTTTTGTTGCTCAGCTCAAGCCTTAGTGACGTGTTTTATACCAGCAGAGCTGCATCCCTGGTGGAGGGGGGGTTGTCACTTTTGTCACTTTGATTGCACTCCCCTAGAACAGATAGTCTTGGTCTCAGCTCTCATCAAATTGGTTTTATCCCTGCCCTGCCCGAGGAACGGCTCCTTGCGCAGACCTCCCCTCTGCACAGGTGATGCTAAACACTCTCCAAAGCTGATCAAACCTGCACCCTTTCCCTCCCTCCCCTCCTGTACTGCCAGCATCAGGGGCAATGGCTACGAACAGTTCTCAGCTGTCCATTTGAATTTGGAGGCGCTGGTTGGTGGAGCAGCCAGGAAATGAGCGGGTGGCAATTAAACCGCATGACTGGTAGCCCTGGTGAATTAATTGGGCCATAATTAGAAATAATGCTTTAGGCACAAGGGCTTAATGATGCAGCTACTGCTTTCCCAGACTGGGTCTTGGAGGGGCAGCAGGTTCGTGCAATGGTTTGCACTGGAGAAGAGAAGTCCTGTCCGATCCTGTCTGCTCTGGGCCTGGTACACAATTCAGCCTCTTCCTATGATGAGGCCAGCCAGGCAACAAGCTCCTAGCATAAGAGCGATGCCCAAGGGGGATCAGCCCTGCTCACGGCCCAGGACCCCATGATGCTAGGTACTGTACAGACATGGAGAATATTTGGGGGAGTTGTGAACTAAGGCAGGCCCAGTGCTGTGCTGTTCTGGTCATCCTCGACTCTATGACTTCCCAGGGGAATGAGGCTGGCAACCACCTCGCCATGGTGGGCCCTAATGGAGCCTGTAAAGGGGCAGAGGGCTGTGCTACATCCTCAAGGGGCTGCTGGGCACGGATGCACCCTGGAGGTCTCTGCCTTGCTGAGCTGCCCAGTCGGTTCCCCCTGTTCCCTGCAGTCCAGGCTGGGACCAGCACTCGTGGTAGGATCCCTTTTCCTCCTACAGGAGATTCATCCACATGGCCTGCGCAGTGCCTGAGCCAGAAGAGAGGTTCAATGTGGATGAGTACTCGGAGCTGGTGGCAGTCGCCAAGCCGGTCGTCTACATCACTGTGGGCGAGCTCATTGACACACACCGGGTGAGGGACGTCTGGGGTCTCCCTCATGCAGGAGACTCCCCAGACGGGGCTTACCCAGGACACTGGGAACCCTTGGGGTGAATGGTACAGTGTCCCAGGACAGTGATCTGAGTCTTGGCTTCTCTCCGGGCCCTTTGTGGATGTAACTGGAGGGAAAGTGGGGGCAGGGGGCTTCTGCTGATTGTTTGCCTACCTGGAGGCCAAGCAACTGTCCCAAGGTCACTCTGCAGATCATGTATGTGCACACACATGCCTGGACGCTGCTGAACCTGCGCAGAACATAGCTCCTCACCACCCCCTAGATTTTTTTTCCTGCTCCTACCAGGGGCCGTGTCCTCCCTCCAAACCATGGGATCTCCTGGGGATGCCCCAGGCAGTGGGCGGCCTGTTAACCTGCACGCTCTGCCTCCCTCTCTCTTCTCCAGCTGTTACTAGAGCACCAGGACTCCATCGCTCCCAGCCACGGGGACCCCCTGCATGAGCTGCTGGAGGATCTGGCTGAGCTGCCTACCGTCCAAGCTCTCGTCGGTAGGTGCAGCTCTCCTGGGAAAGACACTGATGCTGTGTCAGGTGGGGAGGAGACCTAGCAGGGTGTCCTGGTACCTGATGCACATGGGGCATTGAGGCATTGTCAGGAGTTCCTTCTCATGGTTCACAAGTTCCTCAGTGCCTGGGCTGGAGGATCAGCAGGGAATATGACCAAGTTTTGTGTGCACTGGGGTCACCAGCCCTGGCCTCAGACTTGCTGAGAGACTGGCCTGGTGTCACTCCTTTCACCGTGGCATCGGTGGGAGTCCAGATCAGACTCTCCCCATAAGTAACTGAGTAGTGGCTCTCGTCTCCATCATTACAGGTGAGAGCACCCCCAGCCCCACAGATGCTGAGCAGACCCTCAGCAAGCTGGAGATCTCCCTCACCCTCACCAGCAAGTTCGATGTAGTGGAGGTCAGCGGTGAGGAGACTGATGCCAAGAGCTTGCTATTGAGGTAAGTGTGTGTGGGTGGGTGGGTAGGGGGGTGTCTTGAGGGCAGGGGAAGCCTCTAGTATATCTCACAAGTCCAAGGCCTTTTTGATGGCTCAGGGAGTAGCAGGGCCCTTGGAGCCAAGCTAGGAGGCAGCGATCACTCTGCTGATCTGGCTACTTGTCTTCTAGTAGGTCAAATTCCCTAGCTGCAGAGGCTTTCTTTGCAATCTGGGTACTAGGTAGCTTGCCCCGGCTCCCCTCCGGTGACCATCGGCCCAGGTGACTCCAGCTGCCTCTTCTCCCTCAGCACCAAGCAGATGCTAGTGGATGTGATTCAGTCCCAGCCTGGGGATTCCCTCTTGGAGATCTTGCAGACACCAGCGTCGGAAGATCAGGTGAGTAGAAAGCCAGGAGAGAAGAACTAACTAGCAGCTGCAGCCTGGGGACTTGCAGCCTGCTATCAACAGGAAGAGGCTTTTACAACCACGTGCTATGATAACAGGCTTCTTCCCAGCTTGCGTTCCAGCTTGGTTTCCTTTGTTGACTATGGCTAATGCCTGTTGGCCCACAAAAGCAACAACCCACCCCTCTGCCTCTCCCAGGAGGCCTCCCATCACCAGCTGATGCAGAGGCGGGCCCTACACGATGCCCAGACCCCCGACAAACTGAAGCGTAACCGCTCCCTGGTGGGCAACAGCCAGCTCTCAGTGGAGGAGAAGAAGCGGAAGATCCTCCGCAACCTGCGGCGCCTGGAGAGCCTGGGGGTGGTGGACTCGGCCAACCAGTACCAGGAGATCGTCAACGAGATGGCCAAGGTACTGGGGTGGGGTGGAGAGCTAAGGGTTTTGCCTCCCCAGAAGGCTGCTGGGTGGATGGGACCCTGTGGGTCGTGGATTAGGATCTTGGCTTGGAAGCTGAGACTCTTGTGCCATTCCCAAAATCCTTTGCACAACTCTGGGCCTGGCACCTTCTCTCCAGGCTGCCGGGGCTCTTGTCCCTCTGCCAAGACCCTGACAGACTCTTCTCTCCTCCAGGACATCTGCAACCAGCGGCGGTACCGGCAGCACCGCAGGGGGGAGCTGGACAAGCTGCGTCAGACCCTAGAGGCCCTCCATGCCAAGAGCACCTTTTATGAAGAGCAGGTCGACTACTACAACCAGTACATCCGGACGTGCCTGGGCAACCTGGCCGCCAGCAGCAAGTACGCTGGACCTGGTGCCGTACGGCCATCCCAGTCCAGCGCTGGAAGCCGTGATGGCTTGGCTGGGCAGGGGAAGGTGTGGGATCTCATGCTTCATAGCAGACTGGGAGTCAGGAAGGGGCTTCTTGTCCCTTCCACGGTCCTCACTGCACTGCTCCCTGCATCTCTCCCTCTTCTGCCTTTCTATTGTTGCCACCATTACTACAAGACCCTCTTAAACTACAAGCAGGCATCACAATTGGAGGTGGTTCTGATTGACATGTGTAGCTCATCCCTGTAATAAGCAGCAATTAACTCAGAGTAGCTGTGATTTGTCTTGGGGTTGGGGGGGAAGAGGCTGAAACCAGACATTGGATTTCTCTGGGGACAAAGCCTTTTAGACTGGGATCCTACGGAGATACAAGCCCCTTGTCTGGCTTCAGGTACTTGTGAAGCTAAAGGCAGATTTATCTCAAGTCTCATTTGTCCCTGGCTTTTGTTGGCATTCAAGCAAGCCTGGGACGCTTTCTCCTTCACACTATCTGCACACCCTGAATGGTTGTTAAATCAAATTAGCACCTGGTTATGCCAGGAAAAAAGTGGTCTCTCTGAGACTTAAAAACAGACAACCAGCTTGATTGGAGTGTTTATGTCCCAGCAGCCCCAGAGCTTACCAGCAGATAAGCCCATTGTCTCACGTGAAGTACTTCTGAAGTATGCATATTAACAATTGCAGCTAATTAGAGTTAATTGCTGTTTAAGCCTAGCATGTGAATAACTGCCACATCTGTTTTGATGCCAGTCATATTCCGGACCAGTCAGCACCGCATTTGACTAGTCGTCTGGTTTTTAGCCTGGGATCCCAGGATAAAGGCTTTGTCCCAGGAGAAATCCAGTGTTTCGTTTTAGCCTGAAGCATCCAAGATGAAAGTTATTTTTCCCTGCGATGATAGCAGCTAATTGGAATTTAATTGCCATTCAAGTGCTGAGTGTGCGTTAGAGTCCATCCCTGGCACAGTTGGGCCCATGATAAACCTGATGTCTAGTTTTTTTACTTTCAGATACTTCACAGGACCCTCTTTCAAGTGGGACAACAGGCATGTCCCTCTGTAGGATCCCAGGGTACAAGGATTTATCCCAGGAGAAATCGGACCTTTGCCTTTTGTCCTCATAAACCCCTCCTGCTCTGTCCCAGCTCCGCTGGGGACCTGCCTCCCCTCCCACTGAGGACCAGATAGATTCAGATGGGCGCTTTGGAGGCTGAGACGGCACTGGCTCCTGCCCCATACATCTTGGCTCTCAGCCTTCCTGTCTCTTTTTATCCATCCAGGGTCAGCGGGAAGGGCAAGAAGGCGCCGGCGCTGCGCTACACGGCTGCTCAGCTGCTGGAGAAGGGTGTGCTGCTGGAGATTGAGGACCTCCCTACCAGCCAGTGAGTCACCCAAGCCCCGTCTCTCCTCTCGATCCTGTTTTGGGTTCAAATATCCCTGGTCTTCCAGCTGTTTCACTGGCTGCTCCAGAAGCAGCCCTGGGGCTTAACCCTCTCTCTCCCAGGTTCCGCAACGTCATCTTCGACATTGCTCCCTGTGGGGAAGCTGGCAAGTTCAAGGTGAAGGCCAAGTTCATGGGCATCGACATGGAGCAGTTCCAGCTCCACTACCAGGTGAGGATCCAGCATGCATCCTGGCTTAGTTTTCCCAGCTAAGCAAAGGACACCCCCCCCCACTCAGTGGGTGATGGGGAGACTTAATGCTCCTCTGCTGCATGGAGCTGCTTGGAGACAGCAGGTACTCTGAGCCCAGTGTTGTTTGTTCATCAACTGAGATGGAGTGGAGGGTGGGGGTAGGATGGGGGGCGTGTGTGCTGGGGTTTCACCATATGCCTTTGGCCCGCGGGCCCCGCTCTCCCCCTGCCAGGACCTACTGCAGCTGCAGTACGAGGGCGTAGCCGTCCTGAAGATGTTTGACAAAGCCAAAGTCAACGTCAACCTGCTCATCTTCCTCCTCAACAAGAAGTTCTTCCAGAAGTAACTGGAGCTGGGGGTGGGGGGTGAGGGAGTGGAGGCAGCTGCCATGGGGAGGGTTGCGGGGGAGAGGAACCTGCCAAAGACACTTTGGGGACTGAATCCTGCTGCTGAACGGTCCTGTCAGGTGTTCTCTGTTTGACTCCTTCCTGTCTGGGTCTGGCAGGATCAAACTCTTCTACAGCAAGCAGCATCTTAGTGCCTTGTGGACTGAAAACTACCCAGGGCAGAATCATCCCAGGACAAGGATGGACAGAAGGGGAAACTTAAAGTATCCCCCTACTCAAGGGCTGGTGCAGACTAGAGCAGCCCTGGTCAGGAGCTAAAAGCTTTCTAGGCGCCATACAGTAGTGTTGGAAGCACTCGCATGCCAGCCTGCCCTGCTATGCCCCTGGCAGCTGGGTATAAGGGTATGGCCAAGAAAGGGGTGGGGGGTGCGTCTATGCTGGCCTCTCTAGCAGCAAGGAATTGGTCCCTGTTAGTGCTGCTGCTTTGGGTGGATAGAAATACTCGCAGCTGTGAAGGTGCCACCTGGTTCAAGGGGGTTTTAGATCAATTCCAGGTTGCCAGGACCAGTCTTGTCCCTTCTCAGCTGCTCCAACCTCCTTTCAGTCTCACTTCAGTGCTGGACTTTGGGCATGAGCTCCGCAGGCACAGATACTTGCAAACCAACCATGCGCTCTATATGCACCCTGGCCTGCATCTGCTGGCAGTAGCTGGGTCATGGACACGTGTGATCACTACGTGTTAACTCACATGGGAGAGTGTGTGTGTGTGTGTGTGCGCGCGCATCAGAGGGAATGGCTTTGTATTGTGTGTGTAACTGCTTTTCTCACTACTGTTTTTAGAGGTTTGACTCTAGTTCCTGGTCACTTCCCAAGTGGCTGCTTTTGTGGACACTAAGGTTTTGTGAGCCATGGACCTCAGCTTTTACATAAATAAAGAAACTTGGTTATATATTTCCCCCTATTCTTTCAGAAAAACAAAAACCCAGTCCCCTTTTATTCTATAAGGGAAAAACTGGCACTGGAAGGAAAACCTATTCCAGATGATGCTGTCCAGTAAATAAAGTGGCTTATAGGCAGCCCTCTTCCAGGGGCCATAAATACACCAGTTTGCAATATAGGGAAGCTGCAATTAATTTTAAGGGAGCTAATTTGAGCTTCAAACTCTCCCAGGCAGTTACCATGGAGCAAGGGGTATAAAGTGAGCTATTGCCATGCTTATTTTTTTGCTTTACTACAGCATTTGGGCTCCGCTGGTGCTCTCTGCAGTAAGGTGCAAAGGGAGAGGGTGTGGAGGTGGCTAGAGCGAGAGGGGCTGGCTGGTCTGAGCCTGTTTGGACTGCCTGTGCCGTTGGCTGTGTGGGGGGAACTGGGTTCTAGGATCTGAAGGAAGAGGGAGGTGTCAGCTGGTGGTTTTAATGCCTAGGCCAGATGACGCCAAAGGGATGTGACACGAAAGGGAATAGCAGTGGGGACCCCCAGTCCTGCAGTCACTTCTGTAGGGGCTCCAAGCCCGTTAGCTGCATCTTACTGTAGTGTGGGGCCAGTTCCTTGGCTGCTCTGACTTGTCCGTAGAGTTATTCTGCCTCACGTTACCTGCACTGTTAAGGTGCATCCCTCTAAAGGCAAAAGCAACCCTCTCTGGGCTGTGTCTTTGCAGAAGTGAAGGTCGATGGCATCAGCAGCAGCAGGGAGCTCAGCTGCCGTGCTTGACTTCTTATAAAGGCCTCTCCTTCGTGGCGACACTGACACACAGTGGTCCTGGAGAGCAATGCCTCCTGTGAAGACGTGAGGATTTAATGGTGTATGTACTCTCCCAGGGAGTCCCAGGTGTGGACCAGAGGCCCAGCAAAGCTCTGTACAAGCCCAGCACAAAAACAGCCTCTGCTTGAATGGCAGTAATAATGACAACCATGTGAGAGCACCCAAGACTTCAGCCTTGTGCTACCACCTGGAAGAAACTGAGGCATGTGTCAAGCAGCTTCTAAGGTCACCCAGTTGGGCAGTGGCAGAACCAGAGATGAGAGCCCAGGTGTTGCGATGCACAGTTCAGTAGCTGGTTCCTCTTCAACCTTTCTGAAACAGCTGTGGTGCAACAAGTGGATATTTGTTTTGCAGATTCATAGATTGTAGGGCTGGAAGGGACCATGGAAGATCATTGTGTTCAGCCTCCTGCACCAGGCAGGAAAGACAACTGGGGTTAGGTGATCCCAGCGAGGTGACCGTCCAGTCTCCTCTTGAAGATTTTCCAGGGTAGGTGATTGCACCACCTCTGCAGGGAGCTTATTCTACAGTCTGGACACCCTGACTGAAGTAGTTTTTCCTAATGTTGAGGCTGAAACGGTCTTGCAGGAGTTTGTGGCCATTACTCCTGGTCTTCTCCTTAGGTACCCTGGTGAACAGTTGCTCACTGAGCCCCTGATGTAGCAGTAAGCTGCTACCAAGTCCCCTCTCGGCCTTCTCTTTTTCAGGCTGAAGAATCCCAGGTCCCTCAGCCTTTTCTCGTATGGCTTGCTGCGCAAGTCGTTGATCATATGGGTAGTCCTTCTCTGGACTCTCTCAAGCTTGTCCATGTCCTTGTTAAAGTGCGGTGCCCAGAACTGGGCGTAGTACTCCAGCTGCGGTCTCACCAGCGCTGAGTAGAGTGGAAGAATCGCCTCCCTGGTTTTGCTGGAGATGCATCGATTGATGCATGCCAGAGTATTATTTGCCCTACTGGCTACAGCATTGCACTGCTGGCTCGTATTCATACTATGGTCTGTTATTATCCCCAGGTCCCTTTTATTTGTAGTGCTGGTCAGTTTGGTGCCGCCAAGCCTGTAGGTGTGTAGGGGGTTGTTTGTCCCCAGGTGGAGCACTTTACATTTCTCGACGTTGAACTTCATCTGATTCTGATCCACCAACTTGCCAGCCTGTCTAGGTCCGCTCCTATCTGTAGCCTATCTTCAAGCATGATCATGCTCTCCATAACTTGGCCTGTGAGCTTTTCACCCCCACATCCAAATCATTGATAAAGATGTTGAAAAGCACTGGATCAGGCACGGACCCCTGAGGGACACCACTGGCCACTTCTTGCCAGGATGACACAGATCCGTTCACTACAACTCTCTGGGTCCTACCCTGCAGCCAGCTTCCTACCCACCGAACTGTCATGCAGTTATGCCCGCAATCCTCCAATTTTCCTGTGAGAACATCATGGGATACCAGATCAAAGGCTTTTTGGAAGTCAAGGTATACTATGTCAGCCTCCTCTCTTATCCAGGTAGCGAGTTACCTGATCGTAAAAGGAGATGAGCTTGGTAAGACAAGACCTGCCCGCAATGAAGCCATGCTGGCTGTCATTCAGAATCCTACCTTCTGCAAGCCTCTCACACAGACTCCTTAATTAATTTTTCCAGGATTTTCCCTGGGATAGAAGTTAGGCTAATTAGTCTATAGTTACCCATGTCCTCCCTCCTCCCCTTCTTGAAGATGGGTACCACATTGGCCCTCTTCTAGTCCTTGGGGACCTCTGGAGTGCCACAAGTTTTGGAAGAGTTTTGCCAGGGACTCCGCAATGACTTTGGCCAGCTCCTTCAGCACTCTCAGATGAAGGTCATCTGGTCCTGCTGACTTATATATGTCTAATTATTTTAATTAATCACACACCAGTTCTACTGCAATACAGTAGTAGGAAGGCGGTCATTCCTACTCTGCTCATTCTGTACTTTCTAGCCACAAGTGAGGAGCTCTAATTGCAAGACAGGGTGGTGCAGTGGTTAGAGCAAACGGCTAATGGTTGGGGACACCTGGGTTCAGTAGATTTGCTCTTACTGATTTTTTTTTTTTTTTTTTTTCTTCACTGTGTGACCTTAGCCTCTGTCCAAATAGGGGGATAATATGTCCCCCATCTCACAGGGGTATGTTCAGAATAAATGCATTAAAGACCATTTAATGCATTCAACCAACTCTAGTATCTAAACGATACCAGATTTACCCAAAGAACCTTGTCTGCCTATGTCCTTAGACACAGCTATACCCTACACCCCTTAAGAACTAAGAGGAGCATAGACCTTTGGTGCTTGGGGCTGTGTGGCCCCCGGGGTACCACAGCTCTGGGATAAAACAAATCTGCAGCTCTCCTGCAGCGAAGCAGCCTTGGCCAGAATCGTGCCTTCTGGGGCTGTGCCTGATGCAGCCTCCAGCAGGGCTGCTGGTTTGTTTCCAATGGTTATTAGCAATAATGGCTGGTATGGTTTGGAGTTGGTTGGCTTTAATGAACCTTTTCAATCTGCTGCTATTGCTTTGAGTGTTGGTTTGGAGATGTCTAATCAGCTGGGCATCCCCTACAGCTGGAAAGGGCCTGGCATTTTGGGGGCTCCTTGTTTCTATCCAAGTCAAGCAACTGGCACCTGTTTCATAGGAGATGGGGGCGGGAAGGGACCTCAGGAGGTCACATCTAGTTCAACCCCCTGCTCAAAGCAGGGCCAGCCCCAGCTGCATCATCCCAGCAAGGCTTTGTCGAGCTGGGATTTAAACACCTCCAAGGATGGAGAGTCCACCCTGTTCCAGCGTTTTACTACCTTCCTCCTGAGAGTTTTTCCTAATATCTAACCTCAACTTCCCTTGCTGCAACTGGAGACCACTGCTCTTTGCTTGGTGCTGGGACCCCATCCACCTAGGTGATGGCTCAGTGTCCTGTATGGTGCCGGGTGTTCCTACTCTGGTCCAGCAGAGCAGATGATGCAGCCTGACCTCCCCCCAACCCAGGGATGAGCCTGCTTTAAGCTTAAATGGAAATGCTTCCCAGGCCACGAGGAAGGTGAGGTCCTCAGGACTGGGGCAGGAGCACTCATGCCTCATTCAGCTTACATGACCTCCTGGTATGTGCATGCTGCTGTGCCTACGATCCACCTGGCCAGGCATCGCACTCCATTGTAAAGAGAAAATCGCCCATGTCTCTTGGTCCGTCCCTCCTCCGTCTGTGTCTTTACATGTGTGTTTGTTTTTGTCATGTGATTGCTGTACATAGCAGTATCCCCCGTACCCCATTCTTGTATTCCAATGGCTTTCTTGCTCCAAAGCTGCCTTAATTATTTTTTTTATTCTAAATAAATGCCTCTATAAGAAAACAGTGGTGTGATGGTCCTTGCTGCAGATGGGCTCTCTTAAAAGCAGGAGGCAGCATGGTTTAGTGGATGCAGTACCTGACTTTTAGTCCCATCTCTGCCACTGACCTGCAGTGTGTCCTGGGGTGAGTCACTTCATCCCGTCTTCTTCCTCAAGACTCTCCTCATCCCACTGTGATCCTGACTACTGGCATCCTAGGTGCTATGTGAAGTGCCCTGCGGTCTCTGGGCGGGGCATTAAGCTCAGGTTAAATTGCCCGGGAGATATGGGCCTGTTCATCTGTGAGAAGACAAACCAGGAGGCTGGGTAAGTGCTGTGTGCTATTTTTCATCAGTGGTTTTTACTGCAGGTGTCCCGTGTAAGATCCCCCAGCTCCATGGAGCCCCTGTCCAGTGGCTGTGCTTCTAGATTGGGAATTTCCACTAGGAATGAGTGGCTGATTTTTGATTTGGAAGGAGCCTGCTGTGACTGGTGCTGCAATTCCCTGCCCCTGTTGTATATCAGTTGGGGCTGCCCAATTCCCTTCTGGGCCATCTTGGTCATGGCTAACGATGGGCTGGCTGGAGCCAGGCATAGAATCACAGGAAATGAGGGTGGGAGGGACTTCAGGAGGTCACATCTAGTCCGATCCCCTGCTCCAAGCAGGACCAGCCCCAACTGCATCATCCTAGCCAAAGCTGTGTCTATCCGGGTCTTAAAAACCTCCAAGGATGGAGATTCCAGAGCGTGTTCCAGTGCTTCCCCACCCTCCTAGCGAGATGGTTCTTCCTAATATCCAACCTCATCTTCCCTTGCTGCAACTGGAGCCGGTTGCTCCTTGTTCTGTCATCTGCCCCCACGGAGAACAGCCCAGCTCCATCCTCTGCAACCAACCCCCTTGCAGGGAGTTGAAGGCTGCTGTTAACCCCCCTTTAAGCCTTCTCTTCTCCAGATTCAATAAGCCCAAGTCCCTCATAAGTCCTGTCCCCCAGCCGCCGAACCATTTCCATTGCCCTCTGCTGGACTCTGATTTGTCCACATCCTTTCTGTTGGACGTTGCTATGTGGGAGGCGTCTGTGAGGCTGGAAGAGCCTTTTACTGCCCAAGGCTGGCTGGTTGCCTCCTTTCTTATATGCATTGAAATTCCTTGCAGCTGAGAAACAGGCTCCTGTTGCAGGAGGGGAAAAAGAAACCCCCCACCATCCTGCCTGCATTCTGATGCACCTCCTAAGGATTAATATGCACCGCAGATGACTCCGGTTTATAATGATCAAGATAATAGCAATGTTAGCCCAGAATGGGCTTCATTTGAGTCTCACTGACTCAGATGCTTAGGTATCTATTCAGTTCTTGCACAGGGAATTTAGGCCACTTTCAGATGCACTTAATTCTTAAATAAATACTATGATTACATCTCATAAAGACTATGATTATATCTTTAAAAGAATAAATTGGTAGCAAGCTGCAGAAACTCTTCAAGTGCTAAAATAGGGCCGCACAGGATTTAACCTCTTGAGTGCTGTGCTATGAGGAAGAAAATTGTGGGGAATAGCCTGCCCCGGGGTGGGATTTTTTTTTCCCTTTCCCTTCCCCTTCCCCCTTTCTGTATGCTGTACAGGAATAATTGGCCTGTTTCTGAAGCAGCTGGTTATCTTTTTAGGTGCAGCTCAGTGCCTTCCTTTTGTTCTACCATGGTGACACCTTGTAGCCTGGATGTCTGAGCTAGGCAGGCTGCATGCCAAGAAGCCCCTGAGTCTCAAGGGGCTTCGGGTAGGGGGCACAGAAGGAGATAATTGGAAAAAAAACCCAACCCAAGAAAACCCAAATTCCTTGCTTCTTCAATGGGTACCATTCATCATTGATCTTAAAACCAAGGAGGGGTAGAATTGCAGAGGGTAGGGGCAGCTAAGTGAGTTTGCTAAGGACAGCCAGTGAGGCGGTAGCAGAAATAGTGCCAGTCTCCCGAGTACCAGTTGAGTGTCATAGGCACTGAGCAACACTTTCTACTTGCCGCCTTCATCCTAGAGGCTCCTTTTTAGGTGCCGAAATCTTTGTGGGAACTTTCTTCCATCCAGACTTCTCCATCCTGTTTGTAGCCATGATGTTTGTGATTTGGGAACACCCCCATCTCTGCCTCCAGGCAAGTGGTGTGGATGGGCCTGGTTCTCTCTTGCCAGAGCCCTGGTGTGGTTCTTGCTTCTGTTCAATGTGACCATTTCACTCTCGTGCAAAGGCGTGTGCAAGTGTGGTGTGTCGGGATCCTTGTATTCTGGAGGGTCAGACCTGAAGCTGATGGCAGCGAGAGGCAAAGAGACCTTGCAGAACTGAGGGAAAGCAAAGCAGGAGGGGAAATTCAGTGCCAAGACGTGCCAAGGAGTGGTGGGAGGATAACCCATGCTGAAACACCAGCCTCAGAGTCAGCTGTGACTGCTCAGGAAAGCAGTAGAGCTGCCAGGAAGGGCTCGCGGAAGGTATGGGCCATCAGCTGTGGCACTCTGGATCCAGTCTCCGCTGTCTTGTGGCCCAGATCGGTGCTTTTAAATGCATGACTTCCACTCTGGATTGGTTCCTATAACAAGTAGCAGGATTTGGCTTGTTTGTCTATCAAAAGCTGATTGAAATACGCACGATCCTCAGACACGTGGGAATCGCTGTTGGCCCCGGTCCTGTCCAGAGCTGTGACAAGGAGTCCAGCAGGCACGTTTTGGGGGTTGCTGGCTTTGATTCTGGGCTTACAAGCCCTTCTTTTTTCTCCCTCCACTCAACCGCTGCTGAGAATCCCGGGGCCGTGTCTGCACCCCCAGCTGGGTGCTTGGACAAGGGGAAAGAGGAAAGGAGCCCTGAAGCCCTTGGGAAAGATGATTTCTGACAGCACCTCCACTAGATGTCATTGCAACCTGAGGAATGGCCTGGAGATGGGCCTGGTTTGACAATACTCCCTGCAAGGAGCCCCATCCTCTTTCCTAAATGAGGGAAACTGAGGCGGAAAGCAGAGGAGTGCCTTGAGCAGCTGCCTTCTGGAGATGGGGATCGCTCTCAGGCATTGGGCTACGTTTTTGTTCTCTTTGTACAGTATCCAGCACCCTGGGGGTCAGCTCCAAGCTGCTACTGGAGGCCTCCATG
Source organism: Crocodylus siamensis (assembly GCF_052110815.1). NCBI lineage: Eukaryota > Metazoa > Chordata > Crocodylia > Crocodylidae > Crocodylus > Crocodylus siamensis. The sequence goes on along the minus strand of NC_143400.1, from coordinate 13,439,804 downwards.
CTTCTCATGTTCTTGCTGCTACAATCACGTCTGAAGTCCCAGCCCAGCCGCAGCAGCTCCAGGGCACTCAACACTCTGCATAGAGGTGGCCGGAGCCCAGGTCCTGCTCCAAAGGGGGTACACGCTGATGCCTTTTCTATTTCAAGGGGGAAACCAAGGCACAGGGATGGAAAGGGATGTGCCCAAGGTCACCAGGCAGGACAGTGGCAGAGAGTCAGTGGATCTGGGCATGGCCTCAGCTCCTCCTCCCTCCCTCCCCAGCTCCAGTCATGGCACCCCTATTTTCCCCAGCTCTGCATAAAGTGTGTCACTTCACCCGCGCCACTTGGAGCATCGCTGCCAAGCGAGACATCACCCGTTGCCACGCAACCACTAGCAACACCATTCCTGCTTCCCGGCTCGGCGCAGTCTCCCTCGTTATTTATTATCATAATTGCCTCTGCCAGTATAAACTATCTTTAAAGGCTTGGAGAGGTGGGAGGGGGGCTTTACTTATGGCACAATGGTGCATTCCCAGACCCAGGCGGATGACAGAGCGGGGTGGTATCCACCCCGGGCGCAGACAGGCCCAGGGCCTCAGCTGTGGGCAGGACTGGCCCTGATCCTGGTCTGTAAGGTGTTAGGGTGTGTGACGGCTGCTTTGGAGGCCACGGAGAGCCCCAGTGCCCCTGTCATCTGAATGTTTTGAGCAGTGATACTCCGCTGGGGCGCCTGCGGGATCCTTTTAAGGGTGCAGCAGGTGCTTTTGTGGTAGTAGGGGTGTAAGCAACCATACCACTCGCAGGAGAAACCCGGAGGTTTCCAATAGGAAGTGTCACATCCCCCTGCCCCAGGCATGCTGAGTTCTCTGCAACCGAAGAATTGCTGAAGTGAGAGCAAAGCACTGGGATTTTGAGGCTGGTGGTGGATAAACCCTGACTTCAAGGCTGCTACCAGCTCCTCAGTCCCTGCTTGAGCTCAGATGCTCTAGATGCTCCTGGATCTTTTCCATGGGAGCAGCCCTGGGTGCAAGAGGGCAGGAGTGGACCCCCCTGGGGAGACTCTTTGTACCAGGGGAAAGTGTAGCGCATGCCCACAGCCTTGCGTTGGCTCCTGTTGGGGGATTCTCTGCTCCTCCTGGCCTGGTTTAGGAACAGGGCCCTCCTGCATGGGTGCAGGGAGCGTGGCGAGATGTCCCTGAGATCCTTCTACTCCCAGCTCCCTGGGCCAGCTCGATGAGACAGGCTGGGCTTGGAGCAGCTACCTGCCCCCCTTGCTAGGGCACCAGGATCCAGCAGCCCCTGAACTCTCTCTCACTCTGGAAGGGGGTCTTTATGGGCCCTAGTGCCCCACTGATGTCTGTACCAACACCAAGCGGTGCTGGAGGGATGGGGAGACCTGCAGGGAAAGCACAGGGCTGCTGGCTCTTCTTCTTGCTCTCCCCAGCTGCCCCAGGCTGGTCTCTTCATTAGGGCAATGAAGCACCTGGTGGCTGGGCTCCACCCCAGAAGCAGCTGCCTTCCTGGTCCAGGCTCCTGCCAGAGCAGCACACATTCGGAGCGGGTGAGAATAACATGGCCCTTGCTTTCTGGCGGCGGCAGCTTCCTCGTGGGAGAGGGGAAAAAAAGCACAAGCCGAACCGGGGAGAAAATACAAGGGGAATGTTTGCCGACTGTCTGCAGCGCGTTGTTGCTGTTTGTTGTGTTTCTCTGGTTGCTGCGGCAACCCTGGGGAAGACATGCCAGGCTGGAGCATCACGGGTACCGCTGCTCCACTACTAACAACACCAGTTGCCTTTTCTCTCTCCCACTGCGTTCTGGCCATAGCCACAGGCTGGGAAAACACTCACTGCCTCAACAGGAGTCCCATTTCGGGAAGGCAGATGTGGCACTTGAGGCATGAGGGGACCGTGGCTGCAGGGACTCTGCCACTGATGGTCGAGGTGACCTTGGGGCTCTTACTCTAAGATCTGCTGATCCAGGCTGCTGGGTGGTGTCAGTGAAAATAATACTGAAGCAGCAATTCCTCCCTAACCCTGAAACTTCCTTTATTTTTGAACACTTGCCCCATGTTGGGAAACCCCCAGGGCCCTGCACTGACCTTGGGGAAGGCAGGAGGGTTCCTGTGAGCAGCCCAGCTCTAGCACAAGCCCCTCGGGATGTGGGGTTCACCAGTAAAGTGTGCTCTGAATCCACCCCAATGATGTTGTAGTGACTTGACTCTCATCATTGCACCTGCAGTGGAGAGACTTGAACCCAGGACCCTCATGTGCCCAATTTACTGCCCTTAGCTATGCATCCCCCCTGCATAACGCCATGATGTCTGCTGCTGGAGAATAATCTTCCCAGCACTGTGTGATTCCCACCCATGCAGGCTGAGACCAGCACGGTGCCTCCTTCCTGGGGGACACAAATAGGTCTCCCCAAGTATGCTGGACTCCCTGGCAGTGGGGCTGAGGGGCGCGTGCCAAAGCCAACTGCCATGTGTGGGGTGAGCAGCACATCCAGCCTGCCAGCTCATGAGGCACCCAGCCCTGGCCCGGGGGCTCAACGTTTGCAGGGCGGGGGAAGAATGCGCCTTCGGGGGCCAGGTGCTGCTCAGCGGGGCGGTCTGATCCAGGGAGAGGACTGGGCTTGGCCCAGACCACCCCAGTGCGGGGCAGGGCTGCAGCCCCATTGCAATCTCAATGGCAGCATGTTCCTGCCTGGCTGCTCAGACCACACGGGATGCAAACCCCTTCCAGGAGCCAGGATCGCCCTTTGCCCCAGGGGAAGCAGCTGGGTGTCAGGGGAGCTTTTCATCCTGGGTGGGGAGCAGGGGGGCTATACTATGGTCCTGTGTCTGGATCCAGCCCCAGCGGGTTTGGGAGGTCTGTGACCTCTCAGCACGTCCCAGGCCCAGGGAGCTGCCTCGGTCCCTTCCTTCTCCAGCAGCCTGGCAGGACCAGCAAGGATGGACCCAGGTGCACAGGGCAGGCAGATGATGCTGTTTTGCCTGCAGGTACTGCTACCTTATCACACAGTGCACTGGGATGGGCCACCTTCCCATGATGCTCTTGGCATCCCAGGAGCTCCACCTGGACAGGCAGCAGTAGCAGAGGCGTGGGGACATGGTCATGCTCCGGCAACTAGCCAAGTGACCATGCTCCCTAGTGTAGACGAGGGTCCCTCCATGCTTATGCTCCCAGTGACGTCTCACCCCTGGAAGGAGCTCTCTGCCCTTCCTCCAGGAGGGCTGGACACCCCGTGTGAGTCTCAGCTTTGGACTGCTGGGGTGGGGCCACCAGCCCTGGAGTATCTAGGCTGAGGGCCAGCAAACTCATGCCACGGTGGTCACCAGCAAACGGGGGGGAGGGGGTGTCTGTGGATCCAGCAAAGGGCTTTGGTTTCCATCACCGACCCCCTGAGGGAAGAGCCTTCCCCAGAGAGGAGAGAACCCAGGAGGCTGGACCCGCCACTGCCCCCGTGGAGCTGGGAGTCGGGGATCCCAGCTGTGGAAGGACTCTGGCATCCTGGCTCTACCTGTGCCTACCAGGCTAAAGCATGCTCCTTTACAAACCTCCAGCCTGCGCCAACCCTAATGAAAAGGGGCTGAAATAACAAGCTCCCCAGCCCCCTTCCTGGATTTAACCCTTGTGCTCCCAGGAGCTGGGGGCTCGCCCAGCCATGGCTCTGCAGCCTGCCCTCCTTTCCACGCTGACTCATTCTGCTGTTGGCCTGGGGTCAGCGCTGGAGTGCAGATAAACACATGATGTTCCCACTGCTTGGCTCTGGGAACCCGCCTGATCCCAGTGCCAGCATGGGGAGGGGGAAAGCCCGGGGCCTGGGAATGGGGTTGGGGGGCACCTTAGCTGCCTATTGAAGGAGAGGGGGATTGAGTGTCCAGGGGGCCATAGAGGTGTTCATATCTGGAAGGGGTGAGTGGCCTCTGTCCCCAACAGGGGCAGATAATGATGCTCCGTTCTCACGTGGCCTGGACATTGCAGAAGTTGTTGGACAAAGGCAGGGAAGCTTTGTTCCACAGGTGGGGAAACTGAGGCACAGAGGAGCGTTTCCCCAGCTTTAACCCTTGGGCAAGATTCCCTGCTTCTCTCCAGCCCTATCCAGCCCCCATCCCAGCATGGTCCCGACTCTGCTGCAGGCTGGGCACTGCCTTTGTCCCCTGGCAGAGGTGAGGCCCCGGCCATGGCCATGGATGATCTGTAGCAGAGCTGGGACTTGAACCCACATCTGGCAAAGCCCAGGCATGTGGTCGCACCATGGAGCAGCTCCGCAAGCCAGAAATGTAACCCCTGGAGTCCTGCCCCTGCCCCCCAGCCCTTCTCTTTGTTCTGATGACCGGCCAGCTCCCCCCCCTGCCCCAGAGCCAGAGGGAGAACCCAGACATCCGGACCCCTGCTCCAGTGCCCAGCCCCCGAGCAGAGGGTTATCATGAGCAGGAAGGAGCGGAGAGGATGCAGCCAGTGGAAGATGTGGCTGGGTTTCTAGGGCTGGACAAACAGAGCCCCCGTTTGCGGGGTTGGAGCCGGGAGGGTGGAGCAGAGGGAAGAAGCCAGCTCTGAGACGTGTCCATCCCTTGGCGGAGTGACCAGAAGCTACTGAGTCACCACAGGCCACCCGAGAGGGCCACCCCCTCCCCACCAGGCCACACTGCCCTTCCCAGAGCTGGGGAAAGACCCCAGGTGTCTGGGCTTCCAGGAGGTAATAACAGCTGGAATAGTCACTGTAGACAATAGACAAACTGAGGCTAGACCGCTGCCACGCTAGGTGCTGTACATGTCGTGCAAGCCCTTCCCTAAGAGCAGGCATGCCGGCTGCAGAGAGAGAGGAGCTCTGTGCAGGAGGGAGGAGAGCCAGCAATGAGTTTTACCCCCATTAGGTGCAGTCCCCGCATGATTAGATACGGCCACGGCTGGAAATCAAGTCTCCTGGCGGCGCTGGGTGGAGATAGGGCCAAGGGCTGATTAGAGGAGACATCAGAGACTGGGAGCCATTTGATAAGGAAACAAACCAGTGGATCAATTAGCCTGGGAAGGAGGCCGAGGTGGGGAGATAATGAAAGGATCCCGGCTGGAGGGGGTGCCTGGCTCTGGCTCTGGTGCCCAAGGTGGAGAGGGGCAAATGGGGGGCCTCAGCAGGCGAGGAGTGGTCCCTGGGGACTGGATCGGGTCATTATGGGATTGGTGTAGGACCCAGGATGCCCAAGGTCAGAGGCTTTGGAAGCTCATAGATGTGGGGACCAGGCAAGCAAGCAATTAGGCATCATTAGACTGAGTAATATAGATAGAGTGAGAGGCAGCAGAGGATGAGGGGAGCTGAGGGTGGGGCAACTATTTGGAGAACATCTGGAGAATATCTGCTCCAGAAAGGCTGGAGCACAGGCAGAGGAAGCCCAGGTCATTACGCTGGGCCACGGAAAGGGATCGCAGAACAATTGGGACGGGGATGGGGGCATCTCGTTGTCTGCAGTGAGGCAGGATGAGGCCAGGAAACCCTGCTGGACTGGAAGAAGGGGGATTTGAAGGGACTCAGGGTGGGCTGTACAGCCCCTAGCAAAAGGGGATCTAGGGTCATGATAAGGGCAAGGCTAGAAAAGAAGGTTAACTTCCCCATTCACCAAGCAGCAAGTCATTTTCTCGCTCCAAAAGCCAGGGTTGGCCCATTGCACATGGCGGTGTCCTAGAGCAAGTGTTTTCTACCTGCACAACTTTTACTGGAGGTCACGAGATCAATCAGTGGAGGAAAATCTTCACAAGGGAGAGCACAATGTGTGCATCTCACCTGCAACGTCTGCGCAGAACTGAGTGCGGGGGCTCTGCACGCCTGGGGTTTTCAGGTGCTGAAAAGAGGGAGTAGCTGATAGATGGACACAGCTTGCGATGCAAGCTCTGAACCCAGACCAGACCAGTCATCCAGCTGGTTGGTGACTGGGAAGCACCGCTTGTTTCCTGGGTGCTGTGCTGCTGGCTCTTTTGCCCCATGACTACGCAGAGAAGAGGTGAGCAGAGGAGCTGAGCATCCTCTGAGACGCGTGATGCTGACTCCAACACTGTCACAAGGGAACTTGTGGCTTTGCTCTGGGGTCATGACCCAGGGGACAGCTAAGCAGAGTCTGCCCAAGTTTGGTAAAGAGCCTTTTCCAGCTTGCTGGAGTGGGAGCAAAGCTTTCTGGGGGCAGGAGGCAGAGAGGGGGTAGGAGGTCACAGCCTCTCTGGTGTCTCCAGGCTTTGTGGGAGCCCAGAGGACTCAGTACCTTGAAGGACTGGGTCCTTCAGGAGGGAGTTTCATAGGTTTTAAACAGCCACTGGGCATGGAGAGATGAGGGAGGGGGTGATATGACCAAGGTCATTTAGTATGTCGGTGTTAGAGCTGGGATCAACAATTCCTGATTCTCCTGCATCTTTGCCTATCGTGGCAGCCACTGCAACCCGGTGCCTCTCCATCCCACAGGCTGCCAGGGATGCAAACCAACCTGCATTTCCCTAGTGTAGACAGGGGCCCGCGCTCCCCATGACAGCCCACCTGTGCTCCTCTCCCTCGTGCTGACAGCACACAGGGCTGCTCTGCAGAGGAGCCACTCCAGCTGTCACCAAACGCCCCGCAGTGCCATCAGAGCAGCCTTCACTCGCTGCCAGTCAGCGGCTGGGATCACACAGGGCTGCGGGGGAAGCTGGCTCCTCCATCCCTGCCATGAACAGTCCAGCCCTGGAGGGTCTGCGCTAGAAGAAGCACTTGGCATTAACTCAGGCACCCGCGAGAGCTCTGTGATTCCCCGCCCCCCCTACCGCTTATGCAAGCACTTAAAAAAAAGCTATTTCAATTTCCTAGCAGATTTCATGCTGGAGAAAGGCACCTGCTGGCTTTAATGTAAAGAAGGAGGGGAGTGGAGGGACAGGGAGCTGGGGAGATGAGAGGACTCAGGGTCTGGGAGGCAGGAGGGTGAATACACACATGTGGTTATGAAGCCTCTTCAGTCAGGATCAGGGCCCTTCTTGGCGGGTCGTGCGGCCCTGAAAGGTTTGGCACCTCCTTGAACAATTCAGACGCAGTCTGGCCAGCCCCAAGCACACAGAAACCTATGGGCAAATTGTGAGGCTGACTTTGAAAACCAGACAATCTTTTTGTTTTCTTTAAAAATAAATAAAGTTGAGCATGCTTATGTTTCGGGGGCTTTTTTCCTGCTGTTCTGGAGTTTTCTGGACCCCTCGCATGTCGCTGCTGTGGTGAAGCTGGAGGGCTGGCGCTCTGTTTTTAAAGGCAGCTGAGATGCCCCTGCCCATCACAGGACTCCAGGAGCTGGGGCTGTAGCCATGGCTGCTCTGTAGGATGGGGTGGCTGTGGGAGGCATGCCTATGGTACTTCACGGCAGAAGTCTGAATCCAGCATGTGCCAGTTTGGTGGGTCTGTAGTAGTAATAAAGCATTGATTGGGGGGTGGGCATGCAAGTGGTATTGCAATGCACTGATCCTGATTTCCCAGCTGGGAAACTGAGGCACGGAGAAGATGAGGGATGTGCTTGTAGCCAAACAGGGATATGAGGACGAGTTTTGTATCCTGGGACACGGGCTCTAACTACTAGACACCCTTCCCTGTGGCACCACAGGCAGGTGCCCTGCTCCTTGGGGCTGCTGTCACTGTAGCAGCTCGAAAGGGCTGCAATGGGGTGGGGGAACCAGGCCCCCTTCCCCCTGGGCCTGGGCTGTGAGGTTCTCTTAGGATCCCTGATATGGTATGGCTTTCCCAGCCCCAGTTTTTAGGCTCCTGCCCTCATTTTTTTCTGGTTGGGAGGCCGGGGCCCTGGTAAAGAGGCTCAACCTGTTCCCTGGAGCAGAGGCAGGGCGGCCGCCCCACCCCTGGCTGCAGGGACTGGGATTTCGGAGCCCTCCCTCCCACTCTTGCCTCTTCTGCGCTGGGGGTGGGGATCCAGGCTGCCTTGCTGGAGGGGTCCAGGACAGTGCTGCCTAGCGGTCAGCACACAATACCTCCTTCTGCCCCACAGTGCTGTCCCCTTGGACCATTTCTTTATTGCAGCTCATGTCACGGGTGCACTTTCCAAGCAAGCCATCCTGGAGCTTGGGACACCTGGGTTCTTCCCGCCGCTCTGTCCCTGACCCACCAGTTGACTGGACTCCCCTGCTCTCTGCCTCAGTTTCCCCTCTCTGGTGTTTTCAGGCTCTTCCCACCATCACAATAATACTGGGGAAGCCGTCATCTGGAGGAGGAGGATGTATGGGAGAAGGAGGACTTGAGGGGCCTGCCTGGCTGCGTTGTCCGTGGCCTCTGAGCAAAGCCGTCCCTCCAGCCCCAACTCCTGCAAGGGGTGTTTTTTCTCTCTCCTTTCTCTAATGAGTCATTAGGGCAAGGAAAAAATACCTCGCTTGGCTCATAACTATAGCTGTGGCTGCTGGGCTCTGTTCCTCCTGTAGACTGAGAACCGCCAAGGTGTCCAGGTGTCAGCCAGGGTCTGGCCAGGGGGTTCAAGTGGCAGGGAGGGAGGAGAGGACAGTGTTGCCTAGTGGTCAGCATACAATGGGATGTTGGCCTGCTGAATGAGATGCTTTGACTCTTGTGGCTTCTGCCTGTCTGTCCGTCCAAGAAGGTGCCATCACACCACTCCCAGGCTCCGTTTGTTCACATCCTTGCACATATGTCACTGGGGTCTTGAATGCCACCGGCACTCTCCAGCTGCCAAATCTCTGGCAGGAGATTTCTCCGGAGACTTTTCTTGTGGGCTGCCAGGAATCCCATTCCTCTTCAGTTCAGAGCAGCTGGGACAGCGAGGGAGAGTCTTGGCTGAACTGGGCCAGGATAAAGTTGGTGGGGTTGCATTTGACAGAAAAAGTTTGCTTTTTTAAAAAGAAATAATCAAGCCCCTTTTTGTGCAGGAAGGTTTTGCCCACTTGCAAATGAACCCACACGAGGCCTCTGCATATCTCACCAGGGGTGTTTGCAAATGAATTATTGCAGTAATGAGCTCACGCCAACAAAACCTGGGAGTCTAGTAAGTTAGGGTTCAGGGTTGCTAGCACAGAATGAATGAGAGCTGGCTGTTTTGTAGATTTTCCATCTCATATTTTACACAGCCATGCTGGAGCGTGTCTGGAACACCAGACAGGTCTTTGATTTAGAGAGGATTGCAGACTTCATTAAAACTGATGGGTGTGCTAATTAGTCTTCCATCAGGCTTCACGGAAGGAGCAATACAATGCCCCTTGATGTAGCAATAGGGGAAACCAAAGGAAGCTACTAAAAACGCAGCATAGCTCTGCCTGAGAGAGTCCACAGCTGGAGCTGTTCACACTAACTTCATGGCCCTGCTTATTCTGAATTAACTTCCAATTGCAGATGGGGGGGATCCCTAAGCAGGGTTCATCTGTGTGGGTTTCTCCTGTGGGGGTGCTGCCTGCAAACAGACCTAGGAGAGGAGACTTGGCTGGGCGTGAGGTGGAAAGCTAGAGTAAGCCACGGTGGTGGAAGGAGCAGCAAGACAGTGCTTCTTGTGAGCAGAGCACTTGCTGGGGAGACAGACGTGGATTTTGGAGTAAGCAAATTGTTCCGTTGTTGTCCTGCCAAATTAAGTCTGGAAACTTAATTACCCCTGGTTTGTGTCTCCATACACCTGGGGTAGCTAAAGCTGGGTGAGTTGATCACATAAGTATGGCTTGAGCTGCTTCCCTTGAGTGTCCCACGTGTCCTCCCGTGTGCCCGAGCTAAGGACTTAGAACCAAGAGGACTTTAGGGAGGAGGATAGAGGGGACACAGGTGGAAATTTGGGTGATTTAAGGAATTGGGACTAGCTGTGGTCATGTCCGTGCATCCAGTCACCCTTTTGGAGGAGAGGCCTTGCAGACCCCGCTTGGGATGTCTTGTTTAGCAGCATGAAAAGGTTTGGGACTGGGAAGCCCGACCTGACGGCAGGAGATGTGGGGCAAATTCAGAGCATGAATAGGCCAGAGTACATGTGTGCGTGTGAGAGAGAAGAGCACACGTGCCTGCCCCCAGGGATGGAATTGACATAGCTCAGCGGCGCGTGTCCTAGGCTCCATACCGCTGTTGGAGAGTCTCCCTTCACCTGGATGGCAGAGGGGAGACTCTGAGAGGTGAAGCCCCAAGAACAGATTTCACAGCCCTGAAATCTGAAGTGGTGATGATTACTTTTAACCCCTGAAACTCCATGGAGGAGCTCAAAAGCAGGGCGTTGGGCTGTGGGGAAGGTGAGGGGGGCAGGCTTATCTGTTTCCTGAGCTGTCTCCCTTGGGGTGGGGTTGTGTGTGGAAGGCAGCTCCTTGTTCAGAGCCTCATCCTTGCCCTTCTTTTCCTTGCAGGCGGCTGGGCTGTGGGTGGGAGCCAGTCCCCCCTACCCCCCACTTATTTTCCTCCACCCCCAACACTTGCACTCACACCCTCTCTCCCTCTCTCTCTGCGCCCTCGTTAACGTGACCCCTTATTACACTCGGCAGGCTCTGCATCACTGCCGTTGCCGAGGCAACGTGTCGTTGCCACGGCAACCATGACAACCTTCTGTTCATTAATTTAAAAAGGTTCACGGTGTAACAAATGAAATAGTTATAAGCTTGTCGGGGTGCTCTGGAGCAGGGGCCAGAGCACGCGACCCCTAGCGCGCCAGCCCTGTGACATCGCAGCTCCGGCCTTACATCTGAGCTGCTGTAATGAACAGTAACGTTCATTTGTGCTGTTTGCCAAAGTCGCAGGGGTGGGGAACTGCCCCAAGTCCGTGGCATGGAGGAGTCCGTGTCTTTGCAGCCTCATGATGCCCTTGGAGCCAGGCGCAGAGAAGTGATGGCTCCCAGCATGAATCAGAGCAGCCTCAGGGCTGCTCTAACTGCAGCTGTTTGCCTTTGCATCATACCCTCCACCTTGCACTCATGCCCCTGTGGCTCTTGCACCATTGCCTGGACAGACAGGCTGGCCACTGGGGCAGGATCTGCTTGGTTCCCAGATGTCTGAACCTCCCAGAGGAGCAGAAAGAGCAAAGTTTAGCTGCATGGAGGCCTCACTTTTTGTTCTGCTTCTCCCTGGCACTAGGCACGTACTTAGCAGCACTTTTGCCCCGTACCACCAGCTTGACCTGCTGTCTGGGTAGATGTCACCAGGGCTCAGAAAGGTGATTGATAGCACAGGGTGAGTGGCAGGGGGACTCCAGGAGGCGCCTTGCTCAGCTCCATCAAGGTCTGCTGGGTAACTCCCAGTTGGTGCCCGTCAGTGTTGCTCCCTCGAAACTGTACCAATCAATGCTGGCTTAACTGAAGGCAGTTAAGAGCTGCTGGTTTGGACCCCCGGAATATCAGGGGCTTCTTTCCTCCCTGCAACTCCACTGTGCACCTTTCATCCATCACCAAGAAAAGCCACTTTTGGCTCTTTGTCGGTGGCAACGTGAAAGGATTGGGGGCTTTTAACAGTCTCCTGCCACTCAAGGGGCAGAAAATAAGGTTATTTTCCAGGCAGAGGTGTGGCTGCTAGCTGGAGTGACCGGGAGGCATGTTCAGAGCTAGAAATCCTGAGCTCTGGGCTTCATCCTTAGCTGGTGGGGATCGGAGAAATGCTGGGGCTATGCTGATTAGCAGCAGATGGAGACTTGGCCCTGGGTTTTTCTGAGCACAAATATAATCTGTTTTCCAAGCATGCATGTAAATCTAAACGCTTGGGTTCTTAGGTTTTTTCTGTAGTGTCCCACAGCTGTGCCTGGGACCTGGCGGAAGAAACAAAGATGCAGGGTCTGCTTCTAATCTCAGTTGTATTGCTGGGATTTAAAATGGCTCGAAGCCACCTGATTTGGACCCTGCTTGGAGTGCAGGGTGTATTATAGCAGCCCTGCGGCGGCTCTCCCTTGTCCCCATATGAGATAAAGCACGGTCTGTGCCTGCCTTGCCCCCCAATCTGCTCCCTACAGCAGTCTGGGAAGGAGGGTAGATCCAGGACCCTCCCTCTAGCACCACGTCCACTAGGGCAGCCCCTTTCCCAAGTCTCAGGGTGCTGTTCTCACTTGCTTTAAGGGCCACTTCTGTCACTGGAGTGGCACAAAGCTCCACGCGTGCGACTGAAAACCTGGGGTTGCTGATTGTAACGAAATCCCTCATTCTAGCATATGCAAAATCCAGTCTCTGAGCCTCCTCTTCTGGGTCCTTCAGCAAGTCATAAGATAATGCCTTGATCTGAAAGAGTTTGAGAGAGGAAGTGAGGATCATTGTCTCTGTTTTATAGATGGGGAAACTGAGGCATGGAACATGATGTGCCTGGGGGTCATGCAAGAGGCTAGGGATGAAAGTTAAGTGTCTGGTCACGGTGTCCCAATTGCTCTGAGCTGAGTTACCAACAGACTGAAGTGCTGGGGGTGATACATGGTCAGTGGGATCCTGGGTTGCAGGTCCTGGTATAAAGGGTCCAGGGCCTTTACCCCACAAAGATGAATGCAGAGGGGGAAGAACTGCTCAGAGAGACCATGGCGCCGCCCCCATCAATTCCTGAGCTTTGGTAGATCCTTCAAAATCTTTCTCAATAATTAAACAAGCCTGGCCTAAAAATAGCACTGAGATCTACTCTCCGTGGCAGGTTAATTTAAGGGGAAAGCTGGGAACAAAATGTCCTATTTCTCCTAGCCCCTCCAGCCCCTCTGGATGACTCGAGTAGCGGGCACTGACTGGGCATGTATATTTTGGCACGTCCTAGACAAAAGGCAATGTGTGAGTTAGATACTTTGCAAAACTCTCCTGGAAGGTGGGTGTTGGAAACTCCTTCTCCTAGGAGCAAAATCTTTTGTCTTTCTTTGTCTTCCTCAACACCCAAGAGTGACCAGGTGGCCTGCAGCATGCAGAAGGAGGAACTGCCTCTGCCCTCTAGACACATGCCACCTTCATTGGTAGCAACCCATGGGCATAGCGATTTGGTAGGACAGGAGCCGGGTCTTGGCGGGGGTTGCTCTAGGGCTATCAGCTCTGTAGCAGGGTAAGCAGGGGGTGGATCTGTCTGCCTCTGGATTTACCCATGCATTCATGAGCATTGCTCTTCCCATGGGGGCAGTCACCCTGCATGGCTGCATCCAAGGTAAACCAGGCCTGTCGGCAAGGGGCAGCCCTGATCCTGGACATGGATCTTTGCAGCACCGCAGTGAAGTTTGTGGTATGAAAGCTGTGCTCGCAGTGCTTCTTCATTTCTCTAAGCTGCCTGTTCTGGACCCTGCTAGGCCCGCAGCATGTATTCCAGCAGCCTTGGGGTGGCGCTTGCTTTCCTGTGGGAGATGGCAGAGCAGAACAAGGAGTAATGGTCTCCAGCTGCAGCAAGAGAACTTGAGGTGGATATGAGGAAAAACTTTGTCATGAGGAGGGTAGTAAAGCACTGGAACAGGCTACCCAGAGGAGTAGTGGAGTCTCCGTCCTTGGAAGTGTTTAAGACCTGGCTAGACAAAGCCTTGGGTGAGATGCTCTAGTTGAGGCTGGTCCTGCTTGGAGCAGGGGGCTGGATTAGATGTGACCTCCCAAGGTCCCTTCCAACCCTTGTTTTCTATGATTTTGTTCTATGGTTTTGGCAAGCTTCTCGCCTGACTGAGACCTGAGGCATAAAAAGTGCCAGTACCGTACCTAGATTCCTGACGGCCCCGGGCAAACTTTTAGTATCAGGCCTCCCTTCACCAGAGATAATGATAATAATAATCAGACAACAAGGGGAAAAAAAACATTTTAAGGCCCCTTTACGGTCCAGGCCCTAGGCAGCTACCCGGTTTGCCCATGCATGAGTCTGGCTCTGAAAGGTGCAAATACAAGCCTTGCTAGCTGACAGAGCAGCAAGTGATGGGAGAGACTGGACAGCGCTGAGTGCTCCTTCAGGCCTGTAGAGCAACGTGGTCACTGCTGCCTTATTGTAATTAGACCCTATTGCCCAGCCAGGTGTGGGGCTGCACCATCCCAGAGGTTGCCCAAACCCAGAGCATCCTGGAGCCCCAGTCCCAGGAGCTTAGAGTCTAAAGAGACAAAATGCAGAGGAGGGGAAAGGGGCGGATCGCACCAAGAGAGGGAACAATGGGATGACAAACAGTGTGTCATTGCTGGGATTTTACCGGGGTGTTGGGTTTAACGAGGGGGGATCAGCTAATGGGAAAAAAGGCGTAGGGGAGGTGGGTGTTTGAATGGGAAGGGCTGTGAGGGGCCAGTGCCGTGGAGAGCTTGGCCCTTGCTCCTGTAGTCATCGGGGACAGAGACCACACTGCCCGCCCCTTCCCTAGTAAGGTCTGATGCCTGGACTCACCCAGCACAGATAGACCCATGTTATGTAATATCCTCCAGAGATCAGTGGCTGCCAGCCAAAGCTGGGCATTAAGCTGCGGCAAGGGATGCTGGGAGGGAAACTGGGATTACATGGGGAGGTGATGGGATCAGGGTGCCCCCCAGGAGCAAATGAGCTGCTGAGCCCCAGAAAGGCTGGTGCACATCTAGGGAGCACAACAGGGAGGAGTCCCGCAGCTCGGGGCTCCCCCACTCCCTTCCCTGCAAGAAGGATGGGCCAGGCCCTAGATAGGAGGTTGCATTGATCTGCACCAGCGAACAGGCTGCAGAAGGTGGGAAAAAGCCCTGTGGAGAAGATTGGGCCTCAGGAATCAGACCCCTAAACTTCACGCTGCTCGTGCATTTTTGCTCGGTGAGGTCTGTGGTTTGGCAGGCTCGGCTGCTGGGCTCACTCCCTGCTCTGGGGCTGCACTGTGCATCTCTTGCCAAAAAGCTGGGGGTGTAGGGAAGCAGGAGGGGAGCCCCCTGTGCTGGTGGATGCTTGTGGATGGAGCTGCAGAGCCCTGACGTGGAGAAGGGAAGCTGCTTTTGGCTCCAGATGTGCTCACTCCTGCAGGGGCAACCTCCATCAGATCTGTTAGCCCTTTTGCACTGACACCACCATGACTCTGGCCAGCCAGGCCAGGGTCCCTTAGAGCCCCTATACTGCAGAGGCCTCGTTCCCCATGAGCTCGAGGCTCCTTTATGCCATGAGAAGGGCAAGAATGGTTTAAAACAGGGGTAGCCAATCATGGCACGCATGCCACAGGTGGCATGGACAGCCTCTGGGAGTGGCATGCAACCAAATCAAGGTGGGAGCAGAAAGCAGAGCGGCAGACCCAGCCTAAAGGAGGCCAGAAGTACAGGAGAATCGGTCTGAGTGTGGTCCTCATGGATGCTGGGCCTGCTTCTTGGCTGGTCTCGGCTGCATGGTGCAACCCTGGTGCTACTGCACTGGGCTGCTTTTCCCTGCCCTGCACCTTGGATGTACTCTAGGGCCTTTCATGATGGAGAAGGAGGGTGTCCAGTAGCTGGGGCGTGTGCCCAGGGCTTGGGGGTCTTGATTTGATTCCTTTCTCTGCCACATGCTTCCTGCATGACCTTGGGCCAGTCCCTGAGTGCCTCCATGCCTCAGTTCCTTGGCTGTGAAATGGGCCAACCCATTAGAGACTGTAGAGGGGTCTGTGTCTGTGCTAAGGGACAGGCAGATGGGGCTGTGCAAATGTCTGCCTCTGTCCTAGGTATTGCTTTACTTGGAGCTTCCCAAGGCAATTGGCTTCTCCAGCTCCTAAAAGTGCTGAGGGGAGAATCTCTCTTAGCAGCACAGGGCCCATAACACACGGTGAAGGGTAGCAATGTGCACACAGACATGAACACCCCAGCATTGTTACAGGGGATGACAGCACTTGTTAAAACACCACACAGTTCTCCGGGAAGGCATAAAAAATACAGGACTGAGGTGGGAAGCAGGGGAGACGGGCATTTCCTGGCCCCCGGTGTACTGCAGATTGAGTCACTGTGATGCTCTGCTGAGACTTTATTTTCAGAGCTGTAGCTTAATAGGCAGGAGCACAAACTTGAGGTGGGTGAGGACGGAAGGTGGATACCTGAGAACAGGCAAAAGCCATGTCACTTCATACTTGAGTCCTCCTGCTCTGGGTCTTAGCCCCTGCCCACAGTGCCCTGTCCCCAGTGCAGTTCCCTGCACCCTGGGACTTTGCACACATCCCTCCAGCCCATGGCAGAGACACCCCCCCCGCCCCCTGCCCATGTTTTCCTTTCCCGGAGCAAGGCTTAGCTGAAACTAGTGAGCTCTGTCAGCCCAAAGCAGACGGCTTGCAGATCTGGGGGACTGGAGAAGTGATGTAGTGGGGGGAGTCATCATGTACATTTCTAATGCAACCCCTTTTGGATGGGGCCAGCAGTGGGTATCACTCGGGGATCTGGCTGCATGGGCAGCTTTGGTCCTGGGGCTAAAAAGGCACCTGGTTGTACTGGCAGCTTTGGACCTGGGGTAAAAGGCACTTGCCTCCATGGGTCCCTGGTTGCATGTGCAGCTTTGGACCTGGGGCTGAAAAGCACCTGCTTCCATGGGCACCGTGGACCCCAGCTCCACCCAGCGCCTGCAGTGCCTGAAGATGCCCCTGGCTGGGTCCCAGCACCCCCAGGTGTGATGCTTTGCATTAGGGCAGAGGACTCCAGGCCCTGCAGCACCACAGTGGCCTTAACCCCTGCTGTGATGCCAGCCCTGGAGAAAGATCCCCTCTGCACAGCAGCCCCTGCTGCTGCAATGGGGAGTGGGGCGGGGGGGGGGAGGGATGGGGGAAGAATGGTGTGTCTCTTTAAATCTCCCTCTCCCACGTGCTGTCTGGTTGTGCTGGAGATGGTGACGCACGCCACACGTCAATGGTGGCTGTGGGAGAATTTGCACTGGGGGGGAGTGGGGGCAGGGAGCTCCTGTGCATGGGCCAGCTGGGGCTGGAGGGCCAGGGCAGCCCACGGCAGAGCCTGGGGCATAGTCTGGCCTGGGGGGAGCCTGGCATTGGCCCCTATCTGCTCCCCCCAGGTGCAAGCCTCGCTGCCCGCCTCTGCTCACTCTCCATTTTCTCCCTCTGCAGCTGCCTTACCTCCCAGGCCCGGCAGTAAACACTGTGTCCCTCCGCCGCCAGCTGGGAGGGCAAGTAATCCCTCACCAGCCTGTGGCAGTGCTAGCAGCTGGGGGCTGGGAACAGGCATGCAAATGCCCTACCCACAGCAGGGCACGTGGGTCCCGGCTGCATCCTCCTGCCACCCACCCAGGCTGGAGGTGCAGCTGCCCCCGGCATCCTGGGGAAGCCAGGAGACAGCCCCGCTCCCAGCCCAGGGCAAGCAGAGCCCTCTGCGGGCACCACTGGGGCACAACCTGGAGACTCCGGCTGCGGTAGTACAAGTCTGGTGCGTGGGCTGATGCTCAGGCACCAGCGCCTCCCGGATGCTGCACACCCACCCAGTCTTCAGTCTTGTGTGCACTGATCCCTTCTGCTCTGGGCCTGGAATATGAGGCCAGGTGCTTTAGGCACCTGTTAGCTGCTGGGAGGTGGTCCTTGAGCGCAGGTGCAGAGCTGTCAGGTGGGCATCGTGACGGCCTGGCTACCTGCCCCTGCAGGAGGGAAAGAGATGGGCATCGCGCGCCTCTATGAGGGGAGAGAACTTTTTGGGGAGGGGGAATTTTCAGCACAGTTTTTCCCCCTCTTCTGACCCTCGAATAACAGTTTTGCAACAAAGGAGCTTGGTGAGCTCTCATGATCCCGTTGTGTTTCACGCTTCCTTTGCACAGGGGCTGCTGGCCTTTGTGCCAGAGAGCAGTGGGACAAGACTGCTCTTGTGAACATTTTGCACTGCTCTCGTGAATGTCTTCCTTTGCTCTGTGATGACCCAGCTTGGGACATCCCTCTGAGACGAGGGTGCGGGGAGTGAATCGGGGCCATGCACTTGCAAACATCTGTCGTCTGCTGACGCTGCATGCGCAGCTCATGGCAGGATCCCCTTCAGGGCCTGACTGCTGACTGCCGGCGCTCTAAGCCGGGTGTCCTGTCTCCCGGCCCCATTTGCTGACCCCTGGATTGGGCTGCCAACCTTATGATGAAAAGCTCTGTTATACTCCCAGCCCCCTCTTTTTAATAGAGCCCCTTGAAACCAACCCCAGCCGGTCTCTGCCCCCCCCGGAGATGGGATGAGGGGCTTGGCAAGTGGCTGGTGGAACAACCCCAGCGGAAATAAGCAGAAGTGACTGGTAAGCCAGAGGCAAGAAGCACAAGGAAATGCCCTTGTCCTAACCTGGCCCTGCATCATCAGCAGGGGCTGAACGAAGCACTCTCCTTGGGGCCCCCTGCCACCAGCTGCTGGCACCCACCCTGCTACAGCAGGGCCTGGCACCAGGGGATTAAAGCCTACTGCAAGGAAAGCCAACCAGCGGCAGGGATGCAAGCGGGCACATTCACTGCGGCATCATCCTGGGTTTACACCCTCTGGCTGGCTCCGATGGGCACCGGTTGCTCTGGTAACAGAAGTAGGTTGCTATTTTCCACACTGAGACCTGGTTCCCAGGGACAATGAGGCCCCTCTGAGCCGCTCCCACAGCACAGACCAGTCTAAAAGGGGTGGACGCAGCCGTCTCCACAACCCCTCTGGTGCTTGGGGCTGGCCAAGCGGCCCCAGTGTCTCCCTCCATCCCAGCGCCAGCCCTGGTGTAATAGAGAGACAGTGTCAATCGGAGCAGCCACGAAGCTGCTCCAACTTCTATTACAAGGGGATGGGGGAAGCGGTCGATGCCAGCAGGCTCTTCCCAGCTGGGTACAGGTCTTCAGAGCACTACTGAAGGAGTGGCACTGAAGGTTAAGTGACATGATTTGGGGACCTCACCCTAATGGTAGTGAAATTATATATATATGTATAATGTGTGTATATATATACCCCCACATGGCCACCCACACACACACATATATATTTAATTACCTTTAGGGTGAGGTCCCCAAATCATGTCGCTTAACCTTGGCTTCAGTGGAGCTCCATGGATTTACGCCAGCTGAAGACCTAATATGTGTATATATATTATATATCTAGTATAGTATTATATATATACTGTGTGTGTGTGTGTGTGTGTGTGTGTGTGTGTATATATATAGATATAGATATACGCATGCACACACATATACACACATAATGTATGTATGTGTACATTGTATGTGTGTGTATATATATGTATATAATTATGTACACATACATTGTATGTGTATGTATTTTTCTCCCTCATTTTTGTTTCTAGCCTGAGTTGCATGCACAGGGGCTGCGTGCATACTTGAGGACCCAGGAGTCCTGCCTCTTCCCCACTGGCCTAGGACAGTGGAAGGCCATTTCCAGGGTCATTTGCCTGTATACAGAGCTCTGCTCTGCATTGGGGTGTGGGAAGAGAGTTACTCAGCACTTGGTTCCCAAGGGAAAAATTGCAGCTTGCACTCTTTTTCCAAAATACTCCAGGCTTCACAACCACATTCCAGGGGCTGATACCCAGGTTTGATCCTTCATTCAGGGCGGTCACAGGGGGAGGGGGGGAAACCCTGATGAAAGGAAACAAAACTCCTCTTACACAAGCGATGCACCGGGGTCTGCTGGAACAGGGGGGTTATTTTTTATTTTATTGTTGTTGCACAATTGCAGCTGATTGGAAACCAGACCCCGGAAAATCCACCCTCCCGGATAGATGGCAAACAGCTTAGTGCAATGACTAATTCTAGCTCCCTATAAACGAAGTGGGTGCTAAAAATAGCCCCCGTTATTACAACAGTAATAATAATAATGGAATAAATAACCCGCAACAAAGAGCCCTGAAGCCAAACAAACAGAAGTCTGCCAGGAAGTGGTGTGGTGACATCATGCGGGATGGGGGTGACATGACTCTGATCCCAATGAGGGTGCGGCATTGGGTTGCCTGGCTTCACGCAGGCCGTATGGGTCAGCATCCTAAAATAATATGAAATAGGGATTTTTTTGGTTGAGTTGCAAAAGATTTAACGTGAGTAGAGATGGTGATGTGCAACTTTAGGGCCAGTCAGAGGGTGCAGAACTTGCTTCTGCAATGGGATCCTATAATGACCAGGCTGAGATGTGCTTTTGGGGGCTGGCAGGTGGGCAGAGTATTCATTGCTGTCATGCAATGGGGCACGGAGGTGCTAGGGGCTGTACAATTTAAGTGACTGCTGTGACATGACAATTGAAGTCATGGGACATCCCTGTTTGTGGGGCATTAACAAGGCTTGAACCCAGCACAGACCTGAAGAAGCAACTGCTAGCTAGCTGCCTGTCTGCAGGAGTAGGTTGTTATCTTGCTGCTCCAGGAACACGTGTTGTCATTGCTGTTCTGCAGTGGTGCTTGCGTGCACCATCATGCACCGATAGCACCCAGCATGTGGTGAGAGATGGTTCCCGAGGGGCTTGCGAAGTTGGAGAGTGGACGGACACAGGGAGAACCACTGCCCCCCAATTTCAGGTGGGTACGGAGGGGTTCAGGCTGCGGGTCTCAGGCTCTCTTCTGTTCTCGGGGAGCCTCCAGCGAAGTGACATATCGGAAGGGCAGCAAGACCCCCATCTCCTGAACCACACACGCGCTGTGTCATTTGTCGCCTACCTTCCCCGCGCCTGCCGGGAGCCTCTTCCCACATGCCCTGCATTTGTAAAGCCTCCTCGCACACACACTCGCTCACACTCTTCCTCCTCATTCTGAGTCACTAGCTTTGTGGATCCACTTCCCGCCCCACTGGCGCTAGCACTGAGGTACTTGGGGAAGCTGCTGGCTGTGATGAACAGGCCTGCTCTCGCTAATGCTGAGGCTCTAGTGCCTTCACAGTCCTTGGGGGATGTAGGGCCATCTCTTTGGCTTCTATTTTTGTGCAGCGCCTTGCACTGCAGGGTCTTGCTCTGTGCTTGGGAGGACAGGTCATAAGCTTGAAAAATAATAATAATTCAGTATTTGACTGGTGGTTCCTGCACCCATTTTGTCCAATATATCTAGTTAGGGTCTGATTCTTAGTTGCTGTCCTGGGACAGGTGTTTGAGAGCTTTGAAGCCCTTGTTTTGAATCTCAAAAACTGACTCTGCCCTTGATGTAAAATTTCTGCTGTTTCCCAGAGGGGCATGGGAAACAGCCAGAATACAGGACCCTGTCCCCTATGTGGCATGGGGGAGCTGGGTAGGTAACCTCCCCCTCCCCTTTGCCAGACCCCTGCTAGCGAGGGAGGCTTCTTATTAAGGTCCCTTTGTGGTGCCAAAATGGCCTAGAGGGTGAGAATTTAGCCTTTGAGGTCCTTGAGCACATGCGGTGCACTCACAGTGGCAAACAAGTGTGAACTGCCACTTGCATCTGTGGCACTGTTCTCCTCTCTCAGAGCTACTGTCTCAGGCTTTCTGCAAACTTTGGCAGGCCGCACTTTGTCTGCTCTGGTTGCAACCCTGAGCTGCTCATCCCAGCTGCGGTAGCTGGGAGCATCTGTCCCAGGTCTATGTAGGGGGTGGGATGCTGCAGCCAGGACCATGACACGACAGGTTTTGCTTTTGAGGGCAAGCCACAGCATCATTTATCTGGTATGAAGCTCCAGGAGGGTGTGAGGCTGATGGAGAGAGGCTCAGACATCAGGGTAGGTAGGAAAACAACTAGGACAGGGATTGGGCATGCAGGATTGACTGTGCCCTGAGATTGCGTGGGTGTCATGGCGTAACCTTTGTTCCAGTCTTACTAGGGTCAGACTGGGTTAGCAGAGTGTCCGCACCCACAGTAGCCAGGCCACGGATAGTGCTCTGGCTTGAGAGTTGGGAAAGCTGCCTAAAGACTTTGCTCAGGGGTCCAGGGCTCCAGGGTCCTGCGATCCCACTTCTGATCCTGGACTGGCGCCCATGTGTTTATGGGTCACCCTGGTCTCTGTCAGGATCTTGAGGCTTCACAGTGGGGCCTGTGGGCGTGGAAGGACTGGTGGTAGGGAACAGCAAGGAGGTCTTTGGGGGTCTCAGGCTGCCCTGGCTGGTCCCCGATGGCTCCCTTTGCCACTTGACTTTGGCATGACTTGGCTGTATCTGGTGCCAGTCTGCGGCCCTACTTGCTGACTGCACGTGGTTATGGCTGGGGGCAGGGAAGTCAGGAGTCCTGGGCCTCTGCTTGGTTGTGGGAGGGGGGTCTGACTTAGTGGTTAGAGTGGTGTCTGACCTTGGTAGCCAAAGCTACTCCCCAAACAGCAATACTGAATCCCTGAGTGTGGGATACACTCCTTCAAAGTCTCCGCACCCTGTGAGGCACAGATGGGGTGGGGGGAAACTGAGGCACAGCGTGGTGAAATGGAAGGCTGCAGGGCTGGAGCAGCTGTGGACTCAGCTGCCACTGACTCTCCGCAGGACCTTGGTCCAGTCCCTTTGCGCTGCTCCGTGCTGCCACTGTGACACGGGATCTGATTGCACCTGCCCTCTTGTCTCCCGGGCTTAGCGAGTCCCGCCCCACGTGCGTCCTGGGGCGCTGCCAGACAAACGACACCGGCTTTCCCTGGCACCCAGCTCCGGCAAGGGCCTTGAAGGGAACCCAGGTGTCCTGGCCTGAACCACTGGACCGGGTGCCCTTCCCAGCACCAGGAAGGGAACCCAGGCCCTCCTGGCCCGGCTGTAAACACCAGCTCAAACACTCCCCCGCCCGGGGAGAGAGAACCAGGCCTCCTGCCACAGGCCAACTTGAAGCACTAGAGGAAAGAAAACCACCCCTCCCACCAGCAGGAACCCAGGCGTCCTGGTGTGGGCGGCCTCTAACCACTAGACGAGACAGCCCTCCCCCAGCCTGGGAGCAAGCCCAGGGGTCCGGACCTCCCACTCCTGAGCTCTAACCACTAGCCCCAAGAGGCCCTCCCGGTGCCAGGGGAGCACCCAGGAGTCCTGCCCTTCCCGTCCTCTGCTCTAACCACTAGCCCCCCCGCAGGAGGGGAACCCAGGCGTCCTGCCCTCGTCACCCCAGGGTGGGGGGGGGGTCCCTGCCCCCTCAGCTCTAACCATTAGTCCCTCTCCCAGCCCGGGAGAGAGCTCAGGTGTCCTCCCCCAGCTCTAACCACTAGCCCCTCCCACCCCCTAGAGGGCACCCAGCCCCCCCGAGCCCCCCCGCCCGGCGGCGGAAGGATCTGGGCCTCGCCGCACCGAGCTGGGGGCGGGGGTGGGGTGGCCCGCGGTCCCGCCCCCGCGCCCCGCCCCGCCATTGGTCGGCGGCGCCGCCCGTCAGCGCGGAGGCTGCGCCCGGCGCTACGTTGTGTCTGTGCCCGGCGGAGTTACAGTGGAGCGGCGGGAGGAAGCGGGGCCGGGACCCCAAGGCCGGGCGGAGGTGAGGGGCTGCGCGGGGCGGGGGGATGGGGGTGTAGGGGGGCATGGTGGGGGTTGCTCCCTCTCCAAAACAAGCCAAGATGGTGCAGAGGTGAAGGCAGCTGGGGGGGGGGGGCAGGCCTGGGGCCATGGGGTGGGGGCAAGACAAATAGTGGGGGGGGGAGGCACAGGGTCCTGCCACCCCCAGCCACAAGCTGCCGGTAGGGGCAAAACTATGGTGGAAGGCAAGGTGGGGAGGGTGTTTGGGGGAGCGGGGGTCCGGGGGGGAGCCGCCGGAGGCGCTCCAGGGTGCTCACCCGTGTTGTTCGCCTGTTGTTTGGTGGAGGGCGGTTGTTGTCGTGGGGGGGTTGGTTGACAGCTGAGGTTGTTGCTGAGGGTGACAGGAGGCACTTTGGAGGCTGACATTTAACTGCAGGCTCCAAAATGGTGCAGAGGTGAAGGAGGATCCGTCCTGGGGGGGAGAGTGGCCTCCGACGGTTGGCGGGAGAGGAAAAGGGGTGCTGGGTACCCTGGAGCTGGGCCCGGCTTGCTGCAGCTGTTTCTAGGGGCGGCTCCGGGGAAAGGCATGGGGGGGTGGCTTCGTGGGGGTGCGGTGGAGCAGCCCCGGGCACGAGGGTCTGGGCTGGGCCGGCAGGGTCCCCCCATGTGTTGGGAAGAGCCATGCCCGGTATGTGGGGCACGGGGCGGGGGCCGAGGGGGCCAGCGTTTGATTGGCAACAGCAGCTTTTCGGAGGGCCGGTGGTAAATAGGGTCCAGGCACTTCAATGCCTTGGCCGCCTGCCTGCGCGGGGAACTGACAGCTGCGATTGTTTGTTCCTCTCTGGTGGAAATGTCGCTGAAGGCTGGTGGTTGGTGGGGGGGGAAGGAGACACTTCTGCTTGACAGCAGCTGGGTGACGATGGTGCCCGACTGAAGGGCATGGACCCCCAAGGGTGTGGGGGCTGCAGCCACTGTCCGTGGGTCCGTGTCGGGGTGCAGGCGAGCATGGGGTTATGGCATCTGCCTGGCGAGGAGACAGAAGGTGTTTTTGTGCATCTGGGAGGGTGCAGCCCCATCACAGGTGGTAGGAAAGGGGGATCTGGAAGGGAATCAGTGCTTGGCTCTTTATCCACAATGCAGGAGAACTCCAATAGCTTGCCCCTAGCTTGCAGGTCTTTCTTCTTGCACACCTGTGTGCACACACACACTTGTCCTTTCTGTGTCCCACATGGCGCTGAGAAAAGCCTGTGGTCGACTGCAAGATGCTGTTTACTTTCTGCCCTCTGTCCAGCTGTCACACAGCTGTCATGAGGGGCTGTGGTAGTCTGTTCTCCCCTCTGCCTGTTGGGTCAGTTGTGCAGGGTGAGGGGCACGGGTTGCTGGCAGCCAGCAGAGGAAAAGCCCTTTAAAAGCCGCCAGTTTTTCATTAGATAGTTCCTAATTTCTGAGCACCTCCTGCTCCAGCATGGCGAGGCCTGGTCTGCCCACCCAGACCTTGTCCTGGCATAAAGCCGTCATCCAGGGGTATGAGTCTCGTTCAGATGATTTTTTGCACTAATGTTGAAAATCAATTTATTCCCCTGTCTGCCTGGGGACAGTGGCCAGCACGTTTCTGCGGCACTGGGTCCACACGAGGTGGAGTCGTACCCCTTTTGCCATACTGGGATAGCTAATGAGCTGCTGCTTGGTAAGGTGTAGACCAGTCCGTAACCTGTTTCTTCTCTCTCCAGGCACTGGAGCTGGCGGTTCTCTCTTTGGCCTGTGCTTGGCGCAGGGCTTGGGGCCTCTGTTCTGCACAGCGCTTTGCTCTGAGCACAGTAGAAGAGGGGGTAGAGGAGATACTCCTTTGCTGTGGTTGTCTGGTACATTTGGGCTGGTGGGCATGGCCGCAGGAAGGCAGGAGGGGTTGATACCCTTGGTGAACAAGTGAAAGCTGCCCCAGGGTAGGGTTCAGAGCCGGGCCAAGGACTCGCAGGGTTGTCTTCAGGGATCAGCCATCACTCCAGCACAAGCTTTCTGCTCCTCTTTGCTTGAGTTCCCACAGTTGCTTTGTGAGGACCTAGCAGTGTGAGCCCCCAGGGAGAGCGCTCATGCTGCCCCTGCCACTGCCCTGC
This sequence comes from Crocodylus siamensis, assembly GCF_052110815.1. Classification (NCBI taxonomy): domain Eukaryota; kingdom Metazoa; phylum Chordata; order Crocodylia; family Crocodylidae; genus Crocodylus; species Crocodylus siamensis. The sequence continues at coordinate 13,414,580 of NC_143400.1, read as the reverse complement.
AGAATGAGCTCAGGCAAGTCACTTTGCTGCTTCCTGCCTCCATTTCCCACTCAAAGCAATACAGTGGGGTAATGGGCACTGACCTGCTCAAGGGCTGGCAAGCAAAGGAGCCGTATGAGAGCCAGGGACTTTATTGCCCTTTATTAAGTGAGTGAAGCCAAGGTAGGAGACGGTCTCAGAAGTGCCATAAATGGATGCTATTCAGTGTCCCAGTGAATTGGGCGGGGCAGGGGGGGTACCCATGGGGTCCTTTTTTGCAACTCTAGTAGCATAAAGGAGTCTTGATGTGTAAGGTCTGTTGCTGCTGGAGCAAGGGGAAGACCCCTTAATGGGATGAGGGTGAGGCCTGGAGTCTCAGGTGATCCTCTCTGTAATATGACAACTTACATATCGGTTCTTTTCTTGTGCTGCGGCAGCTTGAGTCATCTGCACAGGTCACCTGCTGTCTGGACACAATCCATAGAGGTGCAAGATTAAGGCCCTCCATGGGCATTTGGGAGATTTGGAGCGATACCTGCCTCTGCCACAGACTCCCCGAATGGCCTTGGTTGCCTCACTTAGGTTTGCTCTGAACTGCAGAGGACTACCAGTATAACTTGTGGTTAGGAGTAGGGGGTGGTTTTTGCTAGCAGTAGAAGCTTCAGTGGGGATGGTGGGATAGCAGTCTGACTATCACAAGAGGTGCTAGCTGGGTCACTCAACGTATAAACGGTGCTACCACCAAATCCATGTCTCATGGGGTTCGCTGAAGTGGTACATCTCATGGCTTTGTATGCATGATAGGAGTCCTGAGTTGGTTTAATACATGGGTATTCTACTGGTAACATGCACCTAAGGTGGACCTGGGGTTTGCTTCCCAGCATGGGCTAAGCTCCATTGAGATAAACCCTTTTAGACCATCCCAGCCACATCCACACTGAATAGTCCTTTGTGTTAGTCCTAACATCACTCATTGTGGGGGAGGAGGGAGGAACTGGGCACATGTAAAAAGATCTGAATGAATCCCATCTTGCTTTTAACAAGAGGTCATTGGAAAAAGTTCTAGTTTCTTTTCCTAGGTGTGCCCCTCTCTTAAATTAAGGGAAGAATCTTTAAAGTGAAAATCAGTATACTCCTGGGTCAGCTTCTGTTGGCTTGGACTGGGCCCCAGGACACCTGGGTTCTTCTCGTCGTGGCTCTGCGGTAGACCTGGCACGTGATCCTTGGCCATGTCAGTTTATACCAGGAGGATGGAAAGCATCTGGACAGTTGGCCACAGCTAATCACAGCCAAGGGTTGTCTCTGGGCAGGTGCTTTGGGTGTAGGCTCAGGTCCTGGCGCTGTCAGCGGAGTGCGTTACTCTCCGGGCATGTGAATCCCTGGTTTCTGGCCGGGGCTGCATCTCTGCTAGGGAGGAAGGAGGTGAAGTCTGAGCAAAGATGAGGCCTTTTGTGGCTTCCTCAGGCGCTACCAGGTTGAGGTAGAGACTACAGTAGAGCCAAGGGGTTTTCGCAGGAGTAAGTAGGTCAAGGGGACGACATGCTGCCTCATCCTTCGGATTTCGCCTCCCATGTCTGTCATGGGAGCTTCTTAGTGAGATTGGGTCTCGCAGACCTACCCCAAATTCCAGCTCTGTCAGTTCAGAGACCAGCCAGGTGACATCAGAGCGATTTCAGAGGCTTCGGGCATTGCCCAGCCCTTGCCTTGGCTGGAGCCTTTGGGCACTGTGGCTACTCCAATCCTCCTAAGCTAGGCAGGGCTGAAGGCATGGATATGGATTTGATGCTGGCTCTGGTACTTGCTTTGGATTGTTTTGTTTTGTTTTTTTCAAGCAATTACAAAAGGGTTTTTAAACAGGCTAATCTTCTCCACATTTGTTCATGATTGGGAGACCCCTCAGCCCCCTTCTTAAGCACGTTTGAGCTGTGGTTTGCTGTGTTCCTGGTAAGATGGATCTGCCAGTTGCTGTCTGTCATCTTTCAGCGGACCAGCCCTCCCAGTGCTGTTGATGCCAATCCTCTGCTCCAGCCTCAAAGGCTCCATCTTCCCTTTGCATTTCTCTAGGTTTGCAGCTTTTGTTCTTTGGGTTTCTTCCCTCCCCTTTGCACAGTGGAAAAAGTTTCTGCAAAGAGTCCTGAGAAATATGTTCCAGTCTCTTGATTCTGGGGGTTGGGCCAGGGCTAAACGTTGTAGAGAGGGGCATGTAGGATGCAAGGGGATGATCTGTCTCCCATCTGGTTTGAACTGGGAAGTTTTAATTACTGGCCAGATTTGCCCAGATTCCCACCATTCCCTGCCAGGTATCCCATAATGCTCATTGGAAGAGGCGCAACATGGCGGTTTGGCTTTTACATGGCGCCGGGCACCGTGGCGTCTAGCTGAACTGCACCGCAAATAGCAATCGGTCCATAATCCTTTGCAGTGATTTCCCACAGGGCTGTGCATCTGGAGGGCGGTGGGAGGCTTACCTCCCCGCCTCCCTCCTTCCCCCCACCCCGCGCTGCTCCTGTAGCTGGTACAGCCGGTGGCGGGGGGAGAGTGCCACCCGCCCACGCAGGCAACCGAGGTGTGAAGGTATGGTGCTGACGGAGGCGTGTTGGGGGTGCTGTGCTAGCAGGCGTTTGCTGTGGGGAAGCATCTAATGCTAGGGACATTCCCCACAGCTCCAGCTTGCGTTGGGGAAATGGGTCAGGTCTAGGAAGGACTTGGGGGCTGGCAGTAGTGGGTTTCGGCATCCTAGCCAAAGCATCCTGGCCTGAACTTTGCAGGAACCTGAATCCCAGAGGTGCTGCAGTTTGTGGTGTGAAGGTTTCCTGTGCTGTGTGCTCAGGAGAGGGCAGGGTCCTGGTCAGGATCCAGAAATTGGGTGTTCTCTGACTGCTGTCCTCTGGAGGGATGATGTGGTATGCATTCTCAGAGCATGCCGATGGGCATCAGGCTCTGTGCACAATGCAGTAGCAGCCTGGTTTGCAAGGCAAGTGCTGTACAAAGCAGTGGGGAGACATATTCTGTCCATGAACGGGTGGGGAAACCAAAGGCGGCGGTGGGATGAACGGCAGAACAACCTGTGCCTCTGGCTTGGGAAGAGCAGGTCATCCGCATCCCCATGACAATCATTGGGGTGATCTTGCACCATGTCGCTGCTCCAGGTCTGGGAAACCTGGGAGCTGGAGTTAACACAGGCTGCTGGGCTTAGCTTTGTTCCCTAGTTGGTGGAAGCTGGTAAAAGCCCATTGACCTGTGTCGTCGTCACTGCTGATTTACACCCTCAGGAGAGCTGTCTGCTCCAGGACCAGGTGAAGTACGAGGAGACAATCCACTGTCAAAGCCTGCAGTTCTCGGGGCTTTCTCAGGGCTGTGGGCCACAAATCCTGCTTGTTCCCTGGAAAGGGTGTGAGACAAGCTGCATCTTGCTTTGTGGTCTAGGGAGGATTAATCCACAATCTTAGTAGCTCACAGGAGATATTGCGATTGCTGATTGTGTTGTCGTGGCATGGAGGAAACTGAGCCGTGGCCCTAGGCCCTCCTTGTGTTAGGGACTGTACAAACCCAGAGGGCTCCCTGCCCTCCTGGGATAAGTCGTGGGCGGCTACGATGGCTTTAACGCATCAGCTGAAGGTGTCGGGGCCAGTGTAGAAAATAGCACAGGATGGAACTTTTTATAGTGCTGACGCTTCGCAGGTGAGGCCTTGATCTTAGCCAAGAGCCTCTGGGTGCAGAGTCCAGGACTCCTGGGTTCCTGGATGTGCACTCTTAACCCCTGGACCTGGCCCCCTTTCCAGAGCTGGGTAATTAGGCAGGCGTTCCCACTGGAAAGGAGGCTGGTGTGGCTCCCGGCATGCGATGGTCGTGAAAGCTGCCTCAACACACCTACCGGTCAACGTGACAGGGCTGTAATTTAACTTGTCTCCAAGCCGCTTATTACATGCAGATCCGCGACAACGCCCCTGAACGCAGAAACCGGCTTCTTGTCTGAGTCGCAGCCCTGGGGTTAGCAAGGAAACTGGCTCTGGCTCTTCAGGAAAGCCTCACGGGCTTGTTCTGCCCCTGGCTGATGCTGCAGGAGGAGGTTACTCCAGTTCTCACCCTAGTGTCGGGGCCCTTATGTGGGGCTTGCATGCAGTGAGTGTTAAGACTCCCTTCCTTGGGACTTGTCCCTGCCTTCTGATGGTCACAATCTCTTTGGTGCTTTCGATTCCACAATTGGGTCCTTGTTTTAGGTTTTCCAAGGGAGCTACGGTCATTATACTGGAGAGTTCTCACCTTGAAACACTTGCGGTGTAACTAGGCCAAGCCAACAAGGATGATTAGTCTTGTTCAGAGATGTGACCAAGGTTGACCAGAGAGTTGGTGGCAGAGCCAGCGAGCTATTAAACCTAGGTTTTGGTGTGCTAGTTTTCACTACAAGGTCAACCTGCTGTTGAGCTGCAATTATGACATGAGCTGCATTTATGCCATACACTGAGGCCTTCCAAACTCTCTGCTTGTGAGCAAGTGTTTAGTTTTGGCAGAAATATGCACAGTGGTGGCTTGGTTGAAGGATTCTGTGTAGGGCAAGGCAATGTAAGTCTCTAAAAGATGTATTACATACTGCTGTCACAGAGATGCTTTCTGGAGGTCTGGCATTGGGGAGAGATGTCTGGGAGAGGAAATTGTCCGTATGACGTTTGTGACCACCTCTGCCCTAAGACTGGCTGCCTCTCTGTTAATAAAACAAGTGAGGCTGGGAATAGATCCAGGCTCCTCAATCTGGAAACTGATGTGAGGCAGTCATCAGGAGAGCAATGCTAGTATTGGAAAGGGACACCAGCATTGGAAGAAGGGCTTGCCACATTTCAGGAGCACAGGCCCTCTGATAAAAGGCATGCTGGGGTTAGAGACTGGCCTGCACACTGGGAGGCAGATGCTTGAGAGACGATAGGTTTCAAGAGGAGGAGGTGGTGATGATGTTCCCAGCCGTACGTGTAGATCCAGGCCTATATTGTTGTACGCTGACCTTGGTGAATCACTCGCTAGAGAAATGAGACAGTAAGTTCCTTGTAGGAGAATAAGGCTTTCTCAAGATCCTTGCTCTGCTCGTAGTCCTGGCAAAAGGAGAAGGTGGCAGCCAGCTCATTGCCCTGCCAGGGGCAACAGTCTTGCAGGGCACTCCAAGCTTGACCGCTGCCTTTTTGCTCCAGATCTGTTCCACGAGCATTTTCTCATATAAAACGTGCCCCAGAATATAATATGCTTTTCTAATTTTTTTGAGAGGAAGAAAAAAAAGACCTTTCCTTGTAAGAAGTAACTGAGTAGCAGCAGCAGGGAGCCCAGCCGTCACTCTCTTCTGCTCCCGGTGGGTCTCTTTTGCCTCTAAATGGCAGACCCTGCTCTTGCTGTATTTCTTGCATATAATGTGCATGGCAATTCCTGGCTGCTATTTTATGGGGGGAGGAGGCAGGGCATGTTGTATGCTGGAGAATACAGTCATTTTGATCACAGGAAATTGGATAAGGTCAGCATGTTCCCAAGCTCTGGTGCATGGCATTGAAGGTGTTTGGAGATCTCCTGGTCCAGCCTGAATCTCATCCCAGCTAGCAAGATCTCCCAGACCTCTCACCTCCCTCTCCTGGATGGCAGTTTCCTCTTTGTCCTGTCCTGTGTGAGAGCAATCGATGGGCATTCTGTATTGTCGGCGGTCCCTCAAAATCAAGGACGATGTCCGTCAGGCTTGATGGGTCCTCATGTGACTGAGGAGCCCGATTCTGGGCTCCTGATGCCACCCTGTAACACCCCTTTGTGTGAGCAAATCCCACTTTAGCAAATCCCACTTTTCTGCTGCGGACTAGTGGATGCCACCGCTTCCACCCTGTGTTGAATGTGTTAGGCAGATCTGGTCAGATGCTGTTTTATTCTTGGATGTAGACGGGGAAAGCGGGTGGCCTAAAACCTGGGGAACCCATGTTGAATTGGTGTCTGAATCATGCCATCTCCCTGCACTGGATTTTTGATGCTCCAAAGCAGACCTGGATCTGCCTGGCAGCTCTGCTGCTCTTTCAGCAGCTAAATAAGGGTGTATAAAAGCCCCTTGGCATGTCTTGTTAGGAGATATCAGGCCATGCTTGCACGGAGTCTGGTTCCCAGGGTATGGGTGAGATTTAGGCCTACTTTCCTTTCTAGGAGTCAAGTCCACTACCTCAAAACATGAGCTTGGCCTTCCCCAACCCTCACCCAGCCACCTTGCCTCCACCCTCGCAGCCATCTACATGGAAAGCTGTCTTTTCTCTACCCGCTGGTTCAAAAATATCCAGAGCCCCATCCAGGAGCCGCTGCCAAGACTCCTAGCGGAGTGTCGCTCCCGCGCTGCTTTGCAGAAATCTGTCGCCTTCGTCTCCAGCAGGGAAAGTGTGTGTGTGTGGGGGGGGTGTTTCTTGGAGCCCCTTGCTTTTTAAAATAGAATAGGAACAAATGGGCTTGCCTCTTGGCCCCCGTCACTGGGAGCTGGCGTATCTCTTCTTGTGCCCTTTGCTAACCGGCTGGCGTGACTCTCAGGGTGGGGCTCTGGATGAAATTTAGCTGGGAGTGTCTATGCTGGGAGCTTCACTGGCCGGCACCTGGGGTAGCCACTGTGTCGCTGGATCCGGGCTTGCTGGCACTGCATGGACTCAGCTACATGGCCTCTGATTCCTGAAACCTGGCAGGGTAAGTTTGCCACCTAAATGTGGTTCCTAGTCCTTTTTCCCTGGGCTGGTGGAGGGACAGAGAAGGGTCCATGCTGCAGGCTACCCCTGGGGCATGCTTCTCAGAGAGGCAGGGGTTGATTGTTCCTTCCTGACACCCCCTCTGTTGCAGTCCCAGCCGTGCATGGGTGCAGGAAGAGGTGCACAAGGAAGAGGATCTCTCAGAAGAAGTGCACAAACCTGTGGGAGGCATTGGGCAGCAGGGAATCGGGCCCTGAGCACAGAGTGGTGCTGGGTGGGGGGAGGGAGGGAAGCCAGGCACCTATGCCAAGCCCCTCTGCTCTGGGTGCGTGCACCGTGGCTGCTGATCCCATTGGAGTTGGGGATGGGGGGGCTGTCTTCTCCAAGCCGTCATTATTTTGGGTGGCTCAGACTTAAAAGGAACATTATCCTTGCTAAAACATAAGCCGAGCCTCCTACATGTTACGGTACAGCAGCTCCAAGCTGGCACGGCCAGCGGGTGGGAGAATGGAGCGCGCAAGCTGATTGCTCCCTCTTCTCCATCCTTCCTCATGTTCCCCCCCTCCCGCCCCCCGTATCTGACTCCCGGGAGTGGGATGTGAGTCACTGGGTGCAGGTGGGTTTGAGGGGGAGGTGTGAGATGGCAGTGGCCAGGTGGGGATCTCTGGGCCTGGGGGATGGAATAGCCCCTTGGGATGACCCCTCCATGCTGCCTGCTAAGAGGGAAGAGGGGGATGTGTGTGTGTGTGCCCCACTGACTCAAGCTGGACCCTAAGGGCATAATGCATTTTGTGGTGGCATGAGGGACTGGAAGCACCTCTCTTTGCCATCTAGAGCCACATCTACTCCCCTATGAGCTACTCATATCTGACCTTTCACTTCCCTGCCTGCCCCCAGCACAGACAGTGTCCCAGCAGAGAGGGGGTAGGGCTGACGTGGGAATCCTGTGGCCACTGCCCGGTGCCCCGCAGTCTTGAGCTTGGCTCAAACATCGTGAGATTTACAATGCGTCCCAAAGACATGTCCCTTCTAGCTTTGAAACCTTGGGGATTTGTAGCTTTGCAAGACCAGAGGGGGCCCTGGATCCCAGGCTTGTAACCCTCTGGGCCTTAAGTTTCCTTTTCCTTTTTCCCCAAAACACAAGCAGCAATTTTCTTGTGCTCACGGGACTCTGGGAAATGGGGATTGAGGAGAAACGGCCATTCTCCTGGCCTTGCAGCTGAATTGAAAGACCTGGACCTCGCATTCCTTCAGAAAGCCCCAGGGGACTGTCTGGTATTAATGGCTGAGATATTAAAAGCTATCTCAGTTTCAGGGGGGGATATTTTTTTGTGGGGGTGGGGAAATGAGAGAAGGACCCCGAGGCATTTGAAGATGCCAGAGGGGGTTACATTTAAAACCAAGGATAGAAGGCAGCAGTGTAAGCGTTGTAGAGTTCAGGAGCTTAGCAGAGTTGCAAAGAATGGGAGAGGCATCTGCATAAGGAGCCAAGCAAGAGTTCCGCAAGAGTTGTCCAAGGGCTTGGCACCCTCGTGCTTCTGGGCATGCCCCAGCTTCAAACAGCTGGGGGTCAGGAAGGAACTTCCCTTTGGGGCGGGGAAGGTTTTTCCTCTCCCTGCGCTCTGTGAAAAAGGCAATGGAACATCAGTTCCTCTGCTTTTGATGTGTAGCAGGTCCCTGGCGAGGTGAGGAGGGTGCTTTGCATGTGTTCTTAATGTGACGCTATATGTGTACTGATTTGCAGTGGCTTTTTGTTATGCAAATGCTGCTTACAGATGTTTCTGAGCAGAGGCAGCAGCTCAGGACACTCCTAAAAGTGATGCTGGTGCCTCAGTGGCCATCAGCTCCCAGGCTGGCGCCAGGTGCTGCCTTCCCCCGCACTGATCGAAGTCCTAGGCCCTTGCCACTCTTGTAAATAGGTGTCTCTCGTTTGCTGCCCCTGGGGTCCTGTGCTCAACCATCCGTTCCCAGGTGCCGCATGTCAGACCAGAGGCCTCTTTTCTCCCCTCGTGCCTGTTGCAAGGGCACGTGGGCGGGGTGGCTTGGGTTGGGGGAGTTTGCAGCATCCCAGGGGCTTTCTGGCTTCCTCCAGGGCTCAGTGAAGGCGTGGGGGCAGCCAGTGAACAGGGCAAAGGACACGTGTGACTTTTGAAGCAAGGTCACGGGCCGTTAGGCTGTGTTTACGATGGGTCTCATTTTTTACGTGGATACCAAACTGCTGTTCTGCCTGACACCCGTGCGCCTCCACCCAGTCACGGTGGTGGGAACTGCCTTAGCTCGAGCTCACATGACCTGTGCAGGGTGCGTTGGTGCCCAGGGTGCATCATTGCCCGAACTCTGTGCTTCAATGGCTGGGGCACGTGGGCCTGAATTACACTGGCCTGTCTCCTACGTGGATAAAGAGAAGGCTGCAGCATTGTCTGGCAGATAGGCTGTGGGGTCCTAAGCTGTGGGGTGACAAGGGGCATCGGTTTGAACTGGTAGTGTCCACGGAGGCTATTGTCTGGTGCAGCTTTGCATGTGAAACCAGCTGCCCCCTGGTGTATCCACTGTTTCCCCCCAACTTTTAAAGGATTTTGATATTCAGCTTCCCTTAATTACAGTGCAGGCTCAATCCTCCAGTGCATTCCAGTGGCTGCGGGTGTCTTGTCTACAGCAAGGCTTCTGCTGCCCTGATATCTGTTTATGCCTTGGGGTCTTCCTGTCTTGCCTGGGGGCTAGTCTAGTCTGTGACCCTCCTTGCAGCAGTAAGAGGTGGGTGGATCCCGGGCTGTTCCCCCCCTGGAGGGACTGGTTCAGGGATTCTGCGCATGTTTCTTTCCACCTCTTGCTAAAGCAAAGATCCTTTATTAGGTGCAGCCTCACAGCCCAGGGCCTGGTCCCTGCCCCAAAGAGGTACCTGATCAAGTGGAGCAGGAAAAGAAGTATTACAGGCTGACATGCTAACGTCCAAGGAGCCTGCGGGCCTGACCGATGCCTTCACACCAAAGCCACCACCTGTCTTATGTGGCTTAAACCAAAAGCTGATGCAGGTCTTCTTTTTCCCACCCCCTGCTCTGGAGTCTCTACTGCTGAAATTATAGCATCCCAGGCATCTCCATGGCAACGCACAGGGATGGATTTAAAAAAATGAACCAAAAAAAAAAAAAGAGCCTGTAGGATTATGACTTCACGGAGGGATCAAGTTGGAGCTGAATCTGGGTCACGGTGGGAGGATGCTTTTCCTCCCCTGTATCTTCCGTAATTCCTAATGCCATCTTGGCAGCACGGGAGGCTCTTGTCAAGGGACAGGGGCAGGGATATTCAGCCCATAGATTGTGCTTTCAAAGCTGAGCTCATTCACCTTTCCCACCATGCGGTGAGGCTGGGATTGGCAGGGGTGGGAGGATGAATTTGCACATGTTCATCCATGCATTCATACACATGCACATGCGTGTGTGTGTGTGTACATGTGAGTGGCCATGGAGGCAGAGCTTTTCAGCTGTGTGTCATGGACCCTGTGCAACCAGGGGGTTTTCTTCCACTTGGGAAACAGGGAGCTGAGCTCTTCTGGCACGAAGAGGTCAGCTGCTGAAGAGCTCAGCTGCTGAAGGGGACCTGTAGGGTCAGGGGGCAGCTCCGAACCAGTGCCCTGGCCTGCTGCCTCCTAGCCCAGCTCTGCAGCCGTTGCATCCATTCTCCTGAGCCACCGCCCTATGTTTTAGGCTATTTTGACAAACATGGAAACACCCTCCCTGGGGTGCGTGAATGAGGTGCATGAATGAGAGCTTGTTCCACTCTCTAGGCATAAACCCCGGGAAAAAACATACTGAGTAAGCTCCATATTCCCACCAGAAACCTTGGATCTTTACACAAAACTCCTCCCGTGCCGGTGGGCTTGGCCAGTCACAGAGCGCTTTTTTGTCTTGGCCTTCGCAGTTTGTGCATGGCAAGTTTTTTTTTTTTTTTTTTTTTTTTTCCCCCTTGTCCCCCAAAATAAACATTTTTTTTTTCCACACCCCCAGAGCCGCTGCCGATTGTGGCAGGAAGCCCAGACTCAGTAAGAACGTGGCAGCATCCAGCCTGGGTTTTCAGTCCTTGGGGGATAGAAAGGGAGGGGCATTATATTTTTTGTAGAGATTTATAGACTTTCCCACCAGCAGGGACCAGCAGATTGCCGGACCAGGCAGCCCACTTCCTCAGTAAGTTTCCAATACTGATTTTTTTTTTCATTGCTCTTTTGCTTCTTTTATTTTAAACCTTCGGCTGCTTCTGTCCATAGACTTCTATTGTGAAACAAGATACAAGATGGGAAAACCGTGTCCCCCCAGGTATTGGCAGGCATGACAAGATGAGAATCTTCCACATGGATGTCTTGAACGACCTGGGCTGGGCACATCACCTTGGTGGTCAGCTTTGGGGGAGAGTAAGAGGGGGTTATGGGGTCCTGATGATATAGCTATGTCTGTGCTGTCTTTGCTACTCTAACATAACCCACATGGGATTTCTGGGCCTTGAGCTCCCTATCTATACGAGTCACAGATCCACCTGGCCTTCAAATCTCTTAGATCTCCTAGTGGGAACTCCAGATTTCTCCTAGTGGGAACTCCAGATTTCCTTGTGTGACCTCCAAAATACCGGAGGCCATCAAGTTCCCCCTACTTGCCTTCAACAACTTGCGCTGGACAGAGGCTGCTGTTCCAGAAAGCCGCTTGGCTTTTCTCATCAAGGTATGACAGATCTGCCATTTCCCTTGGTAGTCAGTAAAAATTGCTCCTGATTGTAAATGGGGGCTGTGATTAGGGCCATGGCCCTGGAGTACAGCGATATGGCTCATCAGGCCTTGTGGCCACTGCTCTCAGGGCTGCCTTTGCTGTGTGTTTCTCTGCATGACCCTGAGTTTCTTTGGCGTTGAGCTCTGAATTCTCCAAATTTGCTGCACTGCTCTTTTCTCAGCTATTGCAGGCGGGGGGGATTTAAGGCATGGGGCGATTCTAGCTCATTCTGGCTTTCAGATGGGGGTGAGGTTGTCTGTATCTGCTCATAAACTCAGCTTGCTTGGGGAAACCCGTGGAGTGTCCATCGGCGGTGGAGTCGCTGCCCTAAATGGATGAGGCAGGTGAGAGGTCATGTTCTCCTCCAAGCCGCCCTGGCTGAGGCTTGACACAGGGTGTCCCAAACTCACTTCCCCATCAAGGCTTCTAGTAGCATGGAAAGGCTTGGTATATGTCAGAGTAGAGAGGATGGGTGGGGTGCTACCTGTTCGCCTTGATGGCTAGAGGAGTGAGGCATCCAGAAGCAAGAGATGCCTCCTATTTTCATGGCGGCCTGGATTTTTTGATGATCGGAGCCTGCAGGTGATGTCACCTTCCCCCAAGAGCAGTATCCCCAACCAGCAAGGATGGGTTCTGGAGACCTTTAAAAACCCGGTCATCGACCCCGGGGCTCCAGAGAGTCAAACCCCCATCTCCAGCACAAACGCTACCCCTCTGTGAAGGGATAGCCACACACCCTGGAGCAGGGCGGCCCCATATTCCCAGCACTAGGAGGAGAGGTAGAGTCTGCCTTTTTTTTTTATTTTTCCTTTTGGATTTAAAAATAGCAACCACGTCTGCCAGGCAGCAATCCCTGGAGAGTGGATTCCAGCGGCAGGGGCTGGGGGGGCCATGCATTGAAAGGCTCTGTGTTTGGGAAGCTTGTTAGAGGGAAGCAGACCAGTCCCAGGTCCTGGCCAGTGCTTGCAGTAATGCCTGGGAAGTGCTGGGCAGGAGATGGAGGAGGAGCAGGGGTACTAGGGGAGCTCTCCTTGTTGGATGGGGTGCAGAGGCAGCCTGTATATATATCTTTTTTTTATCATCTTCTCTGCTGTTCGGTGAGAGGCATCAGCGTGACTGCAGCAGCAGGATGCAGCCGTGCTTGGAGCTGCCTGGGTGCCAATGAGAGGCTGTCCCTGCCCATAAGATCACAGACAAAGAGGAAGCAAGTGCCAGGAGCCGGGGAGGTGCAGTAACAGGGCTGTGGGTGTGCAAGGAGGCTTGAGACTCAAGTGTGAAGGACCCAGAAAATTAATTGCAGCATTAAAGTGATTTCAGGACATGACCCTGAATCCCATGGAGGAGTTTGGGGTGAATTGGTTGTTACTGCTATAGGCTTGATTTTTTTTTTTTTTTTTTTTGCCTCATGTTTTGAGTTCAGAGGTTGTAGTAGAGGCTGTGTAAAAGACACCATCATTGAGGTCATTATCTGGAGGGGCCATGGGGAGCAGTGATGGCATTACTACGCTTTACTGGCAAATGGGGAGCAGCAAGCCAGCAGCGGGTAGGAAGAGACTTGCATCCTTGTTGCTGGGGGTGCTGAATATTTTTAAAATGTGGGCTGGGGTTTGCTCTGGGGAGCTCTTCCCTCTCCCTCCATGAGCTGTGCCCACTCTTCACCCTGGCAGTGCTGGTCTGACTGCCTGGTGTTTGACAGGATGCAGTTGAAGTTCCTCGTGTTTTTGTTTTTTTCTCTTCTGCATCTGGTTTTCTCAAGATTTGCTTCGGGGACGCTCCATTCAGAGATGTCATGAGATAAGGGCGAGCGGCCTGCGAACCCAATTCCAACCAGCTCCTTATTTATACCTTTTTGTGCGTCACCAGTAAACAGCTGGATCCACTCCAAACATCTTCATTGGATTTGTTTTCTAGGCTCTGGCATGGATGTTTTTGTATTCCCTCCCGTCTCTCCGAACTGCCCCACCTTCCTTTCCAGGCCTCTGTTATTTCTGATTTTGTCGAAATTAGGTTCCTCTAAAAAGCTCCTCCTTCTAAGCTAATCACACGCCCGAGCTTCATATTATCAAATTCGGATAGTGAATGTCCCTAGTATCTAGCAGGATTTTATTTCCCCCTTGTAAACTGCCAGTGTCCAGATTCATACGATGACGTGAGAAGCTCAGCTTTCCTTTTCAAAGAGCCAGTTTCTTGCCTTTATGGTTGCAAACAATAGCTGGATCATATGGCCCCATTAGAGATCTCATGATTTCTTTTTGCAGATGGGGGACCTGGCTCATCAGTTTTGGATGTTTGGGGTGGGGGACATGCTTGTGAACTCTTTGAGGCTGGCACTGTGGCTTTTTTTTTTGTTTGTTTTATTTGTACAGCTTCCAGCACCCTGGGGCCAAAGGTCAGGGCCTGTGATTCAGACATGCTAGACATGACAGCAATGCAAATAAATTGTCTCAGTGCATGAAAGGTGCCTGATTTGAAGCCCCTTTTGGAGGTGCTGGATGGGAGGATACTTTGCAGCTCAGCCCTTGGAAACAGCCTCTGACAAGGGAGTTACGTTAAATCACAGCTGAGATAATCACAAGTGAGTGCAGGGGTGCAACTGTTGGGCTGGGGGGCTGGCAACTGGGGCTTCTCCCCTGCCAGTCAACCCCTATGGAAAATGTTTGACAACTAAACCTAGCCTTAATCTTTCTAAACTGCCTTTGACTAATCCTTTGTTAGGATCTGGTTGGGAGCTTGTTATCCAGTTAGGGGGGAGATGACGCCTGCCGTTAACACCTGCAGAATGAAGGTATCGGGCATATTCATTTGCGTTGGGGGGGGGTTGCGTTCACTTAGGTGATTTGGATGCTCTCCCCATCCTTTGTGGTAGTGGGTGTCTGAGATGGCTCCTGTGTGCCCCAAGGGACCAGAAATGGAACGGAAGTGTCCCTCCCCGCTCTGACTCTGAGCGACCAGACCTCTTCAGCCCAATGTTCGCAGGGGTGTTGAAAGCCTCCTGTGGATTTGCACTTTCCTTCAAGTTGGGAAGAATATTTATAAGGTGAGAGACGGGGTGTCTCGGTGGCGAGAGCGCTGGAGTAGGAGTCGGGACACCTGGGTTCTATTTGCAACTCTGTCTCTGCAAGTCACTTCTGTCTCCTTTGGCTTCCTTTGTCTGGCCCACCGAGGGGACAGACTCTGGGGGGACCAGCGCTGTCATTCGTGCTGTCTCTAAAGCTTGGAGAATGTGGGGGTCTGACCCGTGTTAAGCTAACCCGAGGTAAAAGGCAGCTGAGACTTTATGTGCTTAACTAGTTGGGGGGAGAACTGAGAAGCTGTCTTGCTGGCCTAGTCTGTGTGATAGTGACAGCTGCCTTTTTGCTCAGACTAAGGTTTTAGCCTGGGTGTATTAACCCCGATTAGCTGGAGACAAGCCTTAAAGCCCTTGTGCACTACAAGAAGGATCTACAGACCAGTCCCCTCCTTGAAGGCCCTTCCCTCCTCCCTGAGTGAGAATCACTTGCCTCTCGGATGTTTTTCCACTGAGATGAAGTTTGCCGATGGGCGAAAGGGCTGGCTAGCTGCTGGTTGCCAACTTGAGGCTGGATCAGGCCATCTTAGATGCTGCTGGAGAGGGGACCTAGTCTGGATGATGAATTCAGGCTCTCAAGGGGCATTGGATCTGACATGCAGAGCTGGGGTGGAGAGCTCGCAAACACCATCACATGGGCTGACAGCACTTGTAGAGTAAAAGGCTCTTTTATGCCATGCCAGCAAATAAAGGGACCTTCATGTCTGGGGTCGTCAGACCCTGGCTGGCTGTGGGATGTCTTCTCTAGGGCTAAATGAATGCCCTTCCTGCTTTGAATAGCAGCCATAAAGCCCTCTTCATCGGAGGATTTTGGAAGCCTGGCCTGAGAGGGGATCAGCATCTCAATCCTCATGTTGCAGCTTGGGGAAACTGAGGCATGGAGGCTAAGTGTGAGGTTGCATGGCAGAACAGAGCCCCAGGGCTCTAGTCTCAATCTTGTCACCCCCTGGCTGGTGACAGATCACTAGTTGGGCCCTGGAAACTTGTGGGATCATCTGAAAAAAGACACATTTGTGAGGCTGATAGAGGCCCTTGCCCCAAACGGAATTCTTTCTGCTTGCCTTTCATGGCTGCTTCTTCCAAGCCTTTCTTTGTAGTTACAAAAGCTATAAACTTATTTTCTTCTAAAGAATAACCTGGCTTTTTGCATTGTCATGCAACTTCAGGAGATGGGGCTGCCCATAAAGCACTCACCGCTGTGAGACTCCTGTTCAAAGCACAGGAATTGGCCACTTGGGCTCACCTGTCTCTTTGCAGCTGGAGTGTCATTTGTTCTGGGAGAAACCATTTCATCGTGATCATTCCGACATCCATGGCCCTTCTCCTGGGACAAACCCTGAAAAAATTCACGGGATAAGAAGTGCCAACAGGTTATCTTGGGATATGGCAAAGTGCATCTGTCCAGTTATCCTGGGATTGTGTCAGTGAATCAAGAGCAGAAAAGCGGCTGTGTATTCAGCCATTTACTAAACCCTGATGAGAAGGGTGATGTGTGTGCCTGACAATCCTGGGATATTTCTGCTCTGGGGTAAACCCTGGTACAATAAGTCCAGGGATTAAATGCAATACTTGTTCCTAGCCTGATGGGTACAAAATGACAGCCTGGCTGTTCTTTTCTTCCACAATGGCTTTACGCAGCTCTGATGGTACCAAGGTGCTGGGGAGCAATCCCAGTTCTTGTTGGGTATCAAAGCCACCTTTGCAGATCTGAGAATCAGGGCCCAGAGGCAGGAGAAGCAGCCCCTTATTCTGGGCTTGGGCATCTCCTGTCATCCCTCTCCTCTGCAATGCTTTTTGTGCCTCCAGGCTGGGAGAACCGAGGGCTGTGCCTCTGCTTCGTGTGCACGTGAAGGCAGTCCTTTTCGACTGCATCTTGTCTCTTTTCCTCTTCCATAATTAACCCTGGCTCTCTGCCACCATATACTGTACAATCCTGGAAAGAGGTCATGGCTCCTTCTGAAATTCCTGGGAACGGAGCTTTCCTGGGAAAGCCAGTGGCGTGTTCGAGGAGAGAAGCGGGTGGATGCAGACTGCGTCCAGTAGGAACGGAGGGGACCCTGCCTGGAGAAGTTGCCCCCAATGTTTCTGGAAGGAGCCAATGAAAAAAAAGGCTGCAATCTGGTTTGGTCTGTCAGAGAGGCTGAAATCCCCACCCGCTTTCAGCTGGCCCTGAATGCCGGAGGAGGGAGTGGCTCCGTCTGCGTAGCTCTCGCACCCTAGCGTGAATTGTTGGCTGCACTGGGTTTATTTTGTTTCTGGCCTCTGATTTTGGGGGAGTGGAAACTGGCATCATCAGCACAGGGTTGATTCTTATTGGCACTGAGGCATCTGTGCATGGTGGAGGGGATTTAGAAGCTTTTTATGCCTGCTTTGTGATGGCAGAGACAAGGGCCATCAAGTCCAGTGGGTGGCCCACACGGCTACTGTTGTGCTAGATTACTCTTTGCACCACTCCAGCAGTGTGTCCTAGTGGCTAGAACACTGGACTAGACCCTGGCAGATGGTGATCGTAGTTCCCACCCTGACCCCCTGCAACCCACTTCCTCTTTGTGGGTCTCAGTTTCCCCACCTGTAAAATGGGTATGACGACCTAGTAAGGCTCTTGGAGATTCACAGTGACAAATGCCAGATATGAAGCAGAGTCATGTGATACAGAGCAGGTGTCACTGCAATTTTATGCCTGTTCAGCTCCTAACGTTGTGTAGGACTTCACCCAAAGCCAGAATCAGGTCATGACTGGAATCCAGGGGCTGACATGGGTAAGGTCCGATCTGCAGGGATCAGTGAAGCTTATGGCCTGATGCTTATTACTGCAAAGGCTTCGACGCACCTGGTAGAAGTGTGATTTCTAACTGCCCCCCCTCTAAGTAGAAGCCCACAGTAAGACAGTGCTTCTACAAGCATCTGCCTCAGCCATGAGAGCCGTTCCCCTGTATGCTGTAAAGAGGCAGCTTTGCCTATATACCTCCTCACTACCTGTATAATGTACAGGTATCCCTATCCTGGTGAAAACCCAGCTCACAAGGTGTGATTCTTTTTAATCTGATGCATTTAATCAGTGCTAACCAGATGCTCTTCATATTTAAATCAGGTTCATTTAAGTTCAGCTTAAGTCGATTCAGCATAAGCGAACCCAAAATAAGCCACTCTTTTCACCAAAATAGAAACGTCCCTGGAGGGATTTGCATCAGTTTAACTAACTACAACAGTCTAAAATCACACCTGAAGTTAAATCTGTGCTGCTTTCTCATTCAGCAGGAGATTAAGTAGGAGTCCACATCACTGTGTTGATTTAAAAATCACCCGCCCCTGACACGTGGCCGAATGAATCTTTCACCTGCCTTGGAAGGGGATTGGACATCCGCAGTGATGATTTAATGATTGCTGTTTCTGACCCAGTGTGAAACAGAGCTAAGGTTGCACTGGTTTTGCTCTCTCTGTATTACTACAGAATCACACAGGGGTACTGGTTGCAATAGGAACAGCTGTTACCAGTAGCATTTCATATCACTACATCTGTGACATCTGTCTGTGCTCTTAATGACTTCATTTTGGTTGTAAAACAGTGTAAGGTGCATTAAGCAAGTATGTGTTTGGATTTATATAGACTTTTCTTTGCCGAGCATAATGGGGTATGTGTGCGCACACATGTGTATACTTGTGTGTATGCATGTCCACGTATGCATGGAGGTTTTTCTTTGCCAAACTGGCCTAAAACCACCAGCACTTCTGTAAGAGCAAAACTGTTCACACCAGAGCATTCGCCTCTTTAAATAGTTCAGCAGACCCTGAACTGCTGAACTTTTAATGGGAACTTCTTATGGGGGGAGGGAGAGGCGAGTGAAAAAATCTAAGACTTTTGAAGCTCATGGCAGGGGCAAAGGAGAGGAAGTCCGTTTCTTCACTCCCCACTCTTCTCCTCCCCTGAGTTTGCCCAATCAAACACTCAAAGCAAAAGAGCATTTATTTTTAAAACCTAAAACTCCCTCCAAACCCCCCACAGCCCACCCCAAAATAAGTTCCCCTCTTTAAAAAGTTTCCAAAAGATTCTGGTTTGTTTTTCATATAACCGTAATTCTGATAAGAAAGCTGGGATAAAAATAAGGAGGCGGAGGAGGGCAGGAATACAGGGCAGAGCTGAGATTCATTTTGGCCCCATGGTGCTCGGTGCTGTATGGTCCTTCTCTCCTTGCTCCAAGGGGTTCCTGGTCTGAAGTGGCAAAGCTGAGGCCCATTTTTCAGGGGCCAGAGAGACTTTGATCCTTCTCTGACCTGCACCATGTGGCATTCTGTAAAGGAGAGGGCGCCAAGCAGGAAGACATTTCTTATACGATGCTGGCAACACGTGACTTGACTCACGTTCCTGCCTTTGGTTACCTAAGGCTGTGACTGCAGATTAGGGCTGTGCGAAACAGCACTGTTTCGTTTCAAGTTCCATTTACTGGGACAGTGTTCTGTTTCGAGTGTTGTTTCATTTTGAAAGCACTGTTCCGTTTCGTTTCATCACAACTTTTTTGCTGTTTTGATGCTGTTTCAACATTTCGCCCATAGGCTTTAATGGGGAAGCACAAAACTGCCTATAACTTTCATTTTTTTGGCAGCTCTGGATGAAAACAGCAGGGATGGTAGCCCCTTCTGAGAGCATGAAGCCTGCCAAGTTTCAAGGAGTTAGGTGCAGGGGTTTCTGGGAAAATGTACCTCAAAGTCTTGAAAGCAAAACTTGTGTCACGTGTGTGTGTTAAGGCACAGTGGGGTGACAACTGCAGGCATAGTAGCCCCTGCTGAGGGCATGAAGCCTGTCAGGTTTCAAGGAGATAGGTGCAGGGGTTTCTGGGAAACTGCACCTCAGGGTGCTGACAAGCAAAACTCATGATGTGTGACTGTGTGTGTTAAGGCGCACCCTTACTGATGCCCCAATAAGGTCTACTCCGCCTCCCCTACAGCCTCAGTCTGGTCCCTCACTTTAACTTAGTAAGCAGCACAGTAGCACCAGCAGCATCTCAGGCAGCCAAACAGTCACAGTCAATGTCCGAGCTGTCCTTTCCCCCCTCTCTCTCCTTATTTTCTGTTTCCCTGCAGACAAGCCCAGCTTCAGCTTTGAAACGCAAAACATTTTGACTGCCCTCATTTCATTTCGAGGTAGTTTCGAAGCCCTCTGTTTTGTTTCGATTGCACTGTTTCGATCTCAAAACAAGTCGAAACAGCCAGCGAAATTTTGCACAGCCCTACTGCAGATCTCCTGACTTCCCGTGCATTGCCTTTGCCCTGGGGCTATCTGTGGACGCACCTCTTTATTTTCTTGCTGCAAATCTGTCTTTGAAATCCCCCACCTTGTGGCAGAGACCCTCGGTTTTTGTGCCGCTCTGCCCTGCCAGCCCTGGCGTGACGCGGGGGACGCGGCTGTTTTTCCTGTTGCATGGAAAGTGTCGTGGTGATTCAGAGGGGGCTGGCGAGGTGACAGCGCATTTGCTTCTGAAGTATGGCCCGTACATAGCAACTGTCTCACCCCTCAAGCATCTCCGAGATTTGTTTTGGCCTTGATTTGCCAGTAACTCCTTGTGGCCTGGGTGCCGGGCGTGGCTGAGGATGAATCGCCAGCTTAGGTGGCTCTGGGCTTCCCTGCCTGTTGCTTCATGACAGCCGGGAAGTGACATGCGACACGTTCGTGGGAGCAGGAGAGCTGTAGACTTGGCGGTCTGGGTCCAGCGAATGTGTTTGTTTGGTTTCCATGGGGCAAGGACAAGGCTAGTGCCTAGTTCCAGTGCCAGAGGAGGTGAGGGCCCAATAGCATGTCCTGGGGAAGTGGCAGTGCAGGCAGCTGACTCACACGGAAGGAAGGTGACATGCACCTGCAGCCTCGGTCTTCCCTCTCCGCCCATCTCGAGGTGAGGTGTGGCCCGGCTGGCCGCCCTTCACCTGATGGCAGCGGAATTTGAACCAGGTTTGTCGCTCTGCCCAGCTCAGCCCCCTCCTAGCGTCTGCCTGTCCGGCTGTGTGCAGGGCTGCGTGTCTGGCAGGCTGGAGGAGGGATGACTTTATCTCATGCCAGCGGGTGATCGAGTTACTGGCCCTGACAGAGCTGGTTCCCAGGTGACTCCAAATCCCTGCTTCTGGGCGGCTGCAGGGAGATCACGTCCTGATAGCAGCCTGCCTGGCTTCCTCTGCCTGTTGCTCCAGGCCCTGTCAGTGCCGGCTGTAGCTTGTAGCGTTGCGGGAGGCAGCCCTGAAAGCAAATGCCTTTGTTCCTTGCTGGTGTCCTTGAAAGGAGAGAGGGCAGCTATGAGGTAACTAGTGCTCTCCTCTCTGTAGTTCAGGCCTACAGCCTTGTTCCTGCTACCCCAGGCCTCCTCGCTGGGGCAGCAGTGGGGATGAAGAGGGAGGTAGGGCACTGAGCTGGAGGTTTGGAAACCTTTGTTTTGTTTCTGGCTCTCTTCCATGGGCAGGTTGCTCCCTGGCTCTGTGCCCCTGTCCCACACCGGCGGCGGCAGTGGTTTTTTTTTTTTTTTTTTTTTTAACCTGCCAGCTCTTGGCATTTGCTCTACCTCTATGCAGCGCCTGGCACTCCACTGCCTCTAGCTGCCACCGTGATCCATTTCCGTCATGGGCACGTTCACACAGTTCCTGTCGCTTTTGTGTCTGACTAATTAAACACCTCTAGGCTCTTCAAGCTTGCGCCCAGGGATGGATTTCCATAGCAGGCAGCAGCAGTGGGTTGTTATCCTGTAATCAGAGCAGCAGCCAGGAGATGCGTTGCACTGAGCCTGTGTGTGACATTGAATAGCAGCTTTGAATTGTGTATGTAACTGATTAACGCTGCTCTTGGCTACCACTAAAGTTTGTGCCTGCAGATGGGGAGTGGTTGGCATGTGGTCACACTGGTAGTGGCTGAGGCTGGTGCATGGATATCTTCCAGGTGCTGGTTGTGATGTAGACTCTGCTGCCCCTGTATGTGGCTATGACCAGTGGGACATCCCAGCATGCATTGCTTCCCACACCTGCAGGTGCCTTTCTCTTTGCACATCTGCACCCCAAATGAAGTATTAGGGCATCACCACTGAGACTTTCCCAGAATACACCAGTTGGGCAATGCCCACACACACATACACACGGTAATGCCCAGCCAATACAGACTGGTTTGCTATGAAGGGTTTTCATCGTGCTCAAGAATCAGGCCCAGTGTGTAGGATCGGGGCCATAGAGGAGGGTTGTGAGCATGGGCACGCGTCCTCACTGTGCTGTTGCAGCTGCGCTAGCATGAACGCCAGGATTATATAACACCATAGCCTCCCTGGCGGGTAGTGACCAGAGGCCTTTAAATCATTAATGCCCTCTGAGCTTTGCAGTGGCCGGGGGCTGGTGGTAAGTAGGTCAGACGATTAGCTAAGAAAACAAGGAGGCGGCTCCTTGGTTTGTATGGGAAGATGGGCATTGCTTCTCTAGCTACTCGCCTCAGAAATGGATGGCATTCAGAGCCAGGCAGGGACCTTGTCATCCTGGCAGCTGGTGGATTTCTGTCCTGTGGATTTCGAGTTTGCAGGGGCAGCTCCAAAACATTCCCCAGGTTTGGGGTTCAAGGTTAGCCAGGCAGCCACATCCAGAGCTGTGGGGAGAAACTTTTAACATGGCCGGGGCTTGGGGAGGATAAATGAAGGTCATTGTGGCCGGGCTGTCTCTTAAGCGTGCTGTGTTGTGGAAGCATTGCCTGTCACCCTCTATAAAACAGGCCCCTGGATCTAAGCAGCACCACTAGGTAGCATGAGATGGGCAATACAGGGGCGGACTGGGGGTCAGGAGACTTGATGCCTTTTTTTGGCTTTGACACCTACTTTGAGCAACTCTGTACCTTCCTCTGTGCCTTTGTTTTCCCTCCCATCCTGGCATCCACCTCCTGTCTTGATCTGTAGGTTCCCTGGGGAAGACGCCACGCTGTTCTGTCTGTGTACCACCCCATGGGGCCCTGGTCTCAGTTGCTAGCCTGTCGGCACTGCCATCGTATTGGTCACCCTTCTGGATAAGCCTAATGTAAATTCACCTTCCCTTCCTTTCCTTGGCTACTGCTCCCCTTCCTTATGGGGAAAGCAGGTGTGATGTATATTCTGGTCCAGTCACTGCAAAACCCAGGCTTTGGTAAACTGAGACAGGCAATGAGTCTGGCTCCTTCCCATTTTCATTCGAGGGAAGGGGCTTTGAGTCTGAAAGCCTCTGAGGGATAGTCCAGCAGCCAGGAGGAGAGACCTACATCTGGTTTCACAGACTGGATCAGCCGCTTTAAAGAATGAGCAAGAGAGAAGAGGCTGGTCCGGTGTTTCATAGCAGAGGGTGGGGGAGCTGGAAATCGGGATGCCTGGTTTCTCTTGGAGGCTCATCATCCTGGTAAATCGTTTTGTTTCTGTTAGTTTTTGGTAAAACGGGTGGCAGTAATACTGGGCTCACTGGGATGGGAGGGTTAATCACTGTTGGGGAGGTGCCTTGAGGCCTTTGGCTGTAGAAACCCTGCCAGAAGGAGGGCCTGGTAATTTGGTGTCCTGCATCACCCGCACACATCTGGTACAGCAGGACTGCCTGAGCCAGCAGGGGGCACCAGGGATTGTTGTTACCAGCTTCCGTGGCAGTGTGAAAACCCCAGGGCTGGGTTTCCAGTGCCCAGTGTTGGCATGGACACTGGTGCAAAGACTTGGCACAACAGCATGGCAATGTTGGAGAGGGTCACCTTTCCAAGAAACTCAGCCTAGGAGTTTTCCTTGCTCTGTGTATTTAGTGTTTAGGCTGCTGAGTGTCCCAGGCACTAGCGGCACTTCCTTTTTCTGTGCCTCAGTTTCCTCCCTCCCTTGCAGAGAGGAGGGGAAGGATGCAGGACTGAACTCTCCCCAGAGCCTGCCCCATGCCCTGCAGATCCAGGTGCGTCATCTGCAGATCCTCTGCTGTAGCTCCTTTGGTTCACCCACGCTTCATATGTTTGCATTTCGGCTGCTTCCAGATAGGGAGGGAAGAGGGGTTGCTTTTCTCTGGTCTGCAGGTGTTGGGGGGGTAGGGGTGGGAAGGGTTAAATGTTTCTACTGCACCCAGATGTGGTGCTAAAGGGGAAATAAGGCCTGTTCCAGATGTGGGGAGTGTTGCAGATGTGCATGGGAATGTAGTAATAGTACACTCCCCCCGAGGTTGTACTCCTCGACAGTCCGCAGCACGGCATGAGGACCTGGCTTGTCTGGCTCCAGGGCTCCATGCCGAATCCCTGTCCCTCCCACCCGCATTGCTGCTCCCCCGCACTGCTGCCACCCTCCACCCCTCCAGCATCCATACAGCTGTCAGTTTCACTTCTGTCTCTCCCCAGGCAAGGAGGAAGTTGGCCAGTGAGAGCGAAACTTGGCGGCTGTAACGGTCACACACACAGCCCCATGTTTGCCCCTGCTCATCCCCCAGGCCTGGCATGGCTTAGAGCTGCTGTCGCAACACCTGCAAGGCCTCAGCGGCTGTCGGGCATCTCTCCCCTGCCGTCCTCGGGAATCAGGCTTCTTGGTGAGGGGCTCCCCTATCTCCTGCCATCATCCCACGCGGCCGCAGAAAAAGGTTTGGAGGTCCCGTCCCTGTAGCTAGCCTGTCTTTGCAGCCCCCATGGTCTCTCCTTGGTCCCCTGTGATGCCATGCTGTGCCAGCCCCTCACCATCTGGGGTGCCTTTGCTCTCACAGCCCTCATTGGAAAGAGGTGTGATGGGCAGGGAGTTTAAGGTAGTGGTGTTAGACCTCGGTGGACTTGAGGGGAGCTCAGAAAATGCCACCGCTGAGCTTCCACTCAGCTTTTTGGTTCTGGAAAAATACTACAGCCGTTCTTGTGTTGCAAAAAGCTGTAAAAGGGCACAGATGCCTTGATGGTTTGAATGCTCTGGATTCCTCTTTGAAACGTCTGGGCTTGTCTGGTGCTTCCTATAGAGGTGTTTGCACACCTAACCGTGCTGCTGTTGTCTAGCACCTTTAAAAGGATCTTGTGCCCCTCCCAGGGTGCTTTGTTCTTGAGACCCTGCTTGAGAATCAGGGCTCTGAGGCACAGAGGGCTGTGTTTTTATAGGTATAGAGGTGCCATGTTTTTACAGGTACTGAGGCGCCCCATTGCAATCCTGCACTGCAACTGGTACGAGTTCAGCAGGGCTGCCCCCACGTGCCTAGGTAGCTATGTTGGAGGTCAGTCTGACTCTGTCTTGCCCTTCCTAGTCTCTAATTGTTCTTACTATGCAGAGGATAGAGGTTGCCTGGGCTCACCTGTTTCTTTGTAATTCAGAGCCCCCATGCTTCGGTTTGTGGGGGCTGCTCTTTATTCGCACCTCTGGCAGCAAGGCCCACGGCATCCGGTGGCACGTGGTAGCCATCTCTTCCCCTTTCCAAGATGGCCCTCGTGTCCTTCACCCCCCCGCTTTCTTTCTTCATCTCAGTAACGATCTCATGGGAGTGCGGGTGGCCCGAAACCTGTCTTTTTCTGCAGTGAGATGGACGTCTCAGGCCTTCCTGCCCCCGTCACGTGATGGGGTGATCTCTTGTGGGTTTTTCCTCCTCCACATCTACTGGTGGGAGGCCAAAGAAAGCAGAGATGCGAAAGACGCGCTGGGCCAAACCGAGAGCTGGGGAAGCCCTCATTGACCAGTGCAAGCTGTGGGTGGCTTGGACCCCTCAAACAGCAGCTTGGTTGCATTGAATGTAAGGGGGAACAAGGTCCAGGCTTTCTCCTCTGGCATGGGCCCCGCGTTGATGCTTGGCCCTGATGTGATGGAAAGCAGGGTGAGGTAACTGGAGATGGGGCAGGAGCCAAATGTTTGCTAGGGCATGGGGAAGTTTGGACCAGCGTCCAAATGTTGTGGTCCGGACCCGTTGCTAGAGGAAACTCAAAAAAGGGAAGGGGAGCTTGTGGTAATGCCTCCCTTCCCCCTCTGCAATCTGGACCTGGCTCTCTGCTGCATTTGATAGAGGAGGAAGGAGCCTTGGCATGGCTGGAGATGGGGGGAGGGGGGGTCCCCTCTGGGCTGACCACCCTCCACTGACTCTTCATCTAGCCCCTGCTATTGGGGTGAGAGCAGGGGGTTGCCAGAAAAAAATTGCATGATGTGGTCCATTGCTTCCCAGGGCCCAGCCAGGGCTGGACATCTAAAGCTGCTGGAGGTCGCTCTGAATTACACCAGAAACCCAGCAGGCATCAGAGCGTGGAGAGCACAGAGGATGCTTATTTCTTCCCCAAGGACAGAGATAAGCCGCCTTGTCTCCATATGTGGCTTTCCAGGAGCTGCCTTCTCTGGACAGGGCTGTGTAACTGTGGGCTGGCCAGGGTGGGGGTTATCCTTTGCATCAGCAGCTTTTTTGGCTCGTGATGGATCTCATTATGGGGCTGGGCTTCACTGGACTGAAAAACCTGGGAGGTATTAAAATTCGATCTCCATGGGCACATCACCTCCTGGGGGCTGATCTGTCAGAGACCATCAAATGAAAGGAAAGGCTGGGTGGTTAGTGACTCGGTTGAGGTCTGCATCTCTGGTTCTCTTCTATTCATCCCAAATTATAGGAAAGAAACGTAAGGCCCATCACTGGCCTGTTTGTATTCTGCACTCAGGGTTGCACCAAAATAAGGTGCAAGAATCGGGACCCTAACTGGAATACAAAACCACGTGGAGAGCAGGCTTTGAATTCTGTTCCTGGTTTTGTGGTTGGAGCGGAGGAGGGTGGGGTCACAACCAGGACTCCTGGGTTTTCGTTGGGAGCGAGCTTTCCCGAGCCTCTGCGGCTTGTGGGCTCTGGAGGCAGTGAGGCTTCTCTCCATCAGTGCGGGGGTATCTTGGGGAAAACTCCTGGGCAAGGATGCAAATCATACCTGACTGTGGGGGGCTTGGACTTGGGTTCTTCACCAACCTCACTTTTGTCCCCCACATTTTTTATGGATCTACCTTGGGGCAAGTGATGTCTCCAGGCTTTTATCTGGAGGCTCCTGAGCCTCTGGTAACGCCATCTGCATAGCCGGGGCCGCGGGATGGCCACATCACTTTAGTTTCTGAGACAGAACATTGTCCGCTGGCTCAGCACTTTATTTCTGTATTTATTTATTTATTTATTTTGCAACAGTTTTCTACAAAGACTTTTCTCCCCCTCCCCTTGTTTCTTCTCTTTTCCCCTTTCTTTCCCCTTGGATCTGCTTTCAAATTCGTTTGCTGCACAAGAAGCAACAAAACAAAAGCCCCCCCCCCATGCAAATCTGTCCTTTTCAGGGTTTTTTGTGGGGGGAGTTTTGGGGGGTGGTGAGGGAAGGGGGAAATACAATGCATTTTACAGGTGGGTGAGTGTGGGAGCTCTCAGCTAAATCCTCTGTGGCTGACACTTGTTCTTAGCTGTGCTGATCACCACCCCCTGGGCCTAAGCAATGTCATTTTGAACGGTGTTAGTCTAGATCGGTGGTTTTCAGCCTGGGGGTCTGCAAACTATGTCAGAGGGGTCCAGAAAGGATGACTATGATCAGTCCAAAGTATGTGAATACCCACACTTACAGTTCAGAGGGCTCCATACCTCCATTCACAATTTTTTAGGGGTCTGTAAATGGAAAAAAAAGGTTGACCAACAGTGGTCTAGATCAATAGTTCCCCCCCACCTTTTTAGACTTAAGGCACCTCTGGATACACTTGGAAAACAGCAGCTTTTCATTTTTATTCTTTTCTGTAGGCAAAAAAAAAAAAATAATAATAGAGCAGCTTTTCAGTTGCAAGAAACTCAGAAAGAGCACAGCTATGGATTTCTGTTGGAAATCTCAGGGCTTATCTTGTGAATCCTTTGGTAAAGTGAGGCCATGCTGACGTTTTTGGGGCACCCTTGAAAGGATCTCAAGACATCCCACCCTGCTGCGGCCCCTGAGTAGAGAATCCCTGGTCTAGCCCAAATGTTCAGGCTGGCCTTGTCTTGGCTTGGCCACTGGGTGACCTTTAGAGCTATCCCAAAATCCGTTGCTGCTGGGACCTGCGCCAGGAATGGCAGGATTAATACCCAGAAGGCCTCGCAATGGAAACTGTTCTGCAAAGAGCGGGTGTGGATGCATGGCGAGCCGGCGGCTGAGGAACTGAGCTGCCTGGGCTTAAAATTGCTCCTTCCCCCCGATCAGAAGGGAAAGAGTTTACACCAGCTTTGCCATGGGGTAAAGGACTCCACAAAGGCTGGGGTGATACAGGATTGGGCCTGGCTTGCATTGCCTTTCCGAGGCCCAGTGCTTCCAGCCCACATCCTGACTAGTGCTCTGTGCACCCCTGCTAAAGTGAGGTGGCTGGAGAGGTAACCGGTCCTCCCCCACCCTGTTGGAAGAAGGCAGCTGCATAAGCTGATTAGCTGCTGGGTTCTCTAGTGCTGTCAGGATGAATTAGGAAGGGTGCTTAGGGCCTGATCCTGAACCCACAGGCACCAGAGGCTGTCTCCTTGCTGAGATTGCTGAGCTTTGGATCAGGCGGGCCCCCTCCAGGGCCCTAAGACCCATCCCTGCCAGGTGACAACAACCTGCAAGTAATCCAGGGTCAGCAAGAGCTTTCCAGCTGTCACTGTCGCTGTGTGTGGCTGGGAGCAGAGGAAATGGAGCCATGGTCCGAGAGCATGGGAGAATCGCCAGTGGCTGGTCACAGTGTAGGGGCCATGACACATGCGTGAGCAACCTGTTGGGTAATGTTGCCTACATACTCCAGCTTGGCTCTGCTGAGGCTCTACTCCCAAATTCCCATTCTCCTTCCCACCTTGCATCCCCCAGGTCCTTTCGGGGGCTAGGAAACCTGATCAGGAGCTTCTGTTTCCCCTGGACTCCTCCACAGTCCCCATATCTCAGATCGCTGCTGTATGGCTCAGGGGGCTTTTTGGCAGATTTGCCACAAATTAGCCTCGCAGCCTACCCCCGTACTACTCTGATCCCTCCCCCCCTCCCTGCCCTGTGCCCCCTGCCCGATCTGGTGCTCTGCATTTTGCTCCATGCCCTGTGCTCCCTGCTTGCTCTGTTGCTTTGCTTTCCGCTGGTCTGCTTTCTGCTCCTTGCCTGCTCTGCTGCTCTACTTCCTACTCCCTGACCTGTGACCTCTGCCCAATCTGCTACTCGGCTTTCTGTCCCCTGCCCTATCTGCCATGTGTCATGCAGGCCAGTCCCATGCTCCCCAGACAGCATTGCTTCTCCCTGGGCCTGTCTGCTAGATTAGGGCTAGACTGGTGCAGTTCAAGCTGGCTGCGACCTCTCCCCTCCACACTGCATTCCTCAGAGCTGCTGTGCCACCCCCGGGGCTGCCATCTCGGCACCTCGTGCTGGGAGCTGTACGTGCTCATGGTCAATGGCAGTCCTTGTCCCAAAGTGCCTGCAGCTGACAAGCTCTAGCAGGTGGTTGAAAAAAACAAGCGTCTGTGTAGGGGGAAGGGAACAAAAGGAACAACATTTTAGCCCAGCCTTGCTGGGCGTTTCTGCTTCAAGTCCCTCGGTGCCAATCATCACAGCTGGCTGCTATCGGGGGGCTGGGATTCCCAGCAGCAGTGGTGAGGAGACGGCTGTTCCCTGCACTGAGATGCCATGGTGGTAGCAAACGCTGTTTTTGCCGCGGGTTTGACGGTCCCCAGTAAACAAGAGCTGAGGTTTCTGCAGGGGCTGGTAGGCTGCAGAGAGGAAGTGAGCTAGCAGCAAGGGCACTGGGGGAGGCCTGTTTATGCAGGGAGGTTTAATTCAGATTCAGGTGGGGGCATGCATTTAAAGAGGCTGTCCCTGGTGAATTCCCTGCGGGGATGAGCTTGTTCCTGAACGAGAGCTTTTGTACAGGGAGATTCATTAGGAATCATTATTTCTTGTTAAATTCATGCTCCACCTTAATTCGTATGGATTGCCCTTAATTTGGATTAAAGAATTGGAAGAGAAGCTCTTCATCTTCCCCGGTGGATGCCCTTTTTAGAGCATCTAGACGGGGGCTGAATGAGGACTAGGTCTTCTGGAGTAACTCTTCATGTAGACAAGTTGAGAGCTACTTGTTTTATAGAGCAAGTCCTCACGTGCAAGATCCCTGTTGGCCTGTACTTGGTCTGGTTTTATACTTGCGGTGTGGAAGATGGCAGCCCCTACCCTGTCCTGCTCCTGGCTTGGAAGGAGTCTGCTTCACAGACTCATAGAGAATGAGGGTTGGAAGGGACCTCAGAAGGTCACATCTAGTCCAACCCCTGCTCAAAGCAGGACCAGCCCCAACTACATCATCCCAGCCAAGGCTGTGTGGAGCCGGGGCTTAAATACCTCCAAGGATGGAGAGTCCACAACCTCTTTGGGTAATCTGTTCCAGTGCTTTACTACCTTCCTAGTGAGAGAGTTTTTCCTAGTATCTAACCTCAACTTCCCTTGCTGCAGCTTTCCAAGGAGGTGCCTGGGGTGCAGTGATGCATTTGTGAAGTTGCCTGTCTGCTGAGAGCCCCCTGGATGGGCTGTGAAGATGCTCATAGATGGGGCAGGACAGGGAGTGCGGGGGCAGGGGTGGGGAGGAGACCGCAGTTAAGGCTCAGCAGAGCTGAGCAAACCCTGTGCAGTGACCTGAACCACACATTCACACATCCTCCACCCACAACATACATCACAGGCCTTGGTCTCTGGCCCCCATCCCCCCTGTAGCCCTGGGTGCTGGTGAGGTGCCCGCTACACTCAGCACAGGCATGCTCAGACCAATGACTTTTCAGCTGGGGTCTGTAAGTGCCAGAGGACTTATTTGCAAATGCCCTGTTGCCTCCACTAAGATCTGTGTGCCCAGCATGGTTGTTGGTCTTATGCCATAGCAGGCAGAGGTCACAGCTGACAGCAGCAGCCGGTTTAGCTAGAGGCTGTATGAACACACAAGAGGAGACAGCCCCTGCTCCTAGGAGCTTGCAGTCTAAACGGGCAAGAGAGGGAGAGAAGGGTATTGCCAAGGTCAGGCAGCCTCAGAGCCATGCCGTCGGAGGGCAAGGCCAGGCATGGGATTTACTGCCGGGTGGAAGGGGATGCGAGTTTACTGTGCATCTGCACACTACTGTGTGCATGCTCTTTTCCTGGGGGAAGGGGAATCTGACTGGCATGTGACCCAGCTTGAAGCACCCTTTTGTGCTTGGTCAGTTCAGTTGGGGCCACAAGTGAAATGAGTTTGAAGGTCTCAGACACTCCCCAGTGGGTGGGTTCTCCGTCTCAGGCAGAGATTCAGAGCAGTCCTGGTGCAACTGAAGGCCAGGCAGAGTGCTTGTCAAGGCTCGGCACTTGTGCATGCCTACCTGGAGCCGGTGGCTGGGGCGTTGGGATACATGGAGCTCAATAGATCCAGAAGCAAAGTGCAATGATTTTGGTCTGCGCTTGGGCAGTGGGTGGAACATTTGCTGATGAAACTGGTTTTTCAACCCAAAAGCATGGGCTTTTTGATTTTCGTTTTTGTTGCATGTGTGTCTGGTTTTGATCTACCTACCTATATGTAGATATATATATATATTTTTTTCCACCCAAAACCCACCTGTCCCAAACGCAGAACAACCAACTTGCAGCATGGGATTTGCTCTTGTTTCCCCTTTGTCCTCCGTGGAATCGGCTATGTACTTGATCTCTGTCTCCCTCGTGATCCTCCAAAGTATCCTAGGAAAGTAGGGCCGGAAGGGACCAGCTCCTGCTCAAGGCAGGATCGTGCCTGATTAAACCCTCCCAGCCCAATGTCTGTCCAACCTGCTTTTGGACTTTTCCAGGGTAGATACTCCACTATCTCTGTTCCAATGCTTGGGTTCCCTCATACTCAGTAAGTTTTTCTTCATCTTCAAACCCCAATTTCCCTTGTTACAACTTGAGGCCATTGCTCTTAGTCCAGAGAAAAGCCCGTCTTCATCCTCTCCTTCTAATTGCTGCTGAAATCAGTGAAGTCAGGCCCCTAAATCTCTTAGACATCTTGGGTCTAAGCAACATGCTCCATGGCCTTGCAGGGAGTCTGCAGCAGAGGAAGAGATTGCACCTGGTTTTCCTTGCCTTTCTCTTGCTGAGCTGCCTATTGCTCCCATTGTCCATCACAGCCATCACTTCTCCTTGCTAACAGGGACATCCTGGTATCACAGGAACTGTAGTCTGACTGAAGGGTCCAGCCTGGAAAAGAGTTTGAGATGAACTGTGTTTGAGATGATAGAGTGGCATTTCCCAAGCAAAATATCTAAGCATTTGATTTTTTGCTGGCGGATTGTCTTTTTCTAGGCACACAGATTCATGTCAGCTGACATTACAGCCCATCCACCCACAGAAGAATGGTTTTGGAACTGGCAAGGCAAAATCCAGATTTCAGAGCTCCTGGGTTGTTGGCTTTGGAAATTAGATAGTGCTTGATGTGTGCATGGAGTGACTCGGCTACACCAGTCATCGCCTTTGGAAGCCAGAGGGCTTGGAGTGAGGGGTCACAAGCTGGTCATAGCTCTCAAGAGGTGTGAATCCAGATTGACTCCAGTGCTGCTGCTTCAAACCTCTGTAGGGCAGAGATTTCCCTATTTTACCCCCTGAGGTCAACTTGAGGCATCAGGTTGGGTCAGCTGTGTCTGGCAGGGCTCCAGATGTGGGTGAACAGCTGCACAGGGCTGCGCAGCTTGTTTTTGTTTTGCAGTTCTCACCTGTCTAAGTTTGTCATTTTTTTTTTCCCCCCCAGCTTCTTTTTCAATCTTTCTGTCTCGTCTTGCTCTATATCTTTCGTGACTTTTTTTCTTCCTTTATTTCTTCTTCCCTTGATCTCTCGTCCTTTATCTACATCTTTTTTGATCTGTGTCTTCTTTATTCCCCCTTGTAGTCTGTCCTCTTCCTTGATCCATTTTCTTGTCTTGTTCTGTGTCTTTTTCTACCTTCCCTCCTGTCTGTTTGTCCTTCTTAATGACCCAGTCCCACAAGGTCATTCGTTCCCTTAGCACTGGCGACCCAGGAGCCCTGCTGAAAACAAATCTTTGGGTTACACACTAAAACCTGAATGGATATATGAGAGGAAACTGCTTAGCTCTGGGGTTCAGGGCCTGGTCTGGATGCAGTTAGGACCCTGGATAGCTTTCCAGAGTAGCATAAACAGGTTATCTGCATTCTTGGATCTGATGGGCATTTCCCTTTTGCAGTGTGATTGACAGGACAGCGGCTGCAAGGTCCCCCTTTGGGAACTGGCTGAAGATGCAGGGACCCAACTGACAGGTAGGAGAAAAGCGCTCCCTTTAATTCAGCTCTGCTCTCATGGCTTCCCCTTCCTGAGATTCAGGGGTGTTAGAGATGCCTGACCCCTAGGCATGATGGCTGGTGACTGGGGGTTGGGGTATGTCAGGAACTGATCCTTCACGTTCTTGGGACAGAATCTCCCCCCATCACTGCGGGAAAAGCCCAGAGAAGCGCTGGGGGCCGCTGCGCTCGCTCCCTTCCAATTATGGCAGCATCTTCCGTCCTGCTGGGCTGGGAGCAGGGAGGCCACCGTTTCCCCTCCCTATTTGGAAAGGGAGGCTGCACTGAGATCACATTCCCTGCGGTCAGGCTGGCCGGGGGAGTCGCAGTCTGACGTGCAGCTATTTGAGCTCGCGGGCCTGCCCACGCAGGCAGCTCTGCTGCCGGGTATGTGGGGCTGGGCCTACGTAGCTGCTGTTGCCAGTGATAGGCAGGCGGTAGACCTCGCAATAGTTGCCCTGATTTAAGTCAGCTTGGGAAATATGAGTTGAGGGGTGGGGTGGAAAGCAATGTCTAATAGAGGGAGGACTCTGTGCAGGGCTGCTGTCAGCACAACCCCCTCCCCTGTGTGCCCCGAGATGGGCTTTGCCTCCACCTTGAAGCAGGAGGATATGGGGCTGTGGCGCAGCTGAGGGTCAAATCGCAGACCGGGGATCAGCAGCTCAGCTGCAGGGCAGTGTTTTTCTCTAGGATTGCTCGTCTTGACTCACTGCTTGGGTGGCTTGAGCTATATGGAGGCAGAGGGATCCACCCTCATGGCGGGCTGCAGCTACAGGGTGCTGGCGGTGAGTGGCTCATGCTCCTATAGCTTCTGTGGTGACAGGGAATGCAATGAAATTACCACCCTCCCAGCCAGACTGTGTCCACATGGCAGTCGGTGCCATGCTTGCAGCTCAAAATGTTGCAACGACCAGCTCGGGCACGGCCAGCAAAGAGCACTTTGTGTGAACTCCTCACCTGGGCATGTGCCCACTGCCCCATGTGGCTTTTGCAATCTGAGTTCCCTGCCCTGCTAGCAACGCCCAAGCTAGGTAGCTCAGAGCCAGCTCAGCTACACCTACGTGAGCTGCTGTAACAGCAGCAACATGCCTTGAATGAAGTGGGTACAAACACTGCAGCGCGGACCTTAGTGGAGATGAGGATCTGTTGTGGCCTTATTAACCTTCTTGTCAGGTGTCTGTGATGGGTGACTCATTAGTTTGGCATCCACTATGCGCTGTTGTGAGTGGGTAGACAAACTGGGGAGCAAAGAAGAAATCAGACCGTAAGGTTTATAACAAGAAGTATGTATGTATGTATGTGTATGCAAGCATGTGAGTGTGTGTGTGGGCAGGATACCCATTTAATGTTCTGTAGCCAGCTAAGGAGTCCTGTACCACCTGTCTTTGATCCTCTCCCCATGTCCAGATTGTGCTGGTGCCTGTCAACAAAGCTGCCCATCTTCCTTGTCAAGAGACATTGCGCCAAACTAAAGAACGAGACAAGAGTGGAGTTCACTTAGGACATTTTGTTGGGGGACGCAGGCAGGCCTGATTAGAGAAACAGGGCCAAATCCTTGGCAGTTTGGCTGGAGTTGCCCTTAAGATGATGGAGAGAGACTGCATGACCTTGGCCAGGTACCTGTTAGGACAGTGGCCTGAATGTTGCTTAGACTGAAAGCCCCTTAGACCTGATTCATAATATAAAGGGGCCTGGAAATTAGAGCAGGTAAGTCTCAATATAGTTTAATCCTCTGTGGATGGCCCTGCATGCTGTTGGAGGAGGGTAAAGGGAGCTCAGGGCTGTATACAATGCATGACTGTGCTGACAAGCTTAAGGGAACAAACACACAGTCTGACCCTGCAGGTGTGGTTATACCAATGTGAAGAAGATGCTTTATCCCATTATAGCTGATGCCATATAGGAACTGGAATAACTGTCTATATAAAACCGGACCCAGTCTTTGGCCAACTCTTTGTGTGAAGAAGTGCAATCTACTTCTATAGATGCCTCTGAACTTTGGGCTGTTCTCCGCAACCGCCAGGCTTTTCCAGCCTTGTCTGTGGAGGTGGTTTCACTGCATAGATAGGGCATGTTGTTGTTATGATGCTAAGAAAGCATGTTTAGGGCATGTAGAGCTGTGCCTGGGAAAACTTTTATTAGTACAGGATATGATTTTTTACCTGAATTAATTATGCCAGTGGAATGCAATGATATCAGTACAACTATACTTTCACTGGGACAGCTTTTGTGGGAACCAGCTTAAATTATATCAGTAGACTTTATACTGATATAACTCTGACCAGCCCAGAGGGTTTTACTGGTTTGGCCATGATATTGGTAAAACCCTTGTAGTATGGACAAGAGCTGTTTAAGTGTGAAAAAATGCTCCTGTTCTATCTTGCTCTCCTTCCTTTCCCCGGAAATGAGGACTATTGATAGCAAGAAGAGAAGGGGAATGGAGGAACTATTTAAAAGAGGAGAGAGATATATATATATATATATATATATGTATGTATTTTTTTTTCTTCTCGAACTTCAATTGCTGTTTGTGGCTGTTACAGTAAATGTTTGCATCTCCATTGTCTGTAATAAGGTTGTGGTAAAGACCGAACTGGGGAGCGGTTTTATAAGGGTTCTATGGTTTCATGTAATGTATATTCTGGGTTTGCTCCGAAAATCAATAGAAGGAAAGATTTTAAAAATCATCTGATCCCAGCCTCTTGAAAGGGGATGGTTTTCTCTGCTGAGCAAGCAACTTGGTCGGGGGTTCAGAGAAGGACGGAGATGGCCTTGTGCTCTCAGATCAGAGGGCAGATAGCACAGCTGAGGTCACAGACCAGGCAGATGGAGGGGTTGTCGAGGGCTCCTTGGTGAGGTCAGGGCTTGTAGGGCTTCGCTTGGAGCTCATCTGCACTGGCGTGAATCAGGCAGGGTTGCCTGGAGTGATGCCAGCATGAGAGCGCCCAGCTCATGTCAATAGAGGAGGGATGTGTTGGTATTCCCTTGGAGCAGGATGTGTTTGCTGCAGAGCAGAGCCTTCAGTCGCAGCAGGAAATGTAGCAAGAGGCCTTGAAGAACGTAGTCTGAAGAGTGGGAGAGATGAAGGGTGATGATTATGCCTTTACAGAGGGGAGACGTGATGGGCTGCTTGGGTGGAAGAATTTATGCCCCACTTCGAGGCCCGTTTCCTTTCCAGAGGCCATTTCTGGGCTACCTCTGCAGCATGGTTTTGCTGTATGGGTCTAGCACCACCACAGTGCTCAACATCTAGGTCCTCTCCCAGGCTTACTTCCCTGGAGTGGGGGAGGTGCTAGTGTGTGCGAGCTACCCAAGCTCCTGTAGCTGATGGCACACAATGAAGAGATGTAGTCAGCCCCACATCTGGCTGCATTGGATGTCACAGTCCACATCCGGGCAGCAGACTTGGACCTTCTGGATCTCTAGCATGATGCTGTGGTTAGCATTGGGGATGCTGGTATACTGGTGCCCCAGGCTGGATATGCACTCCTCCTCCAGGTATTGCCTTCTGTGCTGGGTCAGGGTACAGCAGCCTTCAGCAGCTTCTCGCCCAGAGGACTGGCATAGAGCGGAGAACGTGCCTCCCAGGGCATCTCTGAGTCCTGCTGTCTCCTCTCCTCCCTGGAGAGAACCTCGCACAGGCACTGAGCAATTAGCATTGCCGTATTGACGCTGCCTCGGAAGTCCATGTCGACCGATACTGGGCAATGTAACCCAGCGTGCTTGCGTCCTGTGCCCACGATCAATAGGCATTTCATGTTCCCAAGTCTGACGTGCTTGGGGGTGCACCAGGAAAGCCCACCCCCAAGTTCTGTCCCTGACCGCAGCGGATGGAGGAAGTCTTCGCAGGACAGCGACCTTGCCATGAATTGATGTATCGGTGTCCTCTAGCTGCCTCTGTTCTGGGGGCAGCACGTGCTATCTTCCCTGTGCCAGCCAGAGGGTTTGCTTCTCTTAGGTTATATGTAACGAGCATCCCCTGAAGTCACTGAAGTAGCCGGGGGCAGTCAGGCCTGGTGGGGCCATCGATCCTAGACCTCCCCAGGCCCTATAGCAGTCAGAAACCAGATCAAAATCCATCTCTGGTTTCCTTTGAGACCAGTTTGGTTTGGCCCGGGTGGCTGCTGGCATGCTGCTTCTCCAGAAAGAACAAGTCCCCTTGCAATGGGTATAGCACAACTGAGGATACTTTTGTGCTTGTTGTTCTCAGTGAGGGTATGCTGGGTTCACATCCAGCCAGGTCAGGGACTCTTTATAGATCTCCTCTGGCATTTACCTTTTCTGCACCGCAGCTTTCTAGCTGTCAAAGCTGGCTGTCCTTACTCTCTTTAGAAAGTGAACTCATCGGAGCAGGGGCTGCCTGGTACTATATGAATGTGCAGCACCCGGCGCAGTGCAAGACCTGAAAGCAATGGGTATCTCCATGAACCTCTTCAGTGCAAACTCTAATGCTGTACTTTCCATGGCTGCACGTTCAAAAAATCACAAGTCAGGCCCTTCAAAATCAGGGGACTGCCTTGAAAAATCACGAGACTACTTTTTTTTTTTTTTTTAAATGATAATATGGGATAATTTTCATGCATTTTGTGGAAAAGTCATTTCAAGGACAAACAGCTTTTCTCCAGGCATGCCGACTTCCACAGAAACATTTTGTTTTTCCCTTTTTCCACCCAAAAATGTCTCCTGAAAGCCCCAGGGAGGTAGGACGTTCTTTGCCATTTTGCTGGAAGAGACCATGTCATCCCACTGCCTTTGGAAAGTGCCTGAACATGCAAATAATAGCGATTTCCCTTTTATAGATGGAGAAATGTGTTTGTGCCAGACAGGCCAAGTGAGTAACCAAGGGCTGCCCAGACAAAACAGTGGGGGCAGAACCCAGGCATTCTGACTTTCCATTAGCTCCTCGTGCCCCCAGCAGCCCAGACTTCCCTGCCTGGGGCACGCCATTGCGATGCATGTGCTGCTGTTTGGTAGCAAAGCATATTGGCTTGTTAGCAGGGACCTTGTATTTGCTGAGGGCTTCTCCATAGAGGAACATTATCCTGATCTAAGCACAGCTGAAGGGATCCAGCCACTGTCGGGTGAATGCATTTCCTATGCAGACAAGGTTTTTTGAGTAGATGTAATATCTTTTATTAGATCAACTAGATAGTTGGAAAAACTGTTGTTTGCAAGCTTTTGGGCGCAAACACCCTTCAGGCATATATAGAATCTGCTGGTGAATTCTGTGCTCTCCTGGGTAGAATAGAAGCCAAAATGCAAAATGCATTTCCTATGGACATACAAGGGCGGATACCCTTATGGGCTTTTCCTGTATGACATAAAAACCTACTATCTCAGGATAAAGCCTGTTCATAGCAGTCTCACTGCATCTCCAGCACTGAGCTGAGACCCCTTTGTCTCTTACAGTTTTCATATGCAGACAGGGTCTCAGATTGTCACAGATCTGCCTGATTCCTAGCTTCCTCTGGAGCCAGATCCTTCATCAGCTCTCATGCACAGCCCCAAGATCAAGCTTTAATATCAACCCACCTGATTCTTAGCTCCCTCGGGGCCCCGATCCTTCATCAGCTCTCATGCACAGCCCCAAGATCATACTTTAATATGTTAGGGGTAGGGGAGGGTTCAGTGTGGGACCTCTCTGCTCCCAGCCTTGCCTCAGGCTCCACAGGGCAGGGATGTTGCCCCTTCCCAGCCTGCAGTCCCCTTTTCCCCAGTGTAAAGGTCCAGCCAGATATGGAGCAGGGCGACCCTGCCTCTCTCCTTGCCCAGTCTCTTTCCTTGGCTTCCCTTCACTCGAGACTGCAGGACGAAGGGGTGGGGACGAGGGGACCAGGGCACGGGCCCAGGGCCCAGCTGGGGTATGCCCTCTGTGTGTGCAAGCGCAGGACAGTGCTGGGTGTCCAGCTCCATCTGCCCCCCGGCCGCCTCCACCCTGCTTGTGGTCACCGCTCCTTTGGCAGTAGAGGAAGCCAAGTGAGCGGCTGCTTTCAACAGCTGTTTCCAGGCAAGGGCCTCGGCCTGCCCCATCCCCCCACATGCTTAGCCACCTCCCTCCGGTTTTACATCTGTCTCTGCTCTTTAGACAGGCCCAGTTTCTTTCTGCCAGTGTTTGGGGAGGGGGTGGCACGTTCCCTCCATTGGTGGTGGCAGTGTCGGATTGGGGACAGTTGTTGCAGCACTGCCCAGGGTGGCTGGGAGGGGGAAGAGCGCTGCCTTCCTGCGGGTCTGGGACAAGCTCTCTTGTCCGGCGAGCTTCCTTTCAGCTGGCCAGGGCTGAGTCTACATGGAAAAGGACACAGCCATCCTGTCTCCTGTAAGTACCTCTCACTCTTTCCACCGGAGAGTTAAAATTAGCAACTTCTTTTTTTTCTTGCAAGCAGGCGTCGCTTAGGTTGACCGGCCCAGCTGGGGTTGGGATTTCTTTTTTCCCTTCTGGTTGTAATTTTTTAATTTAAATGTGGGCAATGCTGGTTCCAAGCCTCAGGAGCCAAATAAACAGCCCAGTGTCCCCAGATCAGCTCACGCTGGGGGAGCTTGCACGCTGTTGTGTTTAGTTTCCTTGCCTATGGTCACCCTTGGGGGTTGGCTGCTTGGTCAGCTGGAGGTTTTCGGGTCGGAGTTGTGATGGTGGTGATTCCTTTGGCTCCTGAAATAGATCTTCCATGTGAGTTTCTCTTTGTTTTATTTCTTCCTGTGCTACTCTTGGAGCAAGTGTCAGTCCCTGGTGATGAAGAGGAGGAGGAAGATGGTTGCTTGGGTTTCAGCAATGTCCTGGGTTGGACTCTGTGCCAGGGGCTATACAAACACTTTGGCATTCGAGTTCAGGTCTTCTGCATCTCTGCCCATGTCCTGTTCAATGAGACACATCAAAGGTGGCTTTGGGAGCCTGATCTAAATTTTGCTCCCAGCCCTAAGTAAAACCAGGCATCTGGGAACCCACAGAAATTTGCTTCTTGGGGAATACAGTGTCTTAAACAGGACAACAGCTTTAAGAAGAATAAATCCAACTGCTCCTATCTCACCTGTGTTACCTGGTGCCATCTTGGCCCAGGCTGTGGCACGTGGGGGCATCCCTGCCCCAGTGTAGAGCAGGTTCCAATATCCCAGGAGATCCCCGTAGTCCTGGGGCAAGCTGAGGGATCAACAGGCTCTTGGGGGCATGGTGATCAGGACCATTCATGCTGCTGTGTGTTTGTACAGCGCCTAGCACCCCTGAACATTGGGCACAAGACTGCAGCTCCCAGGTGCCATGGCAGTACAAGTCATTAGTGATTGTGAGTTAATCCTCATACATCTTCAGTAGCTGCAAAACCTGCAGAGGAAGTTTGAGAAGGGCCAGAGGGGCTTTTTTGTTAGGGCAGGGACCCTGCGTTCCTAACTGCCTTGTACAACAGGGCCGCGACCTGATGGGAGGTTTGGGTGCTTAGTTCTGCTGCAGTACAAATAAGGAAGGGCTGATCTTGAAGCTGGATTGGCTCTGGGGACCCCCAACCCCCCCCCCCCGTCCCCTAGGAGGCAGGGACCAGTCTTGGAGGGGGCATTGCTTTCCAGAGGTGCAGGGGTGGCGCGGTGCAGCCCCAAGACGAGGCAGGGGCCTTGTTGCAAAAGCAAACAGGAAGCAACGTGGAGAGCAGCCGCTGTATTTACCAGGGTTTGGTGAGGTTGTTTACTGCGGTTCCTCCCCATTCTCGGGTTGCTTTTCTTCTTTGCTTTGACATCCTCTTGCAGAGTCGGCACCCTGAGCGGCTGGGTTTCGTGGGCTGCAAGGTGGAAATGTGCTGTCAGGGTGGGCACGGGGATGGGCTGGGGGAGGACAGACGGGGTTTTGGGTGGGGGAGGACTGGAGGAGATAGTGGTTTCAAGAAGCTCAGTTCTTTGCCTTGCCTAGAGGAAGAGTCTAAGTCCTTATCATCCAGCGGACATAGGACCTGTAGGACATAGCAACCCCCGAGGAATCTCCTGGATGGCTGTGGTAGCCCCTGCATTGGATCAAGGCCTTCTGTGAAACCCATCATGCTTCATCTTCACCCAGTGATCTCACGAGGTCCCTTCCAGCCCTAAATTTCCAAGCAGGTGGGCTTCTCTTGCCCCATGTGCTGCCTGTTTTTTGCTCACCTGTTGACATGATCCATGGTTGATGTGGGAAGGGAGCTCTTCTGGAAATCTGACCCTGGATTTGCTTTTGCGTATCAGGGCCTACGCAGCAACCAAAACCAAGACCCCTGGTGCTGTGCAAACCTAGGTAGTAGGTGTTCGCTGTCTCAAAAAGCTTGTGGCCTGAGATGAAAAGTGGGGCTGGAAGGGACCTCTCGAGGGCACATCTAGTCCAGCCCCCTGCTCAAGGCAGGATCAGTCATGATTAAACCTCCCAGCCCAGTCCAACCTGCTCTTGAACATTTTAAGGGATGGAGGCTCCACTGCCTCTCTAGGTGCCTGTTCCAGCGCTCAACCACTCTCATAAAAAGTTCCTCCTCCTCTCCAACCCCAGGTTCCCCTGCTGCAGCTTGAGGCCATTGCTCGTAGTCCTGTCCCCTGTGGCCACATAGGAAAGCCCATCTCCATCCTCTCTGTCATCACCCTTCATGTATTTGAGGACTGTTGGCAAATCACCCCCTCAGTCTTTTCTTCTCTTCTCTAGACTGACTAACATCAGCTTGTCCACCTTTTCCTCATCAGCTCTACTTCCCAGGTCTCTCATTGTTTTTGCCACTCTGTGCTGGACTTTTTCCCATCTGTCCACCTTCTTGAAGTGTGCGGCCCAAAATTGGACACAGGACTCCCGGGGAGGCCTCACCAGTGCCAAACTGAGCCTAAAGTGCCTGTTTTTGTGAGGGGGGGGGGTGCACTGATTTCTTTTGAAACCCTTCTGATCAGCCTTGCTCTTACACCACCAAAGAAATCCCATGGGTTATTTCCTTGGAGAAATCAATGGATCAGCCAAAGGATTTGCTAGCCAGGATAAGCTGTGTCCCCATTGGGGGCCTGGGCAGCTGTGGCTTTCTTCACAAAGGCTTCCTAACATGGACAAGGACTGAGGAATGGCTTACAGGTGGTGAGGCCTGGCTCTAACCACTGCGCCGCATGGCTTCACAGATAAGACACGGACAGTCGTGGTGTCCGGAGATCCAGCGGTGGCTGGAGAATCGTGAGTGAGTGGAAGAGCAGGGTCCTGGCTGCAGTCTATGACCTCCAGCAAGTTGCTTCCCCTCTCTTTAGCCAACATAGCTGGTCCTGGGAGCCAGGACACTTGGGGCTTATGCCCAGACCTGCATAGAGTCATTTCCCTGCCGCCCCCATCCTTTGTGCTTCTTGTCTGTCTCCGGGGCAGGGCGGTCTCATGCTGTGTGTCTGTGCAGCACCCTTGAAGGGGTCTCCCAAGTACAGCTGGGACATAAATGATGGATGTAACTTCAGTGCAACCCCCTGATGAAGAAAGAAAGCCAGATCTGTCTTTAAACCCCACCTAAATGACACGGGGGAGGGGCTGCTTCCTGGAGGAGGGTCAGAAGGCAGAGCTGTGGTGTGCAGTGAAGTGAGCATGTGGCTAAGTTGGGTTCTGGCTTCTCCCCGCAGCTCTGGATGGGACTGGGAAGCAGGATACTGGGTTCCAGGACACTGGAAGAGGCACAGAAAGCATGGGTCAGGACTCCTGGCTTCTCTAGCTAGGGCCAGCAGTGTGTCTGACAGGCTGTGGAGATGGTGGGGGTGGGGGACTCTGGGCTCATTGCATGACTTTGGGCAAGTTGCTGCCCCTTCTCAGTGCCTCAGTTTCCCCACGCGGGCAGTGGGACCATCTCCTCCCGTGGTCAGCATGGTAGCCCCCACCCCAGCTGGCCTGTCCCTTGCAGCAGTGACTCAGAAGCAAGCATGCCACTTGCTGAATCACCGCTGCCTTTTCCTGTAGCATCCGGGGCGTTCCCTGGAGGCCTGCTTGGGTGGGGTGTCTGTCCCACCACCCCTCCATGCTCCTATCTTTGCACTGAGTGCCTTTCTGGGTGGGCCTTGCGTGTCGTGGACTCCATGCTGCCAAGCGTGAGAGGCGATTCTCTGCTTGGAGTAGTGGCAGAGCCGACAGTGTTTGGGCTGTGGGCAGAGGCCTGAGTTTGAGCCTTGCTCCTGACTCATGCTGCAGCTGTCTCCCGTTGACCTGGCCGGCATGCGGTACCATCAAGTTCTCCGTGTCCGTGCTGTGCAGCAAAGTGGGAGTTCCTGGCAGTTTATTGGGCTGCTTCTGGAGGCAGGGACACAGACTGGGATCGACAGGGGGGTCTGGTCTGGGGCAGAGCTGCCTCCGATAACCCCAAGGAGGCCTGTGTGCTGGGCCCTGCTCGGCCTCTGCAATGACTTGCGGAAGAGCTGATTACATAGGGCTGCCTGCACCTAGAGAATGTACCGCTTGTGAGCAAGAGGCGACAGCTGAGAGCCAGCTGTCCCTTTGCATGTCAGCTGGTTTGGGCAGTGGGGCCGGACTCCCACTTCACACTGCTTTGTAAAGCAAATCCGGATCCAACCTGTGGGCTCTTGGTGGGGGATACATGGCCGGGCAAGGAGCAGGAGCAGGGCTGTATTGCTTGTAGGCAGGCAGCGAGCCCTGTTGTTGAGGCCACCCCTGTGAAGCAGACTTGATTCTTTGGAAGTGGCCACCTGTGTGGTCACGTGCCCCAGCTGAGCCCTGGGTTATACAGCAGTGGCCTTTGGGATTGCATCTGTGTCCCCCTGCCCTTGTTGCTGCTTTGCACTGGCTTCTGGAGGGGGAACGGGAACCCCATACTGGTATCGAGCTAAGGAGGACAGTTGGAGAAGCGCTGAGGTCCTGGAGGGGAGGGGAGCCAGGTGTCCAAGGAGAGTGGTCGCTCCTTAAGGAGACGATCCTCCAAGCCCAAAGGAAGGTAATCCCAACGAGGATCAAAGGGAGCAGGAGAGCACACAAGCCTCCGTGGCTCACCAAAAGCATCCGGGAATGTCTCCTTGCTA
Source organism: Crocodylus siamensis (assembly GCF_052110815.1). NCBI lineage: Eukaryota > Metazoa > Chordata > Crocodylia > Crocodylidae > Crocodylus > Crocodylus siamensis. Next base: position 13,370,933 of record NC_143400.1, on the reverse strand, counting down.
AAAAGGAGGCTTACACCCATTGGAAAGAAGAGGTCATCACCAGGGAGGGCTATTCTGTAGTTGTTCGGGGATGTAGGGGGGTAGTTAGGAAGGCCAAGGCAGAGATGGAAGTGGGGCTAGCTTCCCAGATTAAGGACAATAAGAAGTCCTTTTTTAAATACATAGCGGGTAAAAAGAAGGTCCCGGGTAATGTGGGGCCCTTGCAGGACACGTTGGGAAACTTGGTCGTCACACCAGACGGCAAAGCTAACATGTTTAATGATTTCTTTGCCTCCGTCTTCCTAAGTAGGCACCAGAACAGCCACCTGCCTGCTGGGCCCCCTTGGGCCCCGGGGGAGGCACACCTGGGCCACGGGTTAGCGAGGATTTAGTTAGGGAGCTTCTGGAGGGGTTGGACGTGTTCAGGTCAGCCGGCCCAGACGATCTCCACCCTGGAGTACTAAAGGAACTGGCCGAGGTCATTGCAAGTCCCCTGGCACGGCTGTATGAGCACTCGTGGTGCTCTGGTGAGGTACCGGAGGACTGGAAGAGGGCCAACGTGGTCCCCATCTTCAAAAAAGGCAGGAAGGAGGACCCGGGAAACTATAGGCCGGTTAGTCTCACCTCGATCCTGGGCAAGCTGTTCGAGAAAATTATGCTGGCACACATCCAGGAGGGGCCAGCTGGGGACTGCATGCTTAGGGGCAACCAACACGGGTTCATCAGTGGCAGGTCCTGTCAGACCAACCTGGTGGCCTTTTACGATCAGATCACCAGATCATTAGATGCAGGGGTAGCAGTGGATATAATCTTCCTGGACTTCCGGAAGGCTTCTGACACTGTCTCTCAGCCCGTTCTCATTACGAAACTGGGGGGCTGTGGTATCGACACCCACACAGTCAGTTGGGTCACCAACTGGCTGGAGGGCCGCACCCAGAGGGTGGTAGTGGATGGGTCCTTCTCAACCTGGAAGGACGTGGGCAGTGGGGTCCCCAGGGCTCGGTCCTCGGGCCCACACTGTTCAACATCTTCATCAGTGATTTGGACGAGGGGGTAAAAAGCACCCTGTTCAAATTTGCTGATGACACTAAGATGTGGGGGGACGTGGGCACACTGGAAGGGTGCAACAGGCTACAATTAGACCTGGACAGGTTACAAGGGTGGGCGGACGAGAATAGGATGGGTTTCAACACAGACAAGTGCAAGGTGATGCACCTCGGAAGGAACAACCGGCACTATATCTACAGGTTGGGGAACTCCCCTCTTGTTAGCACGGAGGCGGAAAAGGATCTGGGGATCATCATTGACTCCAAGATGAACATGGGCCGGCAGTGTGGGGAGGCAGTCAGGAAAGCCAACCGCACCTTGTCATGCATCCACAGATGCGTCTCGAGCAGGTCCAAGGAGGTGATCCTCCCCCGCTATGCAGCGCTGGTCAGGCCGCAGCTGGAGTACTGCGTCCAGTTCTGGGTGCCGCACTTCAGGAGGGACGTGGACAACATGGAGAGGGTCCAGAGGGGGCCACTCGCATGATCCGGGGGCAGCAGGGCAGGCCCTGTGAGGACAGGCTACGGGACCTGAACCTGTTCAGCCTCGAAAAGAGAAGGCTGAGGGGGGATCTTGTGGCCTGTTATAAACTAGTCAGGGGGGATCAGCAGGCACTGGGGGAGTCACTGTTCCCCCGAGCACTGCCAGGAGTGACCAGGAATAACAGTCACAAGCTGGCAGAGGGTAGATTTAGGCTAGACATCAGGAGGCGCTACTTCACAGTCAGGGCGGCTAGGGTCTGGAACCAACTTCCAAGAGCAGTGGTGCTGGCTCCTACCCTGGGGGTGTTTAAGAGGAGGTTAGATGAACACCTTGCTGGGGTCGTTTGACCCCAGTACTCTTTCCTGCCATGGCAGGGGGTCGGACTAGATGGTCTGCTCAGGTCCCTTCCCACCCTAGAAACTATGAAACTATGGTGCTGAGCTGTTGGCTCAGCCTGGCCGCACAGATGACCCTGAAACCGAAAGATCAGGCACCAGATATCAATATCACAGCTGCACAGAAACCCCCCAGCAGTAGCGAGCACACAGCTGTTCAATCTGGGTCCCCTACAGGTGCGACTGAACCCAGCTCCTCCTGGTTGCACCTTCTGTTTTTTGCGCTGTAGCAGCCCTGTGTTGGAGGTCCGGTGCTGGAGGCAGCGGGCTCGGGGATGGCTGCACGTTGGCTTGGGTCCCTGGAGGGCACCAGTGCTGCAGAGCAATGAGAGATGGCTCCTCTGACCCCTTTCTGTTCTCACAAGCTGCGGCTTTAGCCTGCAAAAGCTTTCAGGAAAGAGCTGCTCATCTGCGCCGTTTCAAGACCGTCGAGCCCTTTGCCCTGTCACTAACTCTCCATGAAACTTCAGTAGAGGAAATAGAGGGTATTTCACACCGCCTTTTTTCAGAGTCACTGTCCTCCAGAAATTCTCCCACTTCTGCTGACCTTTTTATTCTCCTTGATAGACTCCCTCTCCTCCCCCCCAAAATGCCAGCTCTTAGTTTTTGCTTGTTTTTTGCCTACAGAAAAAAACTACAGTAATTCTTCTGTTGCAAAGAACTCAGAAAGGCCATGATGGGGTAGAATGGTTTTAATGTTGTGGATTCCTATTGGGAAATCTTTGGCTTTCTTTTGGAAATCAGGTTGGCACTCATGACACGCTAACACAATGTGGTACCCTGCAGCACCCTTGAAAGAATCTCAAGGTACTTTGATTGAGGATGGCTGCACTACCAGCGTTTCGAAGCCCCGTGCGTGGTTTTTATAGGAGGAAATGGCTGGAAAGAGAAAGGGGGAAGGGAAAAATAAAGGAGCTGATCAGGTTTCTAGTCTATCGATTGAAAGCTAGGAGGGAGTCTTGTTTAAATTTTCAGGCACAGGGGCTGCAGTCAAATCGGAGACTTGTGGAGATGTAGAGCTGGCTCTCCAGAGATACTCTGGTAACAAGGAGGCGTGGAGTATATGGAGACCATCTCCCACAGGATGGTTGTCCAAAGCATCTAAAGCATCTCTGCCTTCCTGAACTCTGCTACCATTGTCACAGAGCACAAAACCAGCCTCGGAGTTGGCTTTGAGCTCAAGGCATGAGCCTGCGGGGTCTGGATGTGCTTGGGGAGCAGCAGCCGTGGGCTCCTGCATTTCTCTTCCATGCCCGATCAGGTCGATTTGATCAGTGCTGCTTCACACCTGAGTGCAATTTGCTGGCAGCCAATGCAAATAAAACCCATTACCCCCTGATGCGTCTTCTCATCCTAGCTTCAGCACCGAGCAGTTTTGGAGCCTGATTGGGAAGGTCTTAAAGGGGCCTGGTTTTCAGACACTTGAGCACCTAGTTTAAAAATCAGTCCTCATTAAAGGCATCTGAAAGCCACTGGTTTCTTTTTTTGAGGGGGAGAGAAAACTGATGGTCATTGATGTGTCAGCCTCTTCTGACTTGCTCCCCCCAGAATCAAGAAAAAACCCTTTCCCTAAGCAGAGGTTGGGTCCCTGTATGTAGAAGGGCTCCAGGCTCCCTAAAGCCCCTGGGGCACTTTGCGAGAGCAGTTTGCTCAATGTGGGAAGCACTCGGGTACATCCCCAGCAGAACTATCTGGGCCAGTGAAAAACTACCCTGAGTGGGAGATGGAAAACAATCGGTTGTCAGGAAGGAAAAATAACTCAGGCGGGGAGAAAATGGAGAAGGAAACAGCAAACTGAAAGTCAGGGGGAGACGTGATGATTGGAAGATGAATGGTTTATTGGAAGACGAATGGTTCGGTGGCTGGGGCACATGACTGATGAGGAGAGGCTGTAGGAACTGGGTTTATTCAGTCTGCAGAAGAGAAGGGATTGATAGCAGCCATCAACTCCCTGCAGGGGGGTTGCAAAGAGGATGGAGCTGAGCTGTTCTCAGTGGTGGCAGATGACAGAATAAGGAGCGATGGGCTCCAGTTGCAGCAAGGGAGGCTTAGGTTAGATATTAGGGAAAACCAGGAGGGTGGTGAAGCACTGGAACAGGTCACCCAGAGAGGTGCTGGAGTCTCCATCCGTGAAGGTTTTTAAGTCCCAGCTAGACAAAGCCTTGGATGGGGTGATCTAGGTGGAGCTGATCTTGCTTTGAGTAGGGGGTTGGACTAGATGTGATCTCCTGAGGTCCCTTCCAGCCCTCTTTTCCTGTGATTTTATGAAGCCAATAATTGGGAAGTCCATGAGACTGGCACATGAGAGAAGGGAAAGTTTCTGAGTAGAAGTGTTTGGAAAAGGGGGGCGGGAAATCACTATTTGTTGCAAAAAGTCATTTTGGGGGAGAGAAGCAGACCTGCTGAATTGAAAAGACCTTAACATGAGTTCCAACCTGCTCTGATCCCGGTGAGGTCCTGCTGGAGTCTGGAGCCATCCTCTCTTGCCTCTTGCTGTCTGTAGAGTAATAAAAAGGAGGCCAAGAGCTCCCGTTCAGAGGCTGACCCCACTGTCCTAGGCACAGTGCAAGCACAGAACTGTTCGACTTAGATCTTTCTGCTGCCTCTGCCCCTTCAAATCCTGTGGCCATGTGGCTGTCACCTCCTCCCACAGATGGGGGTTATCACTCAGGATGTTCTCTCCTGTCCAAAGCCCGGTTCTAAGGCTGTTGGGGGCTTGGCTGAGGCACTGAGTAGGGGTGTTAAGTGCTGCTGAATCAGATCCAGCAGCATCTCCCACTCACTCTGCTCAGGCGTTGCTGGCAGCACCAAGGGCAGAAAAACGGGTTTCCTGGAGTTTCCCGGGGGTAAAACCCATGTGCGGCAGGGGACGATTAACCTGTGTGAAGGCCGGGGGAAGCCCGAGACACTTGATGGAGAGCCCTTAAGTTTCCTTCTGCTGCAGTTAATCTCTCGACACCTTGCTGTGCTCCTATTTGCAGGGCTCTGTGCCATCGCATGTGGCAGCCGTGGCCAGCCTTGTTCGTCTCAGGGCTGTGGGTTCTCCCCCTTCCCTGCGGTCCCAGATAGCATCTGCTCCCACCCTTCCTGAGTCTCCCAAGGTGGATGGTGCAGCAGTTAGGGTCTAGTACTTGGGATGCAAGCTAAGGGATGAAGCCCCTTTCTGCCACTGACTGCCTGTGACACCTGGGGAAGTCACCTAGCTTCACCCTTCCTCGGTTTCCGTTGCTGGGGAATGGGGTTCCTAGTACTTCCCTTCTGCGTTTGGCTGTGGCAAGGACAGGAGCTGAAGAAACACCTCTGAGGACTGAGCTGGGTGGGAGCATGCATCTTGCTCAGGCTCTTCCATCACGGGGCCAGCGTAGAGGGCAGCTCAGCCTGCTCTGGTCTTACAGTATTGATGATCCTTCCTTTCTCTGCAACACCTTGCTTGGAGTGACCCAGCAAATACAGACTGCACGATAGTGGGGGGGTCCCTGGGTGAAATGGGGGGTTGACGGGCTGCATGCGAAAGGGCGGATGCTCTAGGAGGAGGCATCTTTATCCCGGGACAGTTGCGGCCGTGTTGGTTAGTTTCATGGTGCTGGCTGCGGTGGCAGAGTCGACTCCCCATTGCCTGCGCAGGGGGATCAGCAGAGGTTTCTGGCCAGCCCACATGCGCAGGGACAAGGTACAGGCTGCAGGCATCTGGGCTGCAGCTGCCGTCAGGTCTTCATTCAACCCATTGCTGATGAAGTGAATGCAGGGCAGGAAATGGCTATCAGGAAATGGCCATTGGTGATCAAATGGATGTCAGAGGTGTGAATGTCCTGGGGGTGTGTGGGACACCTGTGGTTTAGTGGGTGAGAGCTGGACCCAAGGGCTTGGGGGCCCTTAGAGCTCCTCAGTGGGAAGTGATGGGCTATTGGTTTTGGGAGGGGATGTGGCTTGGTGGTTGGAGCGAGAGGCTGGGTCTTCTGCTTCCTGTGGTACGTGCAGCATGCTGGTATCTGCTGTTCCCCCTCTCAGGTCCTCCTGCCGTGTGTGTGTACAGCACTTGGCACCCCACGGCCCTCATGGTGCTTGGTCAGGCCTTCCCAGACCAGCAGGTTCACAAAGCTGCCGTAAGACACTGCTCCAGTTCGGCGCTAGGGTGGCTATGGAGGCATCTGCAAAGGTTCATAATGTCTTGTTAGTCCAAAAAGTTTGGAAAGCGCTAAGCAAGTTGTTGTGCTCATCTGCCTCCTCGCAGCATTACAGGCCTCCACATCCTCTCTTAGTTCAAAGAAACAGCAGCGGGGGGAAAAGGAGAGAGAGAAAGAAGAACTTCTCCCCTTAATTGCTGCAAACCCAGTGCTGTTCTGCTGCGATGCCGGGGCAGCCTTGTTAGCAGTTTGTGGAGCAGGCAGGGTCCTTACGGAGCGTGCTTAACTGGTGGCACCCCCCACCCAGTCTAACTGGGTTTGTACTGGAACCTCAGCTGGCATCAAGGTGTTGTAAAGCCAAAAATCCCCTCTCTCAGCTGCTGTTTCCGCCTGAGCAAAAGTTTTTCCAGGGGACCGAGATCAAGACCTCTGCTGTTACTGAGGTGACTGTGCCAGGCTCCTGGTTTTACACCCGCCCGAGCCTGCAGGATGTGGTCCCCTCATCATCTCTTTCTTGCTCTCTCCCTGTGCTTTTTAATGAGCCAAGCTCTCATCTGTCACATTAAACCTCCTCATTACCAGGTATCTGGATTCTGTGCTGACAATAGTGACAGGGGAGGCTGCAGCCTGGGTGCCGTGGCGGGTGGCTCTGGGGAGCTGGCAGCTGGTTATTTCATGCCCTGCAGGGAGCCGAAGGGGTGGGTGCGGGAGCTGCATAATAGGCCCCACGCTTCCCTTCATTTAGAAAACTGTACTTCGTGCGGAGGAAAATTACCCAGTCTCCAGCGCCGGGGCCCCTGATAGATAAAGGGCAGTTGGCAAACAAGGCGGCAGCTCTGAATGAGGCCTCGATCCCCCCGGCGGGGATGAACTTGCCATTCCAGCTGCAAATGACTTGGGTAACTTTGGGTGAACTTGCTGGGTGTGTTGCTAGAGCAGCCAGGATGACTGGAGCTGGGCAGCTGGAGGCAGGACTCCTGGCTGTCAGGGTGGGCTGGGGGTTAATGGTTAGGGGAGGGATGCATTTGGAGGAAGAGTGCTTGGGGAGGAAGGTGGATAGAAGCCGGGCTGTGGAGTCTGGACTCCTGGGTTCTCTTCCTACCTCTGCAGAGGAGCATGGCAAGGAGAGAGGGCTTTGGAGTTGGAGCCCATAGGTTCAGTGTAGATGGGGACTGCTTGCTAGCCATGAGGTCTCTGGAGAAAGCCAGCCAGGAGCGATGCCAACAGTGTTTTTCATTGCAGCTCTGTGCGCTGGGGTTGCACAGGTGTGTCCACGAGTCCTGGCCACCTGCTCCTCCTGCTCCGCTGATGCTAAAACCAATCCACAGGGCTCTGGGAAGGGTATTCCGCTCCTCTCTGGCCTATCTCACCTTGCTTGGGGTCCCATGGGGCCCGAGGCCAGGTCATGCCTTCTACCTGTGTGGGCAGCTGAGCTGAGCCACGAGTGTGTTTGCACTTGAATTTGTGGCTGGATCCAAAGCTGGCCAGAACTTCTCCCCTGGGCAGCAAGCCCACGTCTACCCTAATCCCTGTTGGCTTGAGGAGTGAAAGAACTGCCTGCCCTGCTCTGAACAGGACCCAGGCCACGCCAGCAGCCTGCCCCTCACTCCAGACAGCTGCCAGCTGCCATTTGCAGAAAGCAGCTGCCGCGGCTGCCATTCTGCGCCGGATTCTCAGTTACACTAAAGCCCCTTAGGCTACCCTGAAAGCATAATTTAGGGGGGGGCTGTGGCCTTGCTCCCAGCCCCTGGCACAGAAGACAGAAGAGGTGGGCCCTGAGTGCCCCGTGCTGTGGCTATTCTTGGTGTCGCGGAGGCCCCTGGGAACAGCGTATAGGTTACAGCCACCCTGAGTTGAGGCCAAGATGGGCTGCAGCAGGGAGCAGAGGCATCAGGGAGTTGGCTTTTATGGCCACTGCTGTTTTGATCTTTACCCAGTCACTGCCACACTCTGCTGCTTCAGTTTTCCTATCTGGAGTGGCAGCAGAAGGCACCCTAGTGGGCACTGTGTCCCAGCTCGTGTGTGGTACCTTCATGCCCAGAGCACTTGATGCTTTGCAGAGGCCAGTATTGTCACCCAGACACTGAGGAGAATTTTTCCAGTTGGAGAAACCGAGGTACGGAGCTGAGAAATGCAGGGGTGGGACTAGAACTCTGGCCTTTAGTGAGCTAATTTAGCACTCTGCCCATTGGGCTGCATTGCCACTACCCTTGCTACAGTGCTCATGTGCTCCAGGAATGAGTGCTATAGGAAGCCCCCCACGTACATGTCGGCTCCCAGGGGACACTTGGCTCCACTGCTTGGCCTGCTGGATTGGTGCAGCCCAGCCCCTCAGTCTTCCTCACCTTATGCACCTGTTTTTCATGCCTGCTTTGCATGGGGACCACATGCCTGCAGGGCATCAGGGGAATCAGGCCCTGTATATTCATTCTCCCTTCTCCATCCTGGCCCCCAGGTGCTTGACAGGCAGTGTTTTCCGTCCATGGGCCCCGTCAATCTTGGCACACGTTGCGGTTGTGTTCCAGCTCTGCAGAGCTGTTGTGCAGCTGGCATCCGCTGCTCTCCCAAGAGCGCCTGAATCTGGGTCAGGAATGGATGTTGCTCTTAAAATTTCTCCAGGGGCTTCTTGAATCCAGCAGCTGTCCTAATCTTCCCAGCCTCCGGGGGTTGGTACCTGCAGCCTGGAGGGTTAGGGGGAGAGGAGGTCTGTATGGCACAGGTGCTGGGGCACAGTCCCAGGAGTCTGTAAATCACCAGGAATCTAGAAATCCACTTGAACACATCCCAGCAAAGCAGGAGTCATTTCCCCTCTGAGTGGTGGAACCACCCTGCCTTAACCTGTCTTGTCCTGCCATCAATGCCAGAGGCCAGACCTGCCCATGCCGGTGTGGTTTGCTAAGGATTTGCCTCCGGTTTTGGCACCTTTGGCTGAGGCTTTGTACAGGGAGCAAGAGGAGTAGGTTATTTTGCTGCCTGGGCCCCTGCCGTGGCATTGCCCCAGGCACCGTGCCTTTGCAGGGCGTCCTGCCCTTTTGATCGCTTCCCGCCCCATGGTCCAAGCTTGTGCCTGTAGACTCAACACAGGAACCTAGATAGCATCATCCTGAAACCAGAATAGAAGCTTTAGAGGGAGACTTGAGTGTGTTTGTGTGGTTTCCATGTGGGTTTGGAGATAAGAAGGTGCTAAACAATGCCGTGCTGGGGACTTACAGCACCGGGCATCTCTGAGCCAGGAGAGTGGGAGAGGGTGGAAACACACGCATGCATGCACACACACATGCACTTGCACACACATACAAACCTGCTTGCACAGCTTGAAGTCTCTGTTCAGTTTGGGTTTGCACTACTCCCGGCAGTGACCCCAGTGGCACCATAGCAGGATCTTTGCTTTCATTTCCGTTTCCAGGGGCACCGCTTGTCAGCTGGGGTCATGGAGGCTGTTGCTCTGCAACTCTCTCTAAGACTTGTGTCCCAGTCAGGTAGGTACCCAGGGCTGCCAGTGTTCCTTGCGTGAGCTGAGAAGCTGATGGCTGTAGGCGGGCACCTGGACCAGCTATCCTCTGGGGTGGGTTACACTGGCCTCTTGCCCCTTGGGTAGCCAGAGCCCCCCCGTAAGCACCCTCCAAGCTCCCTCCTCACTGCCTCCATCAAATCATGCATGTGTTGAGTAAGAAGGGACCCCTAACTTGCCCCCTCTAACCCATCTTTGTAGCTCTCCTTGGCAGAGATACCCATGCACCACCACATGGTCCAGGTTGTTCTTATAGCTTCTTTGGGCTACCCTGCCCATTTGCATCCACAATTCATTTCACACTTAGGTTGTAAGCAATTTGGGGCTGCAGCTGTGCTGGTGCATGGTGAGAAGGCCCACAACAGGCGTGAAAGGTTCGGTTGGTTGGCTGCAGTCACTTCCCCAAGCAGGCCCCAAGCAACTAAAGAAGTTAGGTCCTGCCAGACTGACTCAGAGCAGGGCTTTGCTCAGGCTAGTGGCTTATCTCAGTGATAACTAAATAGTTGGAAAAATTGTTCTTTGCAAGCTTTCAGGCACAAAACCTTTCTTCAGGTGTAGGGAGAATACAGGACTTACTTTTTGCCATGATGCCTTTATAATATTCTATGATCCTTCCCAAAGACCTTGGACCTGAAGTACTGGTACATCACCCCCTGCTCTAACCATAGCATCACAGTGCCACGCTCTTTATTTGTCTTTCACTTCCAAAGTTCATTAGCAGCTGCTCTACGAGTTGCTTGTGATGCACCCCCAAAAACAGGGGTGAAGGGGCTGATTTATCCATCCTGTTCCCAGTGAGAAGGAGAACATAGGATCTGACACAGCTTTGCAAAGAACAGACAGAGACTGATACTCAAAAGGGCCCCAGGATTTGGATTGCATTGATGCTCCAGTGGTTTCAATTGGGGTCCTCATGCCATGGCAGGACTCTGGCATGCGGGGATGTAGGGGAACCTGCTCCAAACACAAGATTTCTGATGGCTGTCAATACTAATTTACTGTAGAGAAGAAGTGAATTAGAAGGAACCTAATTAAAACATGCAAAATGATGAGTGGCCAATGGAAAGTGACTGGATTATTTTTTTCACCCCCTCTTGTAGAAGAACTAGAGGAAATTTGGTGACATTGAAAAAAAGCAAATTGGGAAATGCCAACTTTTCCTGTAACAGCTTCATGGGGCATTAAAGAGGCTGGATGTATCTCTGGATATTGAGAAAATTCAGTATCTAGTGACAAGAGATTTGGATGAGAGCAAGAGCCTTTCTCTGTGCTGCCCCTTAAAACTTAGACTAGGAGCTTGGATCCGATAGGCTGAGATTCCTGGATTTGTGGGAAAAAATATCCTCCAGCTGAGATTATTACTACTATTTTTTTTCCCTCTCTGCCTTGTGAAATGCAGACTCTGCTCCCTCACCCATCCCTCCAATTTAAAGCAATTTATCTGGAGCTGGGTATGAATTACTCAGCACAGAGTTAACCAGCACCTGCTTGGATTTAATTGGCACGTCTGTTAATTGCTGTGATAGTCATACTTGTGTAACAGCAAGGCAACGGGAGAATGAATTCAGAAGTTCTCCACTGCTAGTGTTCCTTCGCCCGAGCTCATTCTTCTGCATTCCTCTGGCAGGGACCGACCAACCGTCGCCATCTCATTAGGCTGATGGTTTCTGTGCCTGGTGCCCCTGTTAGGGCTGCCAGCTCTGGGTGTTGGAGGGCTGGGTATAGCGGTCTCCTCTGAAGCTCTCCGTTGTAGTTTGCGGTAGGATTTAGGGGGCCCAAGTGAAGTCGCAGTGCCCTTTATAGGGTTATGCAGCACTGAGCATGGTCTCTGCCCTTGAAGACCTGAATGTTTCAATGGACAGGGGAGAGAGTTGCTGCCCCCACTTTACAGATTGGAAATGAAGTCCAGCCTGAGGCACCGCTGGCCTTGGAAACCCATGGGATCTGAGAACAAAAAGCTGAGCCCAGGGTCCCTTACCTGCAACACTGTTCATAGATTCATAGATGTTAGGTGCTGGAAGGGGCCTCACGAGGTCGAGTCCAGCCCCACTGCACTCAGTGAAGGCACTTTACAAGTGTGAGAATCCAGGGCTGGACTGAAACCCTGGAGCAGGAGGGTCCAGGGGTTGGGGTCCGTTTGTGCTCTTCCTCCCCCTGTTTTGCAGGTGGGGAAATCGAGGCAGGAAGGGAGGCTGTGGTGGAGGAGGAGATTGACCCCCAAGTGTCTGAAGCCCTCGGGGAATGCCATGCCTGCTGCATCATGCTGGATGCGTCCTTCCCAAGTGCATTGCACACAGCCAAAGGGGGTTGTGTGCTCAGCTCCCCCGTAGCTCCCACTGGGCAGGTGCATCCGCAACTAGGTGTAAGTTCAGCCGGAGGGCATCTCTTTGCTAGCTGCCTGAAACCATCACCTGGTGAGGAGGGGAGGAGAAAAATGCGACCAGCTGTTGCATGGTGATGGTTTCCATGGAGACCCTTGCAGCCGCATGCATGTGGTATTGCTGTTGGTATCACTTCATGCCCTGCTCTCCCTGATGCACGGGAAAAGGGAAAGAAAACCCATCGCGGCAACTCGGACGGGAGCAAATCAGCCCTGCTGAAGGCAAGGGGGTTACACCGGGGCGGGCTGGGTCTGCCGTGCCCGTGTTCTGGCAGGGAGTGCCCTGCCCTGGCATACTAAAGCCTTGGGTTCAAATCCCTCATCCGGCTTCACTGGGGTAAAGGACAGAGGGAAAAAAAGGCATGCATTGTGCCTCATTTTTTCCATCTCTCAAATAGATGTATTGACTTCCGTCTCGGAGAAGTGTTGGGAGGAAACTCTCTTGTTGGTTGTGAGGTTCTGGGATGCTGCAGTGTTGAGAGTCTTGTAGAAGTGTCCAGGGTCTGACTGTTGGAAGCAGAAGGGTACTTAGGACACGGGGTCTCTGCAGACTCTCCTTCTGCACCCCCCCCCCCCAAAAAAAAACCATCATCAAAGGGCTTGGGGTCCCCCCCTCCTTGCATGCATCGGTCTTGTGTTTGCAGCTGCTTACTATGAGCCTACATCTAAATGAGCACTCAAGGCTGCAACTTTAAAAGCATTGTCTCCTCTTGGCTTGTGCAAACGTTAACTCGTGTCCTACCATGCATCTTTCTCTTTGGACCTGGAGTGTGTTTGCCACAAATGATCAGGGTGGGGGGACGGTGTTACAGGCCTAGTGCAAACAGTGTTCTGAGTCGGGCGTGTTTCACGTGCCCCAGCACGGGAGCTCAGAAGGAGCCTTTGGCTGCATTTCTTTAGCTTGCAAGCACCAGTTAAAAACACCCTTGTGTGGTTACAGTGTCCAAAAGAGGCACCTGGTCAGGAAACCTGAAAAAACATGTTGATTTATAAATATCTTTAAAAAAAACCCAAACAAGCCCAGCACTGCGAAGAAAATGCAGGTGACTTTTTCAAGGCTCTTCCACGGGCTGATGGGTCACACACGCTGTCGCGCGGGTTGCTGTGCCTGTCATTAAGCAATCCCAATGAGCTGAGAGGTCAGGGTGCCTCTCTCTCTGCTATGGACAGATACCTGGGGAGGTTTCAGAGCATCTGGAAGGGATGCATGTGTCGAAGATTGTGGGTGGCCCATTCTGGATGGAGGTCTTCCTTCTGTTTTTAGGCAAGACTCGAATAAAACCCCACTGCAGCATTGTCCACTAGCAGCTCCCTTTCTTTTTCATGTAGGGTCTTTTAGCTGTGTCTGGAAGCCCCTTGGTGCCAGGTGCTGAACGTACCGATGACATATTCTGCAATCAGGATAGATGATAGGTGGGAGGAGAAACTGAGGCAGGAGGAGGAGTTGGGGTTGCACAGTAGCTCAGTGGCTTTCAGGGTAGTGTTTGTCTGCTAGTCCCCTCTGCAGCCTCTCCAGCTACCAGTCTGTACCACTCTGCTACCAGTGAGTAGCACTTCCTGTGATGCAGCCAGACCTTGTGCTTTCCTCATCCCTGGCGGATCTTGCTGTGCTCTTTGTGCACGCCAGTACCCCCCATCACTTGCATGGAGCACACTCAGCATCTGTGTTGTGGGGGGGGGTGGGGGAGTTCATTTAAGTCTGAAACACCTTGTTTGCATCGGTGATGTGACACGGTTGGAGTCGGTAGATGCTGCAGGGCTCTCAGCACCTCTGGAAATGACAGTATGAGACCCAGAAGGGTCCACAAGAGAACCCAGGGTTCTAGGCTGTGTCCAGGAAGAAATTCGCCCTACGGGACTGGCATCAGGACACCTGAGTTTGGGGGATATAAACCCTCATTCTTTGTCCATACCAGCCACCAGCATTCAGCAGAAATGCCCGCTCGGGTTAGCTTATCCCCAGTTTGTCCTGTATGAGGTTCAGAAATGCTTACTCGGGTCAGCTTATCCCCAGTTTGTCTAATATGTCGTTCTTGGCATCCTCCAAAGCAGCTGGATCCAGGCATCGGGGCTAGAGGGATCTCTGGTCCAAGCCCAGCATCCCTGCAGCCAAGCAGCTGCCGTGATGACTTGGCTGTAGCCAACCCCCGAATGCGTTTAGCCTAAATGCTTTATATTTCTGTCATCGGAAAACAGCACAGAAAGAACAAATGCGAAGTCTCCGTAAGAGAGAAACAAGTCCCTCCCTCCCTTCCTCTCTGAACCCAAGAACTAATCTTCAGTGGCTGTGAAACCAGCCGCGCTTCACGTGGGTCAGTAAAACGATGCGTCTTTCCAGTAGCCGAACCCTGCGTGTTTATTCCCAGCCCTGGAATCCGTTCTGTTGTGATGTGAATGGCCAGAAATAGCTCAGCCAGCACTGAATGAACTTTTTTTGGGACAGAAAGTGCCCTTTGGATTATTTTTCCACCCCCCTTCTCCTTTCTCTTAGGGAAATAAGAAAACTGAAAAAGTGTCATCTCTGTGGGAAAATCCAAACAAAAATCTCCCCTTTTATTTTTTCCCCCTGAAACTGGGCCTGGGGGAAGACTCAGCAGAGGATATCAGAACTGTATTTCTTTTTGTCTTTCTTCCTTTTTATCCTCCCTTTTTCCTTCCTTTCACTCTCCTTCTTGGAGTTCACTGCATCCCCCAAGGGGTATGTGTGACTTGGTTCAAGGTGGGGCAGCATCCCACTTGTCTCCCCACTTCGTGGGGGCATTCCCACATCTCCCAGGTCCCTCTCTCCCTCCTCCTCCGTTGGGGTGAGGCCAATGGTGATGTTTTATTAGCTGAAAAGGGACATGTGTCAATAAATGAGCACCAATTTCACCGGTAAATGGCATTTCCATCACATTTGTCCTTGTTGAAAACCTTGCTGCCGGGAGGGAAAAAGAGCCTTTTTGTTGCCTTTGTGTCTCCAGTGAATAACCACGGCTTAGGCTCCCAAATGTTCATCTTTCATAGGAAATGAAGAGTGCATTTTGGATGGGGGTGGGAAAAAACCTTCCCACTGTTTGCTTTGAGGCTCAAGTCAATAGGACAAAGACACCAACTCTGAACCCAGGCTATTTATTCAATACATTAGTGGTGATGTGGTCTAAGGGGCTGGGGTCTCCTGAGTCCTCTCCTGGATCTGAGCACGTCAGATCAAATCAAGCATTAGGACAATCTTAGATTCTTTTCGTAGATCTGCTTCTGCTGCATTGAGTGTTACGGATTAATTAGGCGTTGCCTGTAACGAGAAAGAACCTTTCCTTTCCCCCTTTTTCCACTTTCAGGCCTCGTTTGTATTGGTAAAGTGCTTGGTTGGAAGGGCTCACGAGGAAAGACAGCTATGAGCCTGATCAGGCACCTGTCTCTTTTTCTCTTCTCCACGGTTGCACACTGCGAGGCCCTGATCCTAACTGAGAGCCCTGTTGGTATCCAGCATAACATTGTAGAATCAGAGAAAATGAGGGTTGGAGGGGACCTCAGGAGGTCATCCAGTCCAACCCCCTGCTCAAAGAAGGACCATGTAGTTGCTATTATTGTTTCTTGGAGGGAGGGGAAGATCCAGAAGGAAAAATACTTGAAGAAAATCATCTCTGTGATTTCCCCCCCCCCATCAAAATTTTGCAACTGCAACAAAAGCAAAAATTTCTTTTTAAACTGAAAGGTTGAAATTTGGGGCTCGGCATTTGCCATGCTTGTGATCCCCTTGTGCTAAGAGAAGCTGTGTGGGGCTCGGAGGCCAGCTCCACTCTGGGACCCAGGAGAGAGGACTTAGCACTTGGGCTAAAAAAAAAGCTGCCAAGAATTTGATTTTGCTCTGAGCTGCTCCCCTCGGAGACCCGCTATTGCTGGGGCTGGCTGGAGCACCAGACACCACCTCAGTGCCTCTGTGCTTTGTCACTTCAGCCTCCACAGGAGGGCTTGGAAGAGATGGCTGCCAGTTTTTAGGCTTCTTTCCGCAGCTGTTTTGGGAGGAGAAAATAGAAATGGGTAGGGTAGTTGCCTTGAGTGTGGGCTTGATACCCTGCCCTGCCACAGACTATTGCTATCACCTTGGGCATGCTACTTCGTCTGCTGACTATGGCCAACTCCAGAGTGTGGTTGTGCTATAGAGATGATAGATTGAATGGGGTCTCTTGTGTCCAATTCCAGTCCTCTACCGTCGCATCATATAATCTCTATTATAAATAGACTGAGATCCATCCGAGCCCAGAGAACCACGACAAGCAAAGTGAGGTCACTTGGGGTGGGGAGGGGGCGCAGGGCATGTGCTGGGACCTGGGAATTGAACACTTGTTGCTTAAACCCAAAGCTGTCCCCACAAATGTGCCATGCTTTGCTTTCTAACAAAGTTGATCTGCAATTCTCCCCTACCTGGTTTAATACAAGTGCCCTACAGCTGGATGCAGCCAGGGCTGAGCTGAGTTTTGAGGGCTCTGGGTGCTTTGTTCTGCCTGGAGAATCGTCAGTGTTTCTTTCCCCGAGTGCCGGTGCCCGCTCATCCAAGCACAGCTTCTTTGGTAGAAGGGGGCCCCCACCAGGCCCCCCTCAGACCCCAGGGGAGGCGTGCCTAGGCCTAGGGTCAGAGAGGATCTAGCCAGGGAACTTCTGGAGGGACTGGATGCATTCAGAACAGCTGGTCCGGATGATCTCCACCCCCGAGTGCTGAGGGAATTAGCTGAGGTCATTGCGGGACCCCTGGCACGGCTATACGAGCACTCGTGGTGCTCTGGTGTGGTGCCAGAAGACTGGAAAAGGGCCAGTGTGGTTCCCATCTTCAAAAAAGGGAGGAAGAGGGACCCAGTGAACTATAGGCCAGTTAGTCTTACCTTGGTCCTGGGTAAGCTTTTTGAGAGAATTATTCTGGCACATGTCCACGAGGGGCCAGCAGCGGAGATTATGCTTAGGGGCAACCAACACGGGTTCATTAGAGGAAAGCCAAGGCTGCAACTGAACTCCAACTAGCTTCAAGCATCAAGGAAAAAAAAAAGTCCTTTTTCAGATATGTGGGGAGCCAGAGGAAAAGCAAGGGCAACATTGGACCCCTGCTGAACCAGATGAGACAACTGATGCCCAGGAAAAAGCCAATCTATTAAATGGGTACTTTGCGTCGGTCTTTCATCAGTCCCATGGGACGCCCATGCCCGCTATGGGACAGGGAGGGCTGAGTGAGGGAGATCCCCTGCCCTCCATCAATGCTGACCTCGTGAAGGAACACCTTGAGAAGCTGGACACCTTCAAGTCAGCCGGCCCTGACGATCTGCACCCCAGGGTGCTCAAGGAGTTGGCGAACATCATAGCCCAGCCCCTGGCACAGATCTTTGAAAACTCCTGGTGCTCTGGTGTATTGCCCGAAGACTGAAAGAAGGCCAATGTGGTGCCTGTCTTCAAGAAAGGGAGGAAAGTGGAGCCGGCTAACTATAGGCCCATCAGCCTGACTTCTATCCTGGGGAAGATCTTAGAAACGTTTATTAAAGAGGCCATCCTTAGTGGACTGGCTGACGCCAACATCCTGAGGGATAGCTAGCACAGGTTTGTTGCAGGCAGGTCTTGCCTAGACCAATCTCATTTCCTTCTACGACCAGGTGACCTATCACCTGGACAAGGGAGAAGAGATTGATGTCATATATCGTGACTTCAAAAAAGCCTTTGATCTGGTATCCCATGATCACCTCTTGGTGAAACTGGCCAGCTGTGGCCTTGGGTCCACCATGATCCGCTGCCTGGGAAATTGGCTCCGTGGTCAGACTCAGAGGGTAGTAATTGATGGCAGTCACTCATCATGGTGTCCTGTGACCAGTGGGGTCCCCCAAGGCTCTGTCCTTGGACCCATATTGTTCAACATCTTCGTTAACGATGTGGACATTGGAGTCAGGCGTGGACTGGCCAAGTTCGCCGATGACACCAAACTTTGGGGTAAAGCATCCACGCCAGAACATAGGCGGGTGATCCAGGCTGACTTGGACAGGCTCAGCAAATGGGCGGACGAGAACCTGATGGTGTTTAACACCGAACAATGCAAGGTTCTCCACCTTGGGAGGAAAAACCTGCAGCACCCTTATAGGCTACGCTGGCTAGCACTATGGAAGAAAGAGACTTGGGGGTCATCGTTGACCACAAGATAAACATAAGCCTGCAGTGCGATGCTGCGGCTAGTAAAGTGACCAAAACACTGGCTTGCATCCATAGATGCTTTTCAAGCAAATCCCGGGACGTCATTCTCCCCCTGTACTTGGCCTTGGTGAGGCCGCAGCTGGAGTATTGCGTCCAGTTTTGGGCTCCACAATTCAAAAAGGATGTGGAGAAGCTTGAGAGAGTCCAGAGGAGAGCCACGCACATGATCAGAGGTCAGGAAAGCAGACCTTACGACAACAGGCTAAGAGCCATGGGGCTCTGTAGTCTGGAAAAGTGCAGGCTCAGGGGTGATCTGATGGCCACCTGTAAGTTTATCAGGGTGACCACCATGATCTAGGGAAATGTTTGTTCACCAGAGCGCCCCAAGGGATGACGAGGTCGAACGGTCATAAAACTCCTGCAAGACCGTTTCAGGCTGGACATAAGGAAGAATTTCTTTACTGTCCGAGCCCCCAAGGTCTGGAACAGCCTGCCATCAGAGGTGGTTCAAGCACCTACATTGAACACCTTCAGGAGTAAATTGGATGCTTATCTTGCTGGGATCCTATGACCCCAGCTGACTTCCTGCCCTTTGGGTGGGGGGCTGGACTCGATGATCTTCTGAGGTCCCTTCCAGCACTAATGTCTATGAAATAAGAGGCAGGTCCTGTCAGACCAACCTGGTGGCCTTCTACGACCAGGTCACCAAATCCTTAGACACAGGGGTAGCAGTGGACATAGTCTTCCTGGACTTTCAGAAGGCCTTCGTCACTCCATTCTCATTAAGAAACTGGGGGACTGTGGTGTTGACACCCCCACAGTCAAATGGATTGCCAAGTGGCTGGAGGGCCGCACCCAGAGAGTGGCGGTGGACAGGTTGTTTTCGACCTGGAGGGACGTGGGCAGTGGGGTCCCCCAGGGCTCGGTCCTCAGGCCCGCACTGTTCAACATCTTCATCAGCGACTTGGACGAGGGGGTAAAAAGCACCCTGTTCAAATTTGCTGATGACACTAAGATGTGGGGGGGGAGGATGTGGGAATGCTAGAAGAGGGAATAGGCTGCAATCGGACCTAGATAGGTTACAGGGGTGGGCGGATGAGAACAGGATGGGATTTAGCGCTGACAAGTGCAGGGTGCTTCACCTGGGGAGGAAGAACCAGCACCATACCTACAGGCTGGGGAAGTCCCTTCTCGTCAGTGCAGAGGCAGAAAAGGATCTTGGAGTCATTGATGCCAAGATGAACATGGGCCGGCAGTGTGGGGAAGCAGTCAGGAAGGCCAACCGCACCTTGTCATGCATCCACAGATGCATCTCAAGCCGGTCCAAGGAGGTGATCCCCCCCACTCTATGCAGCACTGGTCGGGCCGCAGCTGGAGTACTGCATCCAGTTCTGGGTGCCGCACTTCAGGAGGGATGTGGACAGCATGGAGAGGGTCCAGAGGAGGCCACTCGCATGATCTGGGGGCAGCAGGGCAGGCCCTACGAGGAGAGGCTACGGGATCTGAACCTGTTCAGCCTCCACAAGAGAAGGCTGAGGGGGGAGCTAGTGGCCGTTTACAAACTAGTCAGGGGGACCAGCAGACATTGGGGGAGTCCCTGTTCCCCCGAGCACTGCCAGGAGTGACCAGGAATAACGGTCACAAGTTGGCAGAGGGTAGATTCAGGCTAGACATCTGGAGGCGTGACCTCACCGTCAGGGCGGCTAGGATCTGGAAACAACTTCTAAGAGAAGTGGTGCTGGCTCCTGCCCTGGGGGTCTTTAAGACAAGGCTTGACAATCACCTTGCTGGGGTCGTTTGACCTCAATACTCTTTCCTGCCATGGCAGGGCGTCGGACTAGATGATCTGCTCAGGTCCCTTCTGACCCTACCTACTATGAAACTGTTTTAAATAAATGCATGCACACAGCCAGATGGATCAAACCCATCCAAATCCAATTGTTGTTCTTCAGCTCTGGGACTGTCTTGGCTGCTTTGAGGCATTTCTTTTGGAGGCTTCTCTCATAAGCACGCTTTTGTGTGTTAATTTCTAGGGGATTTTATCAATCAAACAAAGGCGTTTTAAAATGCAGAAATTGAAGATGAAAGCAGAAACCAGGGAAGGATTGAAATTACCCTGTCTAATCACCAGCCACTTGACTGCTTATGACTTTAAAAAATAAATAAATAAAAAATATAGTGCTGCTTTTCCAAGAGTGTCATAGAGAAATAATGAGTCACTGGTTGATTATTGCCATCTGACTTGTATCTCCAGCTTGTTCCCTGTTCAAGTCTCGGCTGTTCCCGATGTCCAGTGGAACTTGTGGTTAGGGCATGACCCTTTGCACTTTAGAGACCTGCGTTCACTTCCCAGCTCCATCCTGGCCTTCTTGTATGAGCAGCATGCAGGGGTTGTGCTGTTCAGGGTGGGATCTGGGGTGCATTTGCAAGGCAGCTCCATTCTGCACTTATAGAAATGGCTTACTGGAAATTGCTGCTTGTTTGGATGGAAATCTGGCCTCAAATCTCTCGGTGACATGGGGATGACATAAAAACAATATCAGAACAAGATCTGTCCACTTCTAAGCCCTGTTTTGCTGCTAGAGTGATGCAAAGGGACTTTGCTGTACAGGAGAAATGTATTTACATTTATGGTAATATGTCAGTTTACCGTACTTGCTCATCTATCACACACACCTCCAAAATTGGGATTCATGTCTTGAATGGGGAAGCTAATTTCTGTGCCAGAATTGAAGCACAGGGATGCTATAATGGCTACCAGGTCATCTTATTTGGAGGCAGGTGGTCTGTGAGTACATATGATAATTCCCCCTCTGCCCTCTTAAGTCTGCTTTGGCTCTTAAGACTATGCTCTTCATGTCAGGAGTGGTCACTTATTCTGCATATAGACAGCCACTAATGTAATGTAGACCCTTGCTCAGATTCATTTATGCTGGGTCTTCATTTGTGAAGGGCTGGGCTGGGCTAGATGATGTTAGTCATGGGATGAAGAAGGAGACAGATCAAGGGAAGTATGACCCTCACGCCTGGTCTAGAATTTTTTTAGTCCTGGTGTAATATGATTACACAGATGCAACCCCTAGTGTGGATGGGGTTAAACTGGTATGGGAAGACCTTTTATTAGAATAATTTAATCCCCTTCCATAGGGGAATACATCCCAAGATAAACCCTTTTGTATCAACGTAGGTGCTTTCACGGTATATGTCGTGTGCCACTTTCACTCTACCAGGATAGTGAAAACTGTATGGCTTTTGTATGTATCCACGAAGCATTGGCTATAACAGTGATGAGCATGGTAGAGAAAGAAGCCGCTGTCTCTTACCAGAAATAGGATAATATTTGTGTAGCATCAATGGGTTTCTGTGTGTCCCAACAACAAGCATTCTGCAGAGAATCCTCTTTTGCAGATCATTGCATTAGGGAATATATTCAGTCTTGTTAAGGTGACAGGTTGCCCGCAGAGATTGTCTGTGACCTGTGTGCACAGTGCCTAACACTGCAATAACCCTCATGCCCACGGGGGACCTGTGGAGAAGTAATAAGGAAGGGATCTCTGGAAAAATCTTTTCACTCCTTCCTTCCTGTCTTCCATAGGTTCCCAAGTGACTGCAGAAAGCCCGGCTTGTCTGGAATCAGCCACAGAGCAGAGTACCATGAACTGAGAAAGGCGCAACACGGATATTTGTCTTTCTTTGCTCCTTTTTTTGGTTTTTTTTTTTTTTTATTAACTTCAAAAACGTTCTTGAATGACACCGGCTTGAGACGGGATCCTTTGCTCCTTCCCCAAGAGCCAAGAAGTCATCCCCGTACGGTGAAGATTTCCGGAGAAGATGGGGAGGAAAAAGATCCAGATCCAGCGGATCACGGACGAGCGGAATCGACAGGTCAGCCCCTTTCCTTTGCTGCCGTGTATCAGTTTGAGCCCACCCGCCGCTGAAGGTCAAAGATCAAACTTGCTTTTTTCGTGTGCCTCAGTTTCTCCAGGTTCCAAAGCGATTAGTAATATTTATTTTTGGGGTGCAGAGCCTGAAATGAGGCTGGGTTTTCAGACAACAGGGACCACTTGCTCTCTGAAACTCCTTTCCCAGGTATTCAAGGGACACCTTGACTTCTGGAGCTCAGTGATACGCATCCTCTTTGCAAAGGTCTTTGAGATCAGCAAGTAACAATGGCTCTCAGAAGCTAAGCATGCCAGGCTTGAAGCTTGGCAGGCCGAGTGGTGGTTTTAATGGGAGAAAAGGGGCAGGAGGGGGGTGCTTATCTGATTGTTCAGCAAGATGTTCCTCCATAACCCAGAGGTGCAACAAAACTGTTCTCTTCCCACTGCAACAAGGAAAATGTGGCTGAAAATTTGTTTAATTTGAAATGTACTAGTTTTTCAACTTAAAACAAACAAAAAAAAAGAAACCAAAAATTTAACTGAAAACTGGAGTCTGCCTGGGTTTGGTGGCTCTCTTTTGTCAAGGAAAACCTCCTTTAAAAAACAAATAAACCCAGAAAAGCTAGTTATTTTTTTGCATGCACCTCTGTGTGCTCACACATGCACATGAGCACATGTGTACTTGCACACGCACATGTAAGTATCTTCCAAGAAAAGCAACCAGACTTCTTCATTCTGCAGCAGGGGGATGGACTAGATGCAACCTCCTGAGGTCCCTTCCAACCCTCATTTTCTATGATTTATCTGTTCATGGTGGCAGATTGGTTCCAGTATGATCCAGCAGTTCTCAGGATCATGTTTCCAGTGGGAAGATGAAGTCTCCATTGGTTTCCTGACAGATCCAAGGTTCAGGACATGTGTTTTTTGTCACCATTTGCTCTCCCCTGTGGCTGTTCCCTAGTGTCCTTGAGTTTCACAGAAAATGAGGGTGGGAAGGGACCCCAGGAGGTCACATCTAGTCCAACCCGCTGCTTAAAACAGGATCATCCCCAACTACGTCATCCCAGCCAAGGCTTTGTGTAGCCAGGGCTTAAAAACCTCCAAAGATGGAGGCTCTACCACTTCTCTGGGGAACCTATTCCAGTGCTTCACCACTCTCCTAGTGAGAGAGATTTTCCTCATCTCCAACCTCTACTTCCCTTACTGCAACAGGAGCCTGTTGCTCCTTGTCCTGTCATGTGCCACCACTGAGAACAGTCCAGCTCCATCCTCTTTGCAACCCCCTGCAGGGAGCTGAAGGCTGCTATTAAATCCCCCCTCAGTCTTCTCTTCTGCAGACTAAATAAGCCTAGTTCCCTCAACCTCTCTTTATAAGTCATGTGCCCCAGCGCCCGAACCATTTTCATTGCCCTCCACTGGACCCCCTTGTCTCCTTATAATCAAGCATCCAGCTTTAATCCATCGGTGGTGACCTGGGAGTAGGGTTCTGGAGCGGGGTCAGAAGGGACACGGTGGGTTCCTGCAGCAGCAGCTCTGTCCTGCCCTTCAGGGAACACCCGCAAGGTTGTTGGGTCTTAAAATTAACCTGCCGCGACAGATGCCCTAGTTAGTGCTTCTTACCGGAGGATTCTGTCGACACAGTAGGTCAGTTATCCTGGCGGCAATCCTTCCTGCAGAGGTTGGAGGAAAAGCCATACCTGAGACTCATAGGACATGAACAGAAAACCCCGAAGGTGCATTGGTAGAAGCTTAGGAACTGAAAAGTGAATTTGATGCTTAGCGTGGGTGTCTTAGGACACAGGACTCCTGGGTTTCATTTCCCGGTTTGGGAGCCAGTGTGGTCTAGTGGTTAATCCGGGACTCCGGGGTTTAATTTTGAGAGCAAACGTGGTGTAGCGGTTACTGCTAGAAAGTGCATGTCTGAACCCCGGGGTTCTGCTTCCACTTCTGGGAGGACCAGAAATCTTACCTGCTGCTCTCAGGGGGGATGGGATTCCTGGGGTCTGCTGCCAGGTTTGGGAGGAGTTTTGCCCAGCAAAGGCCCGGCTCCAGGGGTTGGAGTTTTCTGGAGCGCTGCTCCTGACTGAGATGAACCCAGCGCGATTGCAAATCTGGCCCTATTTCCACATGGTTTGGTGAGCAAGTGGAAGGTGATCAGCTTCTCCGAGGATGAATGCAGCCAAAGAATCCAGGCAGAGCAGAATGGAGCTGAGCTCCTGGCAAGAGAGAACTGCAGTTTTGGGCGCCAGTACCACAAAACCTGCTCTTAAGAGATTTGCCCATGTTCGTGGGAGGGCGTCTGTGGCAAAATCACAAGTTACACTCCCTGCTTCACATGGCAGGGAAGCCCCTTTTTTTAGCCCCTTCTTTTTGGGGCTGTCCCATCACCCCTTTCTCATTCAGGCTTCTTGGACCAGCCATGGCCCCTTACCACTCAAAGGAACAGCTTGGTTGCATTGAGTAGTCTTCCTGCTACATGCAGAAACAATAGAAAATTGCAGGTTTCCTTCATTAATGTCTGACTTGAGGGCTGGAGGGGTGGAGGTGGTAAAGGAAACAGTTTTGAAAGTCTCCCGCTTGCTCCCGGTGCTGTTGATTTTCCATAATGAGCAGGAAACGGGGCATTAGCGTTTATTGAAGAAGTTGGAAGATTTTTTATAGGGGCAGCCGCGTTCGCTGTGCTAAATGCAGTGTGTAGGAACTGGGCTATAATATACAGCCGGCCAGCAATGGGAGCCTGGGTAGACATTAAAGTGAATGGAAACTATTTGTTAAGTCTGGAGTGTAAGGGCTTGGCCTAGCCCTGTTTTATAGCCCTTCAGGAAGGGAAAGAGAGTGTGTTCTCCCCAAGCTGGGATCCAGCTTGGCTGGTGGAAGAGCCGGAGGGGGGAGCTGCTATGGGAGGTTTGGGGGCTTTTATATGATAGTTTGGGGCTGAAAGCACTGGATTTGGGTTTGGGTCCTGGCTTTGTCCATTGGCTCGCTGCAGGACCCTGGGCCAGGCTGTCTATTTTGCTGGGTATAGGGAGAATCTTTCCTCTCCCAGTGCTGGCCTCTTAGGAATACAGCCAAGTTGGTTGGATTGGCGCTCGGTGCTGTACGGGTGCGTTGTCTGGCTCTCTGGCTGCAAAGCTAATGTGAGCCCACTACACTTCACTTGGCAGAGCAGAGACTGGTGATGAGGAAGACTATTCAGTTCATTAATCAGCTAAGCACCATCTCAGCTGTCCCCAGGCAGCAGGCAGGAGGATAGCCTTGGGGTTGGGGGTTGGAAGGGAGGCTGTGCAGAGAGGCCCTGCTCCAAAGAGCTTAGAGTCTAGTAGGGTCTGGGGCCCCCTGCAAGAATCAGTTGAGTCTTGGTCTTATGGTAGCCCCCAGAGCCTCAAAGAAATTGGTTCCTAGCACAGTGGAGCCCTGTACGTAGTCCTGGTAAGATACAGCCACTGCTCGAAGGCATCGGGATCTCAGTAGAGGGGACAAGCCCTGGAGGAAGGAAGTGTTGCTTAGATGGGGAACTTAGGTCTAATGTGACTTACCCAAGGCCACACAGGACATCAGTAGCAAAGCCATCTTACAGACTCCAGTGTTCTGGTTGTCCCTGCAGAAGAGCTGGTGATCCTGCCAGCTACACCAGTTGAACTATCATATTTTCTCTCATACAACACACCCTGGAAAAAAACGCACACCTTGTTTTTGAAAGGCAGAATAAAGGAAAAAAGATCTTTTCATGTTGTCAGTGTCCAAGTAGCAGGAGGGAGCTGAGCCTGCTGTGGATTGTTGTAGATTTTGCTTTCTGTTTCACCCAGAAAGCCACAGAAACTGTTCTTACCACATTTCTCACATGTAATGTACACTATAATTCCAGCAGCTGGGTTTTTGTGAAAAGGTATGTGCTGTTTGTGAGAGAATACAGTAATTTGCAGCTGCATTTCAGAACGTTCTGATGCACCAAGGTCCTGACTCCAAGCCCAGCACCTTCATGGCAGGGTTAGGACTGAGTGCAACTCTCCCATGAGCTGACTGAGGCCTTAGCTGCAAGCTTAGTCTGCCTCTCTTGTCCTGTGCCCTTGCCATGTGCAGTCTGCATCTTTGCAAGCTCCAGGTACTCTCTGGGAACGGAGCTCCTGCTATAATCCCAGAGCACCTTTTTGGTCTCCTCTCCCCAACTGGGCAATCTGTTTTTGCTGGCCTGAAATCGGTGCAGTGGGAATGACCCCTGGATTCCAGCCCCTACCAGAGCAGCCAGAAATAAAGCGGGAGACCCAGCAAGAGTCGCTAAGAACATTAGAGGAATTACTGGATAGGATTTGCCAGCGCTGATCAGAACGTCAGGCTGTCAAGACTGGGTCGCTGACTCTGGCAGTGACCGATACTTACTGCATCAGGAGGAGGCAAAAATCCTCCCGTGTCACAGTTCTGGAGGGGCAGGTAATTCCTTCCTGACCCCTGCAGTGATCGGCTTATGCCCTGAAACATGAGATTCGATTACCCTCTTAGTCTTACAAGGTTAAGTCTCCTCGCTGAGGTTCAAGCCCACTTAATTCCCAGCCTGGCTGCAGACTGTAAGGAAAGGGTTTGTGCTTCTTTCTTTTCTCGTAGTGACTTGACTGGTGGGGTGATGTTCCCTGATACTTTCAGGGCAAAGCTTTTCCTCGTGTCTGCAACTGAACAGCAGACGCTGAGGTTCTGGGTCCAGGTGAGGAGCAGAGGTTTCTGCGGCAGAGTCCCAGTCCAAGGCTTGTGGACTGGCAGGTCCCTCTAAAGCTGCTTGTGGCCACAGGGGAGGAAGCAGAAGCTTCTTGTTAGAGCAGCAATGGAGATTCAGGACTCCTGGGTCCCCAGAGGCTCTTTGAGTCAGCAGCTGGATGCTTTCTGTAGGGGAGGGAGGTGAACTGGCATTCTCCGTTGGTGCTGGGGTACTGGACCACTCCTCAGAGCGTCTTTCTTTCCTGCCCTGGTCCTTACCAGCTCACACCCACACACCCGTGCTGTCGCCTTCTTGCCGCACTGGCTCTGTTATTGGTCACACCCAGCATTGGCACCGTTGAGTTGGCTGGCAAGTGCTCAGCCATCAACATGTGCTGAAACTTCCTGGTGGAGAATGCCCGGGCCAGCTCCGTGGTACCTGTTTCTATCCCAATGGCAAGTGCCTTCTTTTCAAATAAGACATCAAAAGCATTTGCAAAGCCCAATCCCCGACGCCAAGCCCTGGTTCAATCCCCTTCGTGCTTAGGCCATGCCAAGAGGGTCTCAATATAGATGCAAATGCAACTGAGGTCCCTTTTCCGCCTGGTTTTATCTTGTTGGGAGGGAGAAGAGCCTGTGGGCGAATGAAAACCTGGGCTCCATCATGGCCTTGGGAGCAGACTGCTCTGGGTCTACCCTTTTCTCTGGGTGACCTGGCTGTCATCTGCTTGCTTGCTGTCAGGCAGTACAGTGGCTGGTCCCCTGGGAGTAGTGACAGATGTGTGGGTGTTAGTCTTCCTGGGCTCCTGGAAATCACCTGGGTTTAGAGGGAGAGGATCACTGATGAATCTCTCTCTCTTGCAATGTGTGTAGCCGTCTCATTGATTAGGTACTCCCAGTTATGCAGTCTGTCTGTCTGTCTGTCATCAGGTGTTTATCTGTATCAACAATTAGGTACTCCCAGATGTGCACTCTTATCTCTTTATCTTTCTGTCTGTCTCTTTAGGTCTCTATCTGTATATGTATCTATCTTACTATCCATCCATCTATCCTGTCTGTTTATCAGAAGGCAGGGTAGATTTGTACCTTATATGCTGCCCAAAGTAGCTATGTAGATCTAGATCTATATAGATATATATTGGCCAGTAGATATAAATGTATAGTTATATAATATATCAAAATATGTAGATATTGATATAAATGTAAATGTGTGTCTATATAAAGCTGGTGATAGATAAATAGGTAGATGGTATTTTATAGGAAATATACCCTGCCTTTGACTGGACTTCTGGCTAACACAGCTCACAACATCTATCTCTGGCACCAGGCATGCAGCTGTAGCATTTGTTAAGCAGCCCCCTATGAGCATCTTGTCTGTCTGTCCCTTCATCCTTCCCTCCCATGCCCAGCTCAGTGGATTCTCAGAAGCCAGTGGCAGTGGCTGTCCCAAAAGCCAGGCTAGGATGCCCTTTGGGCAGACAGGCTCTTGTTAGCCAAACTGCCCAGAAGAATCCAATGCCTGGTCTCTGCCAGGACGTCCAGCGCTTAAGCTCCTGGGAGCTGAAGTTTGGAGCAGCCAAATCATCCCTGCAGCGTGGCAGGTCTACGTGCCCCTCCCTCCCCCAGCTGTCAGCAGGAGGAGGAGCTGGTGGATAACCCCTGTGCTGAGCCTGAAGTAATTTGAGTTTCCGTGGAGCAGGCCGGAGCTCCCGGAGACCTGACAACGTGACCCGGGACAGCTCTTGGGCACAGGCATAGAGGGACACCAGGAGACACCGCACCGGGGGCTCAGCCGTCTCACGTGGCGGTGGACAGCTGCATGTGCCAGCCCTGGGCTCCAGAGGGCAGGAGGTGATTAGCACCCAATCTCGTTATGGCTTAATCACCTGGGGGGTGGGGAAGGCAAGCTGGGTGGGGTACACAGCCCCCCAGTGCTGGGACCCATGGAGGGAGCTGAGGGGCTCTGTGCAGACGCAGGCCCCAGTGCTCTCTGGAAACAAGAGCTCTCTGCACTTTAATCCTACTGACTCAGAGCAGGTGCGTAAAGCCCAGAGCAAGCTCAAATGCCTGCTCTAAGCAGGGGAGGGGTAGAGATGCCCAGTGAAGGCCCAGCAGCCTGGGCACCCATCCCTGAGCATGACCCAGGGGGTGCAGGCCAGCAGGCTCTGTTCCCCAGGGTAGCTCTGGCAAGCCAGCGTTGGTGTGATTGGCACTTTGGGCAGCCCCATTTCCTGGGCATTGTAGCCGAGGCTATACTGACTTTGATCCAAGGCTCTTCAGGGAGAGGACTGTCACTGGCACCTAGCAATCAGAGGAAGAAGCTTCTTACCTGTAAAAGGGGTGCTGAAATAGCAGCAGGACAGCACCTTCCACCCCAGCCAAAGGCAGGGGAGAAAGAGGCCATTTCCCTTTCCCTGCCCCGACCCGATTGGCACCAAACATCCTTGGGCTTGCATTTGCAGTGCCCCCGGCGCCAGCTGGCCCTGGGTCAGGTGCCCTTCTCTGTGAACACAGCCAGGCAGCTCTCCTGCTTGTCACTCACATGAGGGTCTGTCTGGGAGCCTGGGACCTGCGGAGCTGCCAGTGCTAATGACAGCTAATGCTAAACCAAGGGGTTGCAGCCGGAAGAGAGCGGGGGGGAGCGGTCGTGGGGGGCCGTGACCTCTCCACACTTGATAGGCAGCTTGGAAAAAACAAGGTTATTTGGGCAGTTGGGAGGCAGCTAGGCTGCATGCCTGCCAGGGTGCGGGGATGTCTTTGGGCCTGAGCAGAGCAGAGCTGCTCTTTCCGTGTGACAGGCGAATGCTTGATGCTGCCTGATGCTGCAGAGCTGCGTTGCTAGGTGCTGTGCAGCCAGAGGATAAGACGCGGTCCCCGGAGCTGACAGCCTAATGAGGCAAAACAGGCAAATGACCTTGCTCAGGGCCCCCAGCTTGGGAGCCGGATGCCTGGGTTCTGTGCGTGGCTCCGCTGCCGACCGCTGGCATGACCTTGGGAGCTGCCTCCCTGGGCTGGAGCTGAGCTTGGGGCCCTGGCTCTGGGGCTGGGGAGGGATGTGGTGCAGAGGGGAGGTGTCTGCATAAGAACAGGGTGACGTGGCCCTTGTGTTGCCACCATTCCCAGTCCCTCTGGCTTGGCTCCTTCTACTCCTGTGCTTGTCTCTGCTGCTCCAGCCAGGCTCGTGGTGGCCTGCCCAGATGACGGCTTGGCCGGGGGCTGCACGGGGATGCGTTTCCTCTCAGCTCAGCAGCACGGTGACACTAATCTGCCTTGTGCCTGCCCTCACCAGAGCCCCGAATACCAGCCTATAGGAAATGGTTAGGCATCTCTGACACCCAGGCAAGGAGGGGGCTGAGAGAGTCCAGGATGAAGCCACCTTGCTGAAACAGAGGCAGGGAGAGGGCCAGGGGCTGTGCCTTTTGATCCATCCCTTCCCATGTCTTTGCTCCCATCCCTCTGCTTGTGTCTCTCCTTTCCCCTTTCTCTACCTTTCTTTCTCCCTCTTTCTCTCTTTGGCCCTTCCTTCTTTCCTCCATTGCCTGTTCTCTCCCTTGCCCCCTTTCTTGTGTCCTCCTTTCTCTCTGCCTCCCCTTTCTTGCTCTTTCCCCCACTTTTTTTCTTCTCTTCTCCCCCCCCCCGCCATATATACCTCCCCCAAAATCTTTTGCTCCCTGTCTCTGCCCCTGCACCACCTAGGCTTCTTCCAGTTTCTGGTCTTCTGCACCTAAGAGATACTCCTGCCCTTATAATGTCTTTTCCATCCAGGTTGGTTCAATCAGGAGACCTCTCCTCCAGCCCAGCTTAGTTGCAGAGGGGCTACCAGGATATAGGGCAAGATTTTCCAAGCCATGGGACATAGGGCACCCACTCAACTTGATGACCCAGCCCTCCCCTTCAGGTCTTTAACCGGTGTCTCCCTTCTCTCCCACCTGCAGGTGACTTTCACCAAGCGGAAGTTCGGTTTGATGAAGAAGGCCTACGAGCTGAGCGTCTTGTGCGACTGTGAGATCGCCCTCATCATCTTCAACCACTCCAACAAGCTGTTCCAGTATGCCAGCACCGACATGGACAAGGTGTTGCTCAAGTACACCGAATACAATGAACCTCATGAGAGCCGGACCAACGCCGATATCATCGAGGTGAGACCCACCGTCCTTGCTCCCAGCCTGTGCCTCTTGGCTCGGCATGTGTGTAGGGGGTAGCTCCACTCTCACTAAGACTGGAGTTGCAATGGCCTGGCTGAAAGCATTTGCCAGAAGCTCCAATGGGATGGGATGTGCCAGGGGTTTCTAGGGTCATAGGAAAGTTGGGTTGGAAAGGACTTCACAAGATCATGTCTAGTCTGGCCCCCTGCTCAAGGCAGGATCAGTGCTGACCCTTCCAGCCAAGGGTCTGTCCAACCTACTCTTGAATATTCCCAGAGATGGATACTCCACCACCTCTTTAGGTGCCTGTTTCAGCGTGTGACCACCCTTGGAGTGGTTCCTCCTCATATCCAACCTCAGATTCTTCCCCTACACAGATTCACAGAAGTTTAGGAACTGAAAGGGACCTTGTGAGATCACTGGGTCCAGCCTGAGGCCATTGCTCCTAGTCCTGTCCCTTACAGCCATAGAAACAGGTCCATCTCTACAGTTCCTTCTAAGCTGTGTGTGTGTGTGGCCATGCACAATAAAAAATCATGCTGGGCAGTAACTTTTTAATGCCATGCACATAGTGGCGTACTGACAGGGGTGGGAGGTCATGGCCCCTGGGCACTGGCCTGGGTGGGGATACCCAGTGCTATAGCAAGGGGACACTGAAGCTCCCCCCGCCACCAGCTTTGCATCTGGCCACTCACCACCCACCCCAACCCAGCCACAGGCTGCTGCAGGAGGGAGGAGTGGGCACACTGAAATACCTGCATACTCTCAGCCAGGATTGCTCGTGGATCGCTAAATCTTAGAGGGATCATCGGTCCTCTCCGTTATCACCCTTTGACTCTTATCAAATCCCCCTCAGACTTTTCTTCTTTAGACTGAATAACCGTCTTTTAGCTAGGGTTGGCTGTCCTGTTACCAAGGGGTTTCATCCCCTGATTTTCTTTAGCACAGCAGAAAGCTGAGCCTGGGAAGTCTTTCTGGGAGAAAGTGTCTGTCCTTCTCAGACATGTGGGGGAATTGTGGGAAGGTGCTGAAGGACTGGGTGGCACTGGCTTGTGTTTACCCAAGGGGTTTTAGCCTCACTTCCCTCCCAGGCCAGTATGAGAGTGAGCTGGGCTGGGGGCATGCTTCAAGTCAACACAGAGTGAAGCCAAATATGTGCATAGGGCGTTCACACAGCTGAGACCACCGTGAATCTCAGCCATCAGTCTAGGCACTGCCCCACCTATGACGCTTTCCTGAGCACAAAGGAGCTGGCTGCCCCTGTACCATGTTCCCTGGAGGAGTGTGGTGCTTGTGTTGCTTTCCATGTGGGCAGCTTGCTTTACGCCCGGGCAGATCCAGATAAACGCAAGGGCTGGCTGGGCAATTATTGACATCGCTGGCAGGCAGGGAATGAACGCCCCCGGAGCCTTGAGTCATTCGGTTTATCTGCTCGCGGTGGCAGGGGGCGAAGGACCCTCGGCAGGATCAGAGGCCAGGATGCAGTGGGGGGCAAGCGATGCTGCAGAAGCACAGCAATGCCACACAGGCTGCATGCCATGAGGATGCTCGAGCCTCTTCAAAGCACCACGGGAGAAACGCTCTCCCCCCACTGTTCTTCCATGTCATTCCTGCCTTTTGAATCCTTCTGGAGCCTTACGGCAGCCTTGGGCTTCACGCGCCTGCTTTGATTTTGTGGGGGGGAAAGAGGAAAAAAAATCCCTCCTCCTAAATCTGCCTTTCTTTCTGGCTCAGAAGCTGCCTGTCTTCAAGAGCAGGCTCTCAGCTAAGGAGCTTTTCTCCTCATCGTCCAGCTGAGAAAAATCCCAAGTTCTGATTCTCATTTACACTCGAGCCATGTCTGCAAGCAATTTTCAGACCAGCGCCATGCCATCAGCTTAAGGTCTGGGCTTTCTTTTTTTAACCCAGTGGCTCTCCACCTTTTGGGGCTTGAGGCCCTGTTCCAAAGATCCCAGCTCTCCACTTTCACTCATTTTTTGACTATGGAAATAAAAATTAGCGCTATTCTTCTATTGCAAAGACCTCAGAAAGACCAAAACTGGGGCAGACTGCTTGTGATACTCTGGAGTCCTATTTGAAATCTTTGCGTTTATCCTGGAAATCATGTTGGTGTTGCATACCTAATCATGCTAATATTGTACAGAACCCTTAAAAGGACCTTGTGGCACCCCAAAGTGCTGCACACCCGTGTTGAGAATCACGGTTTTAACAAATACCATGCCAATCCTGTATAAGAATAGTTCAACCTGTATAAACCCAGTCAAACTACATCTGGACTAAGGGGGTGTACTGGGAACTGTACGGGTGTTGTTATACTGGTATCATTGTACCACTTGGGGTTCAGACTGTAAACAAGGTAAGAGCATGCTGTGTTGGGCTTGGTTTTCAGTGGTGCTGAGGCCATGTCCTGACAGTGCAAAGGAGTTTGACAGTGAGGGCAGCTATAGTTTGTGCCCATTCAGCGTCCTTTTGCCTGGCTGCTGTTCTGCCAAGAGGTCTGAGTACAGTCAGGATCTTGCGAGGATCTCGTGCCTTGTGTGATGGAGTTTGCACCAGTGCCAAGGCCCTGTGTAACCTGGACATGGTCACGTTTCCCCCTGGTTTTAAATGATGGTGCAGTGGGAAGTGCAGAATCCAGAGGCTCTCGTGGATGCTGGCACCAATCTTCCAGAAAGTAAATGGGTGGAATTCCCTGATGTTACAGGGTCAGAATTGGCTGCAGGATGGACCCACATCCATCCTGTTCCCAAAGGACTCAGCCACTTGCCTCCTGTATGCATGACGCTGCAG
Source organism: Crocodylus siamensis (assembly GCF_052110815.1). NCBI lineage: Eukaryota > Metazoa > Chordata > Crocodylia > Crocodylidae > Crocodylus > Crocodylus siamensis. The sequence continues at coordinate 13,337,365 of NC_143400.1, read as the reverse complement.
AAAAACCACCCCATACCCTCATTTCTATGGTGTGCATTTCACTTCATCCACAGCATGAAACAGATTGGTTTTGGCCTAAACATACCGTCAACATTTGGTGCTGTGTTCTCCTGTCCGTATGATCCGAGATCCAAATACATGAAATCCTGCAAGATCCAGGAGGTGCTTGCCACTAGAGAATGTTCTTGGTGTGCACCAAATAAATCAAGGAATCTGCATCCCAGTCTGAGCTCAGGGAGTCATGGATGGTGACCGTGAGAGAAGTGGAGGCTCCACAGATTTGCTAAGGGAGCTGCATGATTTGTTACTGGAGGCATGCTTCTTCCCTGCCCAGGGAAGTTCCACAGAGATGGGTTTTCAAGCTGACCTTTGGGAGTCTCTCTGGCTTACTTGCTTCCCCAGCATAATAGCAGCCTCAAGGTGCTCGAAGAGGGCTCCCAGTTTCCCACAGCCCCCCCAAGAGCCCACCCTAACAGCCAAGGATTGTCAGGTCTCCTGCCTTTCCTCTGGCCTTACTTCAAGCCAGCTCTTTGCCTTTACCCACAAGGATCCCCATTCCATGAAGGATATGATCCATCTTCAACACAGCTGTGGCAGCTCACTTCAGCCGAGGGCCATGCTTTTGTGGTCTCTTTGAATTTGAGGCTTGATCCAATGATGTTTTCTCCTCGCCGGTGAGAAGGGCCCGGATCTGTGTCCGTTCTGCTATTTCCATCAAGCAGGGTTTGGAGGGTTCTTCTGCTGGGCTGGGGCTCTGATGGGTGGTGTGTTGTGCTTGGGATTTGGGCATTGGCTGGGCAGTGCAGCGTGAAAGCTTGGGCTTTTAGATATTGCCAGCAAGAGCGTCAGCTGGTGGGAATGCATGACAGAGGTGGGTTTTATGCTGAGGAGAACTGAATCTTTGGGCTCAGAGACCTGCTCTTGGCTTCTCAGCACTAGATCCCTCTCTGACTGCCTAAGTAGGTGGAAAGGAATACTTCCCCTCCATTATGGGAAAGGTCGTATGGTCTAGTGCTTAGTGCCTGATGCTGGGAGGCCTAGGGTCTCCACTTGGCTCTGATGTATGATGGTGGTCAAATCACTTCCTCTCTTGGTGCCACAGTTTCCCCTCCCACTTGTTCAGGCCAGGCACCTCTCTCTGTACAACACCTTGCACAATGAGGCTCAGTTTTCATAAGTGTCAATAACCTCATTGCAGAGGACTTAGCAACTGCTTGGTGGCATCACTAGGACCTGAACAGACTATCCCCTGGGGTCATTGGGGGACTGTCTCCCCTTTGCACTAGTTGTGTGACCTTGCTGTCCAAGACAGAGCTCCCCTACAAATGGAAATGCCTCATATCCTCTTCTCCTCACCTGTCCGTCAGTCTCACCTCGCTGCAGCATCTGCTGTGTTTGCTTCTCTGTTCTGCAATAAAAAACCCTTCAGATGCCATTTGCTCTGGTGGCTGAGGGAATCTGAGCTAATGACAGATTGGGACACGCAGGTTGTGAGCCAAAAGTTGGTGGCTGCGTAGGGTCTCCAAGGAGGGCAGACGGCCATTTCTTCTGTGCTAGGAGAGACAGGCAGCTGCCTGGGAGGGCTGGGTTGTGGGAGAGGTGTTGATTTCATCTGGGATCCGCTGCAAGGAAGGAACTGTGAAGCAACCAAGCATGAGTGTGTGTGAGTACTTGTGTGTGAGGAGAAGCAATTGGTGTGTGTATGTGTGTGTGCTTGGATCAGTGAGTGTGGGAATATGAGTAAGGCTTGCATTTGTCAGTCTTGGGTGTGCATGTATGCGTGTGCTTGCATTAGTGAGCGTGGGGCTTGCATTTGCGTCAGTCATGGGGGGAGGTGCATGCACGTGCATATGAATTTGAGCATGCATGTCAAATGAACAGGTGTGTGTGTCTATGACTTTGAGCCAACGTGCACATGCAACTGAACCTGTGAACAAGTGAGGTCCTGAGCTGGGTGATATGTTAATGAGGTCTCACCTTGTGCTGTTTCTGCTCTTTCAGGAGACGTATTCCTGGCAGGAGTCTCAGGGATGCTGGATCCTTTAGCTGCTTTCGCAGGGAAGGGGGCCATAAAGCGGATAGAAACAGTTTTCTGAGGGATTTCATAGAATCATAGAAGTCGGGTTGAAGGGACCTTGTAGATCTTCAAGTCCGACCCCCTGCCTGAGCAGGAGAAAAACTGGGCTCAAATGAGTCCAGCCAGGTAGGCATCAAGCCTCTTCTTAAAGACCGCCAGGGTAGGAGCCAGCACCACTTCCCTTGGAAGTTGGTTCCAGCTCCTAGCCGCCCTGACTGTGAAGTAGATCTTGCAGATGTCTAATCTAAACCTCCTCTCCAACAACTTGTGGCCGTTATTCCTTGTTATGCCAGGGGGCGCTCGGGGAAACAAGGTCTCTCCCAAACCCTTCTGGTCCCCCCTAGTGAGTTTATAGACGGTCACCAGGTCCCCCCTCAGCCTTCTCTTGTGAAGGCTGAACAAGTTTAGGTCCCGCAGTCTTTCAATGTAGGGTCTGCCCTGCAGTCCCCGGATCATGCGAGTGGCCCTCCTCTGGACCCTCTCAATGTTGTCCACATCCCTCCTGGAGTGGGGCGCACAGAACTGGACACAGTACTCCAGCTGCGGCCTGACCAGTGTCACGTAGAGGGGGAGGATCACCTCCTTGGCCCTACTTGAGATACATCTGTGGATGCACAACTAGGTCCAGTTAGCCCTGCCAACCGTGACCTCGCATTGTCGGCCCACGTTCATCTTGGAGTCAGTAATGACTCCAAGATCCCTTTCTGCCTCCGTGCTCTCAAGAAGGGAGTTTTCCATCTTATAAGTGTGCTGCTGGTTACTACTGCCCAGGTGCAGCACCCTGCACTTGTCAGTATTGAAATGCATCCTGTTTTTGTTACCCTACCCCTGTAACCTATCCAGGTCTTGCTGCAGTTTTTCCCTCCCTACTAGCGTGCTCACCTCACCCCAAATTTTGGTATCATCAGCAAATTTAAACAGGTTGCTTTTCACCCCATCATCCAAATCGCTGATAAAGAAATTGAACAGCGCGGGCCCCAGGACCGACCCCTGGGAGACTCACAGTGGGAGTGGGCCCCCGCTGCTCACTTCCCCCCAGGTCGAATATGACCCATCCACCACCACCCTCTGAGTACAACCCTTCAGCCAGTCTGCAGTCCATCTGACTGTGTAGGAATCAATGCCACAGTCACCTAGTTTTTTAATGAGGATGGGGTGGGAGACAGTGTCAAAGGCCTTGTTGAAGTCCAGAAAGACTATGTCCACGGCGACACCTGCATCCAGTGCTTTTGTGACCTGATCATAAAAGGCAATCAGGTTGGTCTGACATGACCTGCCTCTAATGAAACCATGCTGGTTGCCCTTGAGCATCATCCCTGAAGCCAACCCATTGCAGATGTGCTCCTTGATGATCTTCTCAAAGAGTTTCCATAGGATTGAGGTAAAACTGACGGGCCTATAGTTGCCTGGGTCCTCCGTCCTCCATTTTTTAAAGATGGGGACCACATTGGCTATTTTCCAATCATCTGGCACCTGGCCTGAGCACCACAAGCGCTTGTAAAGCCGTGCCAAGGGCCCTGCAATAACCCCTGCAAGCTCCCTCAACACCCTGGGGTGGAGAGCACCTGGATCCGCTGATTTGAACAGGTTCAGTCCCTCCAGAAGCTCTCTAACCTGGTCCTCCCCAACCTGAGGTCTGGGGGCGTTCCCCTTGAGTCCGTCTTGCATCATGATGGGGAAGTCCCGGTCCCTGCACAAGAAAACAGAGGTGAAGAATTGATTAAAGACGTCTGCTTTCTCCTCTGGCGCAACCACCAGATTGCCCAGAGAATCTTGCAGGGGCCCCACATTTCCCGGTGCTTTCTTCGTCCTCCTTACGTATTTGAAAAAGGACTTTTTGTTATCTTTGATTTTGAACGCTAGTCCTAGCTCTATGTCAGCTTTAGCTTTCCTGACAGCCCCCCTACAGGCCCAAGCAGAGGAGATATACTCCTCTTTGGAGACAGCATCCCTCTTCCACCAGTTGTACGCCACCTTTTTGGCAATCAGGCATTCCCAGACGAGCCAGGGGGGCTTTTGGGCAGTCTTGCCCCCCTTGCTTCTTGTTGGGATGGTCACCCCTTGGGCCTGGAGTATCATCTCCTTAAGGAACGACCACTCATCTTGGGCACTGAGTTCCCCTGCTCTCGGGAACCCCAGCACCTCTCCCAGTAATCTCAACTCGTGGAAGTTGGCCCTCTTGAAGTCTAGGGCTACTGCCTTGCTGCAGGCCCCTGGTGCCCTGCACTGGATGGTGAATTCCAGCAAGCGATGATTACTATCACCCAGGTGGTCAAGGACCTGGAGGCCCCTTACCAGGTTGTCACCTGTGGCCAGGACCAGATCCAACAGGGCATTTCCTCTTGTGGGACTGTGCACCTCCTGAATTAAGTGGAGGTCCTGTATCTCGGCCAGGAACCTCCTGGAACGGTCTGACCTGGCTGACTGTTCCTCCCAGCAGATGTCCGGGTAATTTAAATCACCCATGACAACTGCATCCCTTGCCTTAAGTGCCTCTGCAAGCTTGCCCGAAAATTCCCGGTCCAGCTCCTCCCTTTGGTTGGGGGGTCTGTAGTAGACCCCCACCGTTATATCCCTCTCCCCATGGCCCCCTTGTATCTTGACCTAGAGCACTTCAGCTTGCCCCTCTGACCCCATGTTGCTGGCAGAGGATGTGTATTGCTCCTTGGTGTAGAGTGCCACACCCCAACCTTTCCTTCCTTCTCTATCCTGCCTGTAAAGCCTATAGCCCCTAATGCCAACTGCCCAGTCGTGGGATGGATCCCACCATGTTTCTGTAAGCCCTATTATGTCTGGGTCTGAACTGGCTATTCTGAGGGCAAGTTCCTCCTGTTTGTTCCCCATGCTACGAGCATTGGTATTTAGGCATTTAAGGCCTTGCCTAGCTGCATGTGCCAACCCCCGATTTGGGAGACTGTCTGGACCCCTGTTTCTTACCTGGGCACTCCTTGCATCTGTCACCTGTCTTGCTTGGGTGGTGTCTTGTCATCTTTCTGCGGCTCCCTTCCCCGGCGAGGCTAGTTTAAAGCTTGCTGTATGAGATCAGCCAACCTGGAAGAGAAGACACGCTTGCCTTTAGGAGAGAGGCGAAGCCCATCCCACCCCAGCAAGTCCCCCGCCTGAAAGCATGGGTCATTATCTAGGAACCCAAGGCCTGCCTGGTGGCACTGGCTGCGTAAGCGCCGGTTGACCTTGCCAATGTAGGCCCAGTGTCGCCATCCCCGCCTACTCCCCGGAAGAAGAGAGGAGAATACCTCACGTGGTGGGTGGGTGGAGCACCCTGCTCTTTCTTGTTTCCTTGGGTCTAGGCGGGGTGATAGAAAGCAGAGAGCAAGGTAGAACAGCCCTGAGGCTGCTCTAACTTGCATAGGGATGGCCCTAAAAGGAAGCACAACCCCCCCCTTGCCCTGTCTCTCTCCAGCCGTGACAAACATCTAATGGAGAATCATATTCCCCAGCACTTGGCATATTAGAGACGGACTCCTGTTCTGACTTCTCATGGGGTCACAGTGACAAGCCCCTGTTTCTGTTTGCACACAGATGCCAGCAGCAGGGCAAGGGGCCTCTGTACGGCTCTCAGCAGTCTTCTGTTTGCACAGAACAGATCGGGTGACCAAGGGCTTTGTGCACTGCCTTTCCACCTATTCCCAAGGGCAACATTTTGCACTCCTCCTTGCATTGGCATCAAGGAGAGACAAGCCTTTCCTCCAGGTGCAGGGCAGAGGCTGAACTTGACTTTTCAACTGGAGGCAAACTTTCCCAGGGTTTGAGATGGTTTAGATTAACATCTCCCTCCTTTTTAGAAGGAGCTGACCGCATCCTGCCTGAACTCCTCCGCCTCTCGTATGCTTGGTATTTCCTTTTTAGCCATCCTTGAGTTGGACAGCTGTCCCTTTAAGAGCAAGGCAGGCTGGGAAATCTTTTGGGGCTATAAAATTGAGGAGCAGAAAGTTTAAGGGGAGAGTGCTTGTAGACAGAGCAGGGATGGCTCAGGTGTGACCCAGGGAAAAAAGGGAGGTTTTTATTTCCCATTAAAAATGTGCAATGGAATTAATGGCTTTCATCCTGCTGGAATTTTTCCCCCCAGAAAGTTAATTGTAGGAGGATGAAATTTAAAGGGGAATCCTGATATAGGTCAGGCAGGTTTTGTTCCCCCAGCCCCTTTCCCTTTTCCTCCCACACTAGAAAGGGAGTGGAGGGAAGGAAAAGGGGGAGAAAGGAGAGATCGATGGATCTGTTTGCTGTGCTTCCAAAAACACTTTTGGGACAAGAAATTGCCTCCCCCCCCCAACCCCGATCCTTGCTCCCAGGTGTTGTCCTTGTGTCTGTGGCATCCTGCTCAGGCGATGCAGCATGACCCAGAGCCTGTTCCCAGCCTTGGCTGTTGTCAGCACTCCAGCAGGTGACACTACGGTACTTTCCGTCCTGCCGGGCAGCCTGTCATCTGCGCCTGCTGCCAGTTGGAAAGCAAGCGGCCATGCTCCCGAAACGGCTCCCCTCCTCCTTCCCCTCCGCCTCCTCCTTCCCCCGACCAAGCTGCTCAAGGGCCAGAGAGGGCTGCGAGGGGGATTAGCAAGCGCTAAAGAATCTGCAGCCTACGTTCCACATGGCCTTCGGATTAGCTGCCCTAGATGCACATGGCATTTCTTAGGGCAGAGCTGCTGCCCCGGCAGACTGGTCTTCTGCAACAAGAGCTAATGGGAAGCACACCTCTAGTCTCCAGCAGGTCGCAGATGGCACCGCTGCATCTACCCTGCCCCGAGAGCTTTCATTTGCCCTTGGCTGGAGGCTTCTTGTGTGTTTTGCTGCAGCAAAGCATCCAGAGCATCCTCAAGTGTAGACTCGGGGGAGATATGGTTTGAACATCGTTCTCCCCTTCCCCTTCCATCTGCAGCTTTGTTCTGTATACGAGTGGCAAGAATACCATATTTTACCATAGACAACACTCACTTTTAGAAAACAACAACCCGGCTGCTGGAGATTGGAGTGTGCATTATATGTGAGAAATACGGTAAGAGCAGTTTCTGCTACATACCATGCAAAAGCAGAAGTGAAGTCTGCCCACTGTTCACAGGGGGAGTAGGCTCTACTCAGTTACTACAAGGAGAGATCTTTTTTTGCCTGTCTTCATTGCGCCTTTCAAAAACAAGGTGCAATATCTCATCTTGGGACACGTTGTATGTGAGAAAATACAGTGTAGGTCAGTGGAGAGTTGTGGTGCTTGAAAGGATTTGACTTCATTAAGGGGGACACCAGCTAGAACCAAGATCGTCTCTGAGTAATCCATGTGGTTTTGATTCTTCCATTTCACCTCTGTGTACAGGAGCCAGTTAGTTTAACCTCACCCCCAAAGGAAATGAATTGCCTTTTGCCATCCAACCCCTACCTTCCCAGTCACTGGTTGAGGAGCAAGGCAGTTTAAATGGGGGGAGATCTCTAGTCATTGCTGGTTACAGAGGCCCACCATGTAATTCAAGCTCTGTCTTTCCTCCCAAACCAGAAGAGAAAGATCTGTTAATTCTGCTATGAAAAATTTCAGACCCAATTAGAAAACCTCAGGGAGAAGAATGGGTTTGGGTTGAACATTGCAGAATGGAAGCAGCCTCTGGTGGGGTTTTCCAGGTGTTTTGATCTGTGCTGCGCTATAAGAGGAGATATCTCATCATTATCATCAAGGATGCTGGCTGCAGCCCAGGCTGGGGTTATGACTGGGGTGCACCCAGTGCTCCTGCTGCAACTAAAACCTGGAGGTTCCTGGGTAGACGGTCTTGCCCCTCCACTCAAGGTCAGACCGATTGCTGCATTTGGGGTCAGGAAGGAGTTATATCCCATGGCCGGATTGGTACAGACTGTTGGGATTTTTGTCTTCTTGAATAGTGGGGGTTGCAGCCCTCTGTGTTGGATCTCGAGCGTATTTTGGCAACCCGTGACACTGGCTGCTGTTGTCCCCTTGCTTTGCCTGTGTAGTTGTGGGACAGGGTTGATTGTTTCACTTAGCAATAGTGATCATTTTGGATGAGAAGGATCCTTCCTCAGGCAGGGGGTTGTACAAGATGATCCCCAGGCGTCCCTTCCAGCCCTACTTCCCTATGATTTTTGGATTGTCATTATCATCATTTGTAATGCAATAGCAAAAGTACGGTAGCAATGCAGCACGGTACCAGTACAGAGCAGAAAAAGCTTGTGCCCCAGAAAACTTACAGTCAGAGTTACTTATACAGCCCACAGCACCGTCAGCTCTGTTGTAAACCTGTATTGTCTAGAGCTTCCAGTATAGGGAAAGAACCTCTCCAAAATAAAACTTGACCTGGAAGCAGATACATGCCTTACTTTTGGGAAAGACAGGGGAGAATTCTCAAGGCTTTTCATTTTTATTATTTTTCCCCCCCTCTGTGGAATTTGGCATGGGAAGAGACCAAGACTTCCAGGAAATTTTGTAGCTTTGACTTTAAAAAAAGAATTGGCAAGGGAGGGCTCCATAATAACGCCTAATTGTTTCTGGTATTTTGAAAATACAGTGATTAAATGTGCATGTGTAATGCAATCTGTAAACTGGCTGCCTGACGCCAAAGAGGAACTTTCTGTACAAAATTCTCCAGGTTCTTACAACAGACAGCGCAAATCCCTGCTGCGTCATGGCTGGGCGTCCAGCGAGTGAAGGTGTTGGGGGGTGGGTGGTAGGGAGGGGGAAGCAGGTTTGGCAATTCAGGTTGTGTACTAAAACCCAGGGGGCCTGTCCCAGACTAGGCTTGTGAGCTTTTTTCTGGGACATACTTGTTTACACGGGCAAATTTGCACCCATCAAGTGATACAAGTGCCCTCGTGGGGTAGCAGCTTCGTTGGTGTAATGGAGCTGTTGCCATGAGGGAAGGGGACTAAAATAACTGTTTGGGATGATTCACCTTCCTTGCAGTGCCACAGGGGCCGGGCCAGGTTTTTTTTTTACTAGCGGAGATCTCCCACCTCCAAGCAAAACAGTTGTGCTGGGAAAAAGCTGAAGGGTAAATCCAGCAGTGGAGTGTATTGCCCGTGTGCCAAGGCCTTGGCATTGCCAGGCTGTCGGAAGCCTTCCTGAGTCTCTCTGCTCTGCTCTTAGGAGGTGTGATATAGCAGGCTTGCAGGGTTAATCCTACTTGCTCAGGTACTGGTAGTAGTGAAGCCAATGACGGACTGTAAGCTTGCCACTTTTGGAGGAGATTAGCCCCCCAAAATGCCTCTGCGTCTGCAGTGCTGTTGTCCTGACAAGCTGGGGAGAAGGAGATCTCTGTTGTGCTTCGGACCTGCTGTCTGATTTGGATCCATTCCCGCTCTGGTTTTGGTCCGTCATCAACAGCTTTGCTGATGCTGCTTTCCAGAAACCGATGATCCTAGGCTGTGTTTCCTCCCTGCCTGCAGCATTTTGACTCAATTAACTCAACGTGCATCCTTCAGGCCCTGATCTCGATAATCTCCGAGGTGCCAGGTTTGCACGTAAGAAGGTCATTGCAGGAGGCATCCAGCCCATTTTGGGGGCATTTGGTGTCGTGTGGCTCTAAGGACAATGAATCCCTGTCAGCAGAATGGTAGAGAATTGCTAAACACGACTGAGACCAATTTCTCAGGTTTTTCTGGTGTAAATCCAAGGAGTCTTCAGGGGTGTTGCTGCTGATGCCAAAGTGAGTAGTTCTGAACCCAACTTGGAGCTGCAACCCCACTATGATACGAGTTGGGCGACCAGCCAACCAGAAACGTGGCCATGTTTGGCTTTCCAGTTCAAGGGGATTATCCCTGCACAGCCTATACCCTGTGTAGTCCTGCAGACCCAGCCTCCCTGCTTAATACAGTTTTATTGTGTTGAGGTTGGCAGACTCCACTGCACGTTACAGCAAAACCCTTGCATCTATTTAAAACAGCCTTAAAAAGAAAACAAAACCACATTCCACCCACTCATTTCGCTGGGGACAAGTCATTGTTTGTGTCTTAATGGGAGAATAAATAGCACCAGGGCTTATTTCTCCCATTCTCCATCATTGTCATCCTGGGAATTGTGGGAAGAATAGATTTTTTACATCCGAGTTTGAGCTACGGGACCAAATTCAGTCCTGATGTGACTGGATCCTTTGGAGTCAGTGGAATTCCTTGTCTCAGTCCCGGGGTTGTGCTTTCCTCTCCGTTACCCTAGTCAAATCCCTTGGGCCAGATCCTTAGCTGAAATGGGAAAAGGCTCATGTTGTTAAATCCTGTTAAGCCCCGCAGGATCTTGGGCTAAGGGAGTTAGTTACTTTTGTGTAGAGAAAAGGGTCAGGAGTGAAGGGGTGGAGGAGCTGTTGTTCTTTTTGGTTAGATCTTGCAGGAGGGATCCTCATTCCCATCCCTCTGCCAGTAAAGAAGTGTGTTACCATAGGAACAGGTAGCCCATACGTCCAGTTTGCACAGAAATCCAGAAAACCTCTGATTTGATTGAGGTGGAAAACCAACGGCAAAACTGGACGCGGGAAGAAGTCGAGACCTCGGCCCCTGCCTGAGGGTAAGAGGAACCTGGTATAGCCAAGGTATAGATATCTCCCTTAGTTGGGGAGCAGAGCTGGTTAAAATATTGTGAATTTTTGGTCATTTAAGATGGGATTTCCCCCCCGCTCTGAATTTGCAGATTCGCGCTGTTGGATTGATTCATCATGAGGTTTGCCCAAAGGTTCTGCTGTTGGATTTGTCATGCTCTCCTTCCCTGCCCCCAAGTGTTTTAATCATGTTTGATGCCTGTTTGCAGAACTCTAGGATTCCCCCACCCCCTTCCTTTCCCTGACCAGGTCTGCAGTAAAGGCATCACCCTATTCCCCTCCTTCCATTTCAGCCCCGGACACCACCGGCCCCCCATTATCCCATTCCAGCCTAGATCTCAACCTGTCCCGGTTGTGTTTTCAGACGTTAAGAAAGAAAGGTTTTAACGGTTGTGACAGCCCGGAGCCTGACGGAGAAGACTCCATTGACCAGAGCCCCCTGATGGAGGACAAATACCGCAAAGCGAGCGAGGACCTGGACATCCTATTCAAGCGCTACGGTGTAAGTACCGTGCCCCTCTGGCCAGAAACCTTCATTATGTGTTTGTTTTTTTTCTTTTGTTCGATTTCCCCCCAACCCTCTTCCCCACCACCTCCCCCCACCCAACCCTGAACGTCACAGGCGCTGAACAAGAAGCACAGGGAGTGCGAGAGCCCAGAAGGGGACGAAGTGTTTGCACTGACCCCACAGACGGAGGAGAAATATAAAAAGATTGATGAGGAGTTTGATAAAATGATGCAGAGTTACAGGCTCGCAGTGAGTAGCTGGTAGCCTGCAACCCCCCTTTTTGCTGCCCCCCTTGCACCCTGATGGACACTTAGCACTTAGTATGCAAAGGTAGTGACTTGCATGGCTTTGCTCCCAGAGCCTTGCTGTGCCTCGTTTGTTTGCTCCCATCCGATGCAGCAAACCCAGGACCAGGGATGCATTAGGAGGTGATGTTGCCTAGTGGTTAAAAACAGGCCCAGCAATGCTAAGACCCCTTTTGCCTGCTCTGCCAGTGCAAAGGGGCCTTAAAGTGAGAGGAAAGAGCCCCTTTATAATATCCACCTCCCTCCAGCACAGTCCCAGCCATACTCCTAGCACCCACCCAGGCTATTTATGTCAGGTCTTAGGATGAGCATCAATCAGAGGTGAAGGGTCCTGGATGGTGCCAGCTGGGTGAGCTCTGAGAATAGAAGACTTATCAACAGAACTATTATTTTAGCACTGTTAGACTTATCCCAGCATATCCCCCAGTGTAGACGAAATTAAACTTAAAGGCATGTGTTACTCAGTTATTTGCGTTGAGAATGAGCCATGCATGGTGTTATCACCTTCCAACCAACATACTGTATATGCTGGTATACGACGTGCCCCCAAATAAGACGAGTGCCTTGTTTCTGGGAGGCTGAATGAATTTAAAAAAAAAGGTGTTTCCTTTAAAACAAATGGTTTGGAATCAATTTCCTCATTTAAGACATATGCCCCCAATTTTTGATTGCTAACTTTTGTGGGGAAAAGGGGTGTGGTATGTCATTAAATATGGTAATTTCCTCCCATGGGAGGGGAGTGGTACCACTGTCATCATCTCAGCGCAGGTGAGATTGTGCTACTTTTAAGCGTAGAAGAATATAGAGGAGTTGAGGTATCTGGCTTGAAACTTCCAGTTAAATTAGAGAGCTTCAAATCCAGTCCCATTGTTGTTAACCTCAGGTCAAATCCTGGTGCTGCTAATCCAGCAAACTCTTCTTCCTGGAGAGTTTTGCCTCCATAAGGGAAGGGAAGGGTCTCACTGTACCCGGGTCTGGATCTACTCTGGTTTGCTCTTGCATTAAATCCAAACAAATCCACAATCCGTCCAGTGCAGCTGGTGGAAGTGGCCCAAATCCCAGGAGGTTTTAGCCTGCGGTCACAGCGCCAGCCCTGAGGTGGCATCAGGACAGTGCCAGAAGGGATTTGTGTAAAGGGAAGGGGATGTCACAAAGGATCCATTTGTCCAAGAGAGCCAGTTTTCAGAAGGATTAGCTACTTGGTCAGGCAGGGAGTAGAAAGGGAAGCTGATTTCCCAGGGATGGATGTAGCAGAAACACTCCTGAATTGTCCCTTTTGTTCTTATGCCTTTTCTCAAGACTTTGCTCCTGTGAAAACAGGGTGAATATTCTTCCTGCACTTCCTTCGTCCTTTATGCCACACTTCTGGCATTCAGAAAGACTTAAAACAGGTAGTTACACTCTAAGGAGCCTTACATGAATGGGACCCTGGCCCTAAGTCAGGTCTCCATCACCGGGGTGATGCTTAGAAACGAATGAAACCTCAGCCTGTGACCAAGATTGAGGCTCTTGCAGGCCGCGGAACAATATAAACGGGCCTGAAAGTGGGCATCACTGGAATTGTGCCTCTTTGAAAGCCCTACATTTGCTGCTGAAGAGGAGAAATCTTAGAAAATCAGGCCACAAAACCTGGAGTTAAGGAAGGTTTAGCTGATAGGGCCTGGCCCTGCCTCAGTGGATTTGGCTAGGATTTGACCATCAGCTTGCTTGGTGCTGGGCTCAGAGCTGAGGGAGGTTCTCTGGGCTTCCCCGTGCCAGGTTCACGCCAGCCCCTCCTGGCCAGGTTGTCATGTGCCTTGTGCAGTCCTTTTACACCAGCACAAAGCTGGTCCCACTCACCTTCCAGCCCCAAATCAGTGCGGGGTTTGATCTGCCTCTGAAGTTGCAGCCAAGTGTGGGGGCAGAGCCCTACCAGATCAGAACTGGCAGCATTTTGCACTCCCTTTGCCCTACTGTCAAGGATCATCCAGGATCAGGGAAATGGAAGAATGAGCTTCCCTTGGTCACTTAGGGTCTGCATCCCACTAACTCCCATTCTCACCGGTCTCTGTCCCAGAGACCTTCCAGTTGAGAGCATCCCACAGGCAGTCAGGCCTAGCATCCCACCCCCCTCCTGAAGACCTGGGGATGAGTGAGGCAGGAGGAATGTGCAGTTGGAGCAGATGCTTTTCTCTCTAACCAGCTGGTTTGGTGTGATGAGAACTAACCCACCTGCCTCCTCTGCTGGGGGACATGGCCGGGCAGATGCTGGCGCGGTGTTCAGAGTGCCACAGACATGTGCTTTCCCTGGTAAAAAGGAAGGCATTGACATTTGGTTGATTCATGAGCCCTCCTCCCCTCCTCTCCGCACCCTGACCATCCCTGGGTTTGGGATTGTTGTGCAAGCTGCGTTCACTCTGACCCCTTTGCTTTCTGTAACCTGGCCCTGCAGCCTCAGTGCCTGTGCCCTCGGCTGGAGAGGGCCTAGGTGCTACAACCCTCTCTGGGCTTGGACAGGAGCACTCAGTCAGGAGGGAAGGACCCTGGAGCAGATGGAGAGAGGGAAGAGGGTCTGGGGCTCAGCTTTGCAGGTCTCAGTCCCATGTATGCCGAAAGATGTAGCCCCTGCATATCTATCTATCCTGGCATATCTGTCTGTCTATCCTGCCTTCCTTCCCACTTTCTCTCTCTTCTCTCTTTTACACACACGGAGGAGCATGATTCAAACATGTTGGAGCTCCTGCCCAGTCAACCCCCTTTGAGGGCAGCATAAGGGAGGCTGCAACATTACAGCTGCATCCATTTCAGAGCTGTGCTAAGGGCCCTTGGTACTCATGAGAAACTGATTCAGAAAGAGTCTCTCATCCTGGAGAGCTTATAGTGCAAAGGCTCAAGTCAAGGCAGCGCAAGGGCTCAGGCTGGGGGTGGGGAACGTTTTTGTGCCCTGCTGCTGCCTGGCACTGCTGGGTCCTGATGAGACCTTTGATGAGAAGAGGTGGGTGGCACTGGGGAGCTTTCCTGGCCATGAACCCTCAAGCAAAAGGAGCCAGGGCTCAACTGTCTGCTGTCATGTCCCTGTCCTGCACCAAGGAGCCGCTTAGCAAAAGGGTCCTAGCAAAGCTGAGAGACAGTGAAACCACCTGACTTTCCAAGCCCGATACAATTAAAATGGGGCTTTAGCAAAGCCCTGGGAAACCCTCCAAGCAGGTGCCTGGCCTCGTTAATGAAAAGCAAATTAGTGGTATAAGAAAGAGCGTTAAGATAATCTCGACAGTCTGGCTTTAACAGGGACCCAGATGGGTAGTGCCCTCTCAAGCTGGGATTGAAGGACCTTGAAATAGGCATGATTCTGCTTCCTAAGGGCAGACCCTGGCTTTCATCACCGACTCTGCCATCAGCGATGGCAGCAGCTGCGTGCATGGAGTAGCAGGACCTCTCTCTGCCTTGCCTCTGTGGAGCAAAGCAGCACTTCGGGAGTGCTCCAAGCCAGTCTGAGATCAGCTCTTCAGATCCTTTGTGTTCTGGGTTTGTGCAATGCCCAGCACAGCTGGGTGCTGTTCTGTGGCTTGGGTGGCGATGCATATTGGAACCAAGAATGGTCTATTTGTGCTCGGTGCTGTTGAAAGGGAAAGAAAATCCCTGCTTCCAGAGAGCAAATCCCTGCCCTCTCGAGAAGCAAAAAAATTCCACCTCACTAGATTCACATTTCATCCTCCTCAGTTTGTACTTGCTGGGAAAAACCACCCTAGGCCCCTCTCTGTAATGGGCCAAGGTCAGGGGTATGAAGTGTTCGGCACTTCCCATTGCTAGAGACCTTTTCCCCTGCAAAGAAATCCCAGGGCATGGGCTGGATCCTGAGCAGGCCCAAATCAGCATAGCACTACTGACTTTAATGGTTCACATCCTTTAAAGACAAGGCTCTGCATTTTATCATGTCTGTTGCAAGCAGCAACGAACCCCGGCTAGACACTGTGTGCCTGGCGTCTCTCATACACCTATTAAGAATGGACTTGAAGGTCTTGAGAGACAGAGGGACTCTCCTGGCTGCCTGAGATGGGGAACTGAGGCACAAGTGACTTATCTGAGGTCTGGCGGTGTCTGTAGCAGAGCCAGGAGTTGAACCTGGTGTTTTTGGGAGTCCAAAGTGGGGGGCTACTGTCTTAGCCCCACACTTCCCCATAGCTCAAGTGCAGGAGATACCTAGCTTCGTGGCAGGCCCAGCAGTGTTGTTCATGGGAGCTCTTTTGAGCTTGTCCTCATGGCATATTGGTACAAACCCTCTCCCTTTCAACAAGCACATGTGAAGGACCAGTGGTTTTGGATATGAACAGTTCTCCCAGGGTTTACACTTCCAAGTGGTACAAACAGGCTCTTTCCACAGGCCTCCCCGAGACAGGCTCAGCTGCAGTAAACAGAGCATAATCCAGCTAGAGTAAATCAGGGTACCCCACTGACTTTAAAGGGTCTGTGCTCCTTTACCCCAGCTGAGGGCCTGGCCCAGTCGACTCCATTCATCCTCTTAGCAGCATCAACCCTGTGGGTGTGGGTCTTGCTTACGCAAAGACCACCATGCTCTGGCTTCCCTTTGATGGGCTGAGTCATGCCCAGCTCCCTCGGCGGGCTCTTTCTAACATGCTTTGCTAAACCCTGTGGTACGTAAAGCGATCCCTGTAGTAAACAACAGAAGACAAAGCCAAGCAGCTGGTTGCAAGGCAGCGTGGCTTTGATGGTGTCCTTGTGGGCACCTCTTGCTCCTTCTCAGCCTGCCTGGAAGCAACATACGTTCTGGTGTGTATGGGGCAGTGGGTTGCACCTATGGTGTATTGGAGTCCCTCATTTCATGAGGGGTCTGTCCTGCAGCAGAGGAACTGCACAGCAGGCATGAGGGGCTGCATAGGGCTGGGCAAGTCCACACAAGGAGCGGGTCAGAAATGAACTGGGTCTAGTCCCTTCTGGCCTCAGTCGTCATCACAGGTGGAGGACTCGGGGATGTTTTGTGTGGTGTCAGCAAACCTAACAGCTGCCTGCTCCTTGGCAAAGCGAATAACTCCCAGCAAAGCCCCCCCCTTGTCCCTGTCCTCCCCCAGCACAGCCTCTGGCTCACACCCCCCGTTTCTGTTCAGTCCACAGTGCCAGCGCCGAACTTCGCCATGCCCGTGACGGTTCCTGTGACCAATCAGAACACGCTACAGTTCAGCAACCCTGGGAGCTCCTTAGTGACCCAGTCCCTCGTGACCTCCTCGCTGACGGACCCACGGCTCCTCTCACCTCAGCAGCCCACTTTGCAGAGGAACACTGTGTCCCCAGGCTTGCCACAGAGGCCAGCCAGTGCCGGTGGGTTTTTGCGCCAGGCGGGACTGCCCGAGAGAAATGCCAGCCTTTCCCAGCTGTCTGCTGATGAGATCAGGGGACTGGGAAGGCAGATCTTAGGATCATGGGAAAGTTGGGCTGGAAGGGACCTCATGAGGTCACATCTAATCTAGGCAGGGTCAGCCCTGACTAAACCATCTCAGCCAAGTGTCTGTCTACCTTGCATGACACAGGTGCATGGGTTAAATTCTCCAATTTAGGGGAAGGGGAGTGTGCACCAGTAGTTATGGTAGTGGACTGGGAAACTGGACTCCTGGGTTCTTTTCCCAGCTGTCTCTCATCTGTGATGCGTGAGTGGGGACTAGTGGCAAAATTAACAGGCTTGAGATATGGGCAAAGCATTCAGAATCCTGAGTACATCCGGCAGACACCAAAAGTCTTGTTACAAGAAGGAAAAAAGGGTGCAGTTTATTGGGAAAGAACTGGGAATGGCTCTCCCTGCTCTCAGTGGGAAGGAGCACTTCCCAGCTGTCCCAGAGCTGCGGGAGGCTCATTGTAACCGCTTTCTGCAGAAGCCAGCATGACAGATCCTGTTTCCAGCCCTGCTGCTAGGCATCGCGCTCTCTGCCTCGGAGCCACAGTGTTTTCCAAGCCTTGGCTGTGGGCTTCTGTGCTGCACAGCTCATCCCCATTGCATGTGGTCTTGGATCTGTGTTGTTTCCAAACCCGCTCCTGGGAATGCAGCCCAGCTCTCTGACTTGCTGCTGCTGCTGCTGAAGTCCCTCTACCTGGTCCAGCACCACTGTGCCCCCTAGACCAGATTTCTAACTGTCTTGGTTCTGATTGTTTTCTAGGGGCAATGCTTGGGGGAGACTTGAACAACACAAATGGAGCCTGCCCCAGTCCTGTGGGTGAGTGAGAAGCTGCGCTGTTTTTTCCCTCCCTGCAGGTTGTGTGGCTTAGTGGCTAGAGCAGTGCACTGGCTGTGTTCCCACTACTGCCCAGGCCTGGTGGGAAAACTTGGATAAGTCACCTCACCTTCTCTGTTTTGTTCCTTAGTTTACCCAGCTATAAAATAAGGATTCTTGCCTCCTTGCTTGCTGATCTGGGGCTGGGCATTAGAAATCATAGACAATTGGGGTTGGAAGGGACCCTCAGGATTATCTCCAAATCCCTCAAAGGAGTGCCATCCCAAACTATCTTATCCCAGCTATGGGCTTTGTCTAGCTGGGTCTTAAACACTTCCAAAGATGGAGATTTCACCACCACTCTGGGTAACCTGTTCCAGTGATTTTTCTACCCTCCTAGTGAGAGAGTTTTTCTTAATATCCAGCCTCAACTTCTCTTGCTACAACTGGATACCATCGCTCCTTGTTCTATCATTTACCACCACTGAGAACAGTCTAGCTCCATCCTCTTTGTAAACATATATACAGGTGTTGGGAAACTTGAGGTTTCAGGTCAACACATTTTTGTGGGGGAGGATGGTGTTTTAGACTGGGCCGCAAACAGCTGTCTCTCACTAGATGTCTGTGAAGCTCCTAGCAGGGTGCAGCAGGGGCAGCAAACATTGTATTAGGCTTTAGTAGGAACCCACAGCTGCTGTGATGAAAGTGAGACCAAGCCTGAACTCAGCAGAGTTACTGGGTGTTTTAACGGTCCAAGTTCCTCCTTGGGGCAGCAAAGTGTGGTTAAGGCAGGACGTGACTAAGAGGCCATGATTTGGCATTAATAAGAGGCCAAGATTACCCTCCCAATCTTTACCTCTGTGTGAGGGAGAAGGCAGGGATTGAAAGGGGCTGATGACCTGCTTTGTGCTGTTGTAGCTGAGCCTGGATCACACTGTCCATATGAAAATATGATCCTGGATCTCAATGGCTGTTTTAAACAGAGCCAAACTGGAGCCCCACACCTGGGCAGCTCAGGAAGCTGCTAGAATCATAGGAAATGAGGTGGGAAGGGACCTCAGGAGGTCATGTCTAGTCCATCCTCTTGGTCAAAGCAGGACCAGCCCCAGCTACATTATCCCAGCCAAGGCTTTGTCAAACCTGGTCTTAAAAACCTCCAAGGATGGAGATGCCACCACCTGTCTGGGTAGCCTGTTCCAGTGCTTCATCACCCTCCTAGTGAGAGTTTTTCCTAATATCCAACAAACTCCCCTTGCTGAAACTGGAGCCCATTGCTCCTTGTTCTGTCATCTGTCACCACTGCAAACTGTCCAGCTCCATCCTCTATGCAACCACCCTGCAGGGTGTTGAAGGCTGCTGTTCAATCCCCCCTTGGTCTTCTCTTCTCCAGTCTAAATAAGCCCAGTTCCCTCAGCCTCTCCTCATAAGTCACGTTCCCCAACCCCCAAACCATTTTCATTGCCCTCCGCTGGATTCTGTCCAATGGAGAGAGGTTCCTTCCAACCTTGTCACTGACTTTCCTCCAACCTCTGTGGCTTATGGCAACCTGTGACCCATGAGCTGCAGTGCAGAATCCCTGTAGCACCGTGCCCTGACACACCTATGCTCTGCTGTGTATGCCTGGGCTTGAGGGCTGAAGGGGGCCCAGGGCAGGTGTCTTATCTCCATCGTGTACCTTTGCAGCTCCCGGGAGCAGAGCCCCCAAGATCTGTGGCAGGAGTTTGCTGCTGCTCTCCCTCCACCCCCACTTGGCAGAGACAGACCCTGTCACTTTCTATTCCTACCCCCCCCCAAGCCTCCAGCCCCAGCACCACCTCCCTGCAGCCCCCACGTCAGCTGTTGGGAGCAGCCGCTCCAGCTTCCAGCTTGGCAGGTTCCATGAATGTCAGGATTGACGTCACCGAGCCATTCCTCACATTCCTGCAGCTGCTCTGGGGAGCAGGAGCAGGCGAGCGGCAGGCCCTGCAGCCCCCATCAACCCCTGCTTCTCCCCCTCCATTCCCCACAGCCCCTTCCTGGCCCTTTGGCTTGCATCAACACCTAGATGCATGTCAGGTGGCTGCATTTGTGGGGGAAGCTGGCAAGGAGGGAATTGCTGTTCTTATTCTCAGAGTGGACACAGAGTTCAAGATGTCTTGGGGATAACCTTGGGTTTCACCCTGGTCCAGGATTTGTTCTCTTCCTGTGTTTCCTGTGGGCATACAGGACGTGGTGCTGTGCTGCAGCCTGGGGAAATTTCAGGCTAGAGATGAGGTCTCACGTGTGCTGCTGGAGCCTAAAGGAGACTCTCCAGAGGCAGTATAGGGCCTATAACACATGACTGGAGTGAAGCTGATGCCCTCCTGCTGGACGCAGCGGTGCACTCATTGCGCTCGAGGCAGCCCAGCGAGATGCCGCTGTGATGGTTACCGTGGGAGCCTCTGCATGTGTCCCTGCAAAGGCTGGAAAACGGAAGGGCTTCTCACATCTTTCGTGGCCTCAGCCCTTTGTGTCTCACTCGTGCTCCACAGTAGCAGCCCCATCGTAAGAGGAACTGACTGCCAGCAGTCAAGGTCACCCTTGAAATGTTATGCACCTTCATCTTCAATTAATATAAAAGCCAGCGGCCTTGCGAGCGGCACGTGGGCACGATAGCGCGTGGCTTGGCTGCCAACAGCGCAGAGACCCCAAGCCTCCTGCTTTGAGGTGCAAACATTTAGGGTCAGGCGATAACCATCCTCACAGACTGCTATCCTCTGCTGCAGCATTTCTTCCTGTTCCCACACTCAACAGCTCCTGCATGCAAGAGAGATCACCCAGGGGAAGGATTTCATGTCTCCTTGGACGGAGACAGGATATTGGGCCAGATAGGTCGCAGGGCTGGCACTTAGGCTCCTGAGCAACCCAAAATGAAGCAGACATGAAATCCTTCCCCTGGGTGATCTGTCTTGCACGCAGGAGCTGTTGGGTGTGGGACACTCCTTACCTTTTTCCCAGTGCCAGCTAAGGAGACATGGCTAGGTGGCTAGGACTTGTTTCTGATTAGAGCAGCCCTCAGGCTGCTGTAGCATACATGACCATCCAGTCCAGTGGAGAAAACTCAGTGGTTTTTGCTCCGCTCTTCCAGACTCGCCTGTAGTCAAGCAAAGACCTGGTCCACTAATTTGACAGCACATTTTTAGTGTATGCCACACTCAGGACCTCGTTCTCACTGGGTCCAGTTCTTCCCTCCCAATTTTCCCTCAGCTGTTTGGGCTCAGTGGGGGAATTACCATGGGTCTCCAGTGGGATCAGATCTGTGGCAACTTCCACTTCCTCCCCCAAGCACTCGATCACCCTGTGTCCTGGGAGCAGCAGGAACAAAATTGGGCCTCAGCTGAGAATGCCTCATGTTGGAAGCAACATCGTCCCCTCCCACCTCCTGCCGAAATGCAGATGTGGTCCAATTGTCGGCATGATTAATAATGCAATCAGCGACCTATTTTTCCCGGTCTAACAGGCACTGAATATGAGGGCTGAATCTTGGTGATTGCTAAATGTCTTTCTATCTTCAAGGCCTATTCTCTCTCACGCGCACGCGTGCGCGCACACACAGGCATGCACATGCACACATATATCAAAGAAAAAGAAAAGTCTCATCAGAACAGTAATCGGATCCAAATTACTCTTTTCCTGATGTTCATCAAATTGCTTTCCTTCCTTCCTTCCTAAAGTTCCAAACTGAGCCAGGGAGGAAGAGAAGCTGGAGGCTGGGGAGACTCTAATCATCAGAGGGGCATTAGGATACAAGAATGTAATTCTTGTTTGTGCAATGGGATCGTTAAAGGAAAGGGATGGTCCTTTGGGCTGGCTTTACCTGCCAGGGTGTCAGAAAGTGGCCTCAGTGTGACGAGAATCAGAAGTGTCATGTCTCCTGCATGTTTTTTCATAGCCCCAAGAGGGAGGGGGGTGAAAGTAGTGAATTGGAACTGGAGAGACCTAGGTTCAAGTCTCATCTGTGCTCCAGCCTCCCTAGGTTGGCCTGAGGGTGTGGACACATGAGCCAGGGACCCCAAGCTGAGGGATTTACAGTGTGTAGGCTGCACTCTGGTAGGAGCTGGTGGGTAGGCTCCTACGTACAACACAGTGCAATCCACCCTGCTGAACCTCAGTGGAAAAGGGTCTGCTTTCATCTGCCCTGGGGTAAGAGTATACACACAGAAAGTTACCATTGAGCACCTGACACGGGGCAATTCCCTGTCCTCCCAGGCTGACTTGGCTTGCAGGGACGCCTACACGGGGCGATAGAGAATCAAACCTGCTCTCTCCCCACTGCACCAAACACACGTGTATTTACTCCCCGTGTCTTCTCCCTGCAGGAAACGGGTACGTCAGTGCCAGAGCCTCTCCCGGCCTGCTCCCGGTCTCCAATGGTAATAGCTTGGGCAAGATCATCCCACCCAAATCCCCGCCACCGCCTTCCCACGCCACCCAGCTCGCCCCCAACAGCCGCAAGCCGGACCTCCGTGTCATCACCTCGCAGAGCGGCAAGGGGCTCATGCATCATTTGGTGAGAGCTCGGCACAACTGGGGAAATTCTCAAGGCAGCCGCATTGCCGTCTCTCGGGAAATCAGGTCGCTTGGCTCCAGGGAGATGCTGAAGACTGGAGGCTGACAGCAGTATTCCCCAGCAACAGGAGCACGCGGCTATGTTGCTGATGGATCATTGCTGGAGAATACTGCAGCCTGTCCCAGGGATAGGGCATATAACACAGCTAGAAAATACACCTCCCCTTCTCAGCAGTGGCATGCTACTATACAATGCACAGTTGGGCTGTTCTGGGGATGCTGTTTTCCAAGGCTGTAGGCAACTGAAGAACTCCCCAGACCTCAAAGTCTAAGCCCCTGTCCAAAAGCAGGAAGGCTGCTTCTAAATCACATGATATTTTCCAGTAATAGCCCATGGCTTTCCAGCTGCAATGTGATGTGCCAACAAGAGCATCGTGATGAAAAGCTGTCTTCACAATAGGTTCTCAGCAGTGCTGGAAAGGGGCTTTGTACCATGCTGGTAGCATGCAGCAGCTTTAAAGGAGATGTCAGTAGAGGAGCCTGGGTTTTCACATGTGTTGAGGCCTGTGATGCCAAAATGAGGACAGTGGATGTAATGAACCATTTTGGGGTGTTCCCTGCCACCAAAGCTGAGGGTAAAAGAGAATCCAGCCACGGGTGTGATTTGTGTCTGAGGTTGTGTTGGCTATATTGGGTTTGGCCAGGCTGCAGAGTTAATGCTGTTGTAACCAGGATGATTCACTTCATGTTCCACATGCTCAGTGCCTTAAACTGAGTTGGCCAGTCTAGTGGGGGGACGTGGGATCCACCTCAAGGTAGGACCATTCCTCTCAACTCCAGTGCCAGCCCTCATCTACCTGAGCAGCTTGGAGTGTGAACACACTTGAAGTTTGCCTGACAACTGAATTTCTGCTGCAATACTTTGCAGTGCCTCCATCACCAATGCAGTCACTCCCAAGTGATCTCTGCTGACTCAAGGTGTGAGAGCTCACGTTAACTCTGCAGTCAAGACCTCATCATTAGCTAACTTTGACTTAAAAAGAAAAGCATCAGCTCTCTCTCCCAGGAAAAGGACAGGTTTGCCTGGCCTTATGCCCATCTCCATGGGGGTCTTTGCTGGCATGGCTGTCAGTGAGAGACTTCCATGCACCCATGGCAGCAAAGCTGTGATGGTAAAAGAGGGCGCTTGTTGTCCATGAGCCTCTGGTGCTGGGTTGGGAAGAGCTGCCAACATAACGGTACCCACTGGCTTTCTTTCTGTTCTTGTGCATGCAGACGGAGGACCACTTGGCTCTGGTGAGTTCCCTTGCTGTGTTTGTGTCTCCCAACATGTCATGAGTCTGTTTGGTTTAACACGAATGTCAGGATGATCCTATAACTCCCTCCTCCCCCACCCTACACACACACTCTGGAGAGCTGGGGTTTAACTGAGGGGTCCTGAGTCTTATTTACCCCTGTATGCTACTCTTGCAATGCCAAGAGGTTGCAGTGAAATGGGGAATTGGGGTCTGGGACACTGTGTTTTAGGGAAAAGCATAAACCTCAGTGGGCTGTAGCTGCCCTGAGTGTAAAACAGCATCCCTGATTTACACCTTCACCTCCAGGAAGCTGACTTACCCCAGCTGTTGACCTATAACCCACTGATGTCAAAAACAATTTACATCCCTGAGTGTGCCCCACTAGCTGCAGTGAAGCCATGTGAGTTTTTCTACGGCCCCTTATTGCTAAAATGAGAGGAAGGAACTAGATTGGGTTCTGGGCACATTCAGAAGCTCATTGCTTGCTTTAGTTGGAAGTAGTTGGCCTTCGAGTTTGCTCCTGTACCCTGGTCTCCATGCATGATTTGGTCTCCTCCTGGCCCCTGGTTTCCTTCTCATGACTGCACAGTTTGCAGCAATCACTACTACTCTGTGCTAACACTGTTGTGGTGCAGGGCAGATGGCTGACAGGGTGGCCACATCCAGGAAAGGTTGTAAGGCATCATTAAAAGTGGGGGGTGGTACTCAGGACCAGGGGCTTGGGGGTTCTTCAAAGGGGAGTGACACAGAGGCTTTCCCTCCTGGCGAGATGGCAGCATGACTGAGTGGATGGAGCTTGGTAGTCTTGGGTGTAGCTGCCACTGGCCTGCAGGTGACTTTCTTGGCACTCCCCATTTTGCTCCTGTGGAGCAGGGCTAAGGATCCTGCCTTCCTTAGTAGAGCACTGTGAGCTCTTTCAGAGCAAGGTGGCCATATTTTTGCAGTGCTCCAGACTCATCCCTTTGAGTGCAAACACTCCTCCTGCCTGCGTTTGGCTCTGCTAACACACAGTTCAGCTCCCCAGACTCTCCTTCCAGATTGCCCAGCCTACACCCGAGATCCTCTCTGTCTCTCTAAACAGCTACTCCCACCTCCTTGTACACAGCAGGGAGGATGAGTCACCTGCCCCTCCGTGAGTCAGGCAGCACAATCCACTTAACCCTTTGCCAGCAGCTTCAGCCCTTGCTAATGTAGTCGGTGCGCTCCCGGCAGCCCCCGAACACGGTGAGCACTACTAGAGGGTTCGCTGTGTCTTTAAAGACATGCCACCCTATTCCTTCGATTTACACTGAGAAACTGTCTCCTAAAGCATAGAGCAGTAACCATCCACTGAGCCTACCCTGATAAGCAGCTTCACTCAGGAGCATGTGCCTGACTTTATTATATTCTTGAATGACTGCTAACTTGGAACAATTAGCAACCTGCATGGGTGTTACAGTGACAGGAGGGAGTGGGAAAGCATTCAAATGTCAACAAGTTTTACCTGCATGAATAGGGCCTGAGAGTGTTGCTTACTGCAAGCCGGCGTGGCATGAAATTGTGAGCTGTAAGTAAGCTGCTGTTTCCAGGCCCTGGCTTTTGGGGATCAATTCTCACTTACCATAAGATTTTGGGCTTAGGCCTACTTCAAGATCTGATTTTCCCCCCCCATTTTTTTTCCTTGCAAGAGCAGTGTGAAAGGGCTTTGTGCCTTCAGGGACCTCCAGAGACAGGCTTTAAGGGGAAAGAGATTCCTTTCCCCTTGAAAGAGGGCACTGTTTGGAGAGACACAATGTGTGTCTCTGCATCGGAGAGGTCCCTGGGGCGGCCATTGATTTTTAGCAAATAGGGCACAGGGGTCACATTCATTCAGGTACTGAGGGTCAGCACAATATCTCTGCCTTGCTAAGAACATGTTTGCACAGGGAAATGGACTGCAATAGCAGTTGGGAAACCAGCTGTTCTGCTCTATGTGGATGCTGATAAACTGGAATAAGAGATCCTATTTTTATTCTGATTTAAGTGGCTCCCAATTTGCAAGCCAGAGTGACCATGCCCACATGAGTGACTCAGAATTGTGAGAGCACCTTAAATCCACACCCTTCCTTATTCTGGTATAATATCCCCTTGGGCTTTACTCATCGCACTTCGATCCCCCAACGGCAGCCAAAAGGACTTGAGTTTTTTGCATTTTAGATAAAACTAGTTTGTCCAATGGATTGCATGGGTGTCCTGAGAAACTAACTCGCGTGCTGCAACCTTGCATGATCCATTGTGTATCAGGATTGCTGAACTGGATCGGACTCACCTGAATTTAAACATTGTCTGTCTCTGCCCAGTGCTGACTGCTTCAGAGGCAGGTGGAAGAAACCCAGTAGCCATTGGAAACCCCAACCCTCCAGGGCTCTAACTGCTTCTCCTTTTGCTTCTGCAGCAGAACACACAGCGGTTAGGGGTCTCACAAGCAACTCATTCTTTAACCACACCAGTCGTCTCAGTGGCCACCCCGAGTTTGCTGACACAAGGCCTGCCTTTCTCTGCCATGCCCACGGCATACAACACAGGTAAGAGCAACCT
Organism: Crocodylus siamensis; assembly: GCF_052110815.1. NCBI lineage: Eukaryota > Metazoa > Chordata > Crocodylia > Crocodylidae > Crocodylus > Crocodylus siamensis. The sequence goes on along the minus strand of NC_143400.1, from coordinate 13,311,360 downwards.
CCCTGGAACTGTCCTGCCTATTGAGACTGAAGCATAATCAGCCTGTGGAAATAGCTGCCTTAGCAGGATCAAAGTGAAGGCAGGGATATGTGTAGGGACAATGGGGATATCCCTTGTTATATCCACAAAGATCTTGAGGACATGATTTTTACTCATCCTGTGGCCCTGTTGTACCAGGACAGGGAGTGATACCCATAAAGTGGATGCTAATTGCAGTCACACCTACTCCAGAGAAGTTGTGTAAGGAACTTTTATGTAAATGGTTGTTAGATCCAGGATGTCTTGAAGGGCGATGAGCCATCCCGTTTCTGGGCATAAATCAGTTTCTAGCTGATGGGGACTAGGAAGGAATAGGGAAGCTATAGGACACCTGTCTGCTCTAAAGGGATCATGCAGATGAAACCTGTCAAATGCTCATGCAGACTGCAGGGCTGGTTAGTTTCCTGTATAACTCATTTTGGCATCTGCTCATAGACTGTCAGATAAAAATGTTGTTGCAAAGCTGCCTGTCTGGAAGAATGCAGAATAGGTGTGTTGGAAACACCCTCTGTAATTAATAGGTGTTGCCCAACAGGTTTGTGTTCAGATGTGACTAGAAGGCTTCTTGTGAGGAACCCAGCCTTGGGCAGAGGATCCAGCACAAGGTTTGGACCAGTGAGTCTCAACCAGGGGTGCCCTGAGAGCCTTTTAAAGGTGCTGCAGGGTATCACACAGTATTAGCACTGTTAAGTGTGCGAACATGGTTCACAGAGTAAGCCCAGAGATTTTAAAGGAATCTGGAGTGTTAAGAAATGACCTGTTTTGGTCTCCCTTGTGTTCTTTGCAACAGCAGAATTACTCTAGTATTTTTCTATAGACAAAATACAGTGGAAACTAAGTGCTGGCATTTTCCAAGGGGTGCCTTGAGTCTAAAAAAGTTGAGAAGCACTGGCTTAGACCCTGCCAGAATGCCTGCAATAGGTGTTCAGTTGGAAATGGTCCTGCATTAGGGTAGACTTTGAACCTCTGTTTCTTTTGCCCTTGCAAAAAGCAAAAATATGCTGGCATGGGGCCCTTCTCCTCTGACCCTTGGGCCTGAGAGCAGAGATGCTTTTAAATGACCATTAGTGCTATGACTAGGGCAGAGAAAACCCCACTGAAATCAGGAGCACATTTTGCCAGCTGCTGTGCTCACACAAAGGATGTGGATGGATGAAGAGTTGTCCTGCATCAGTGTGTGGGGGGAGATTTACTGCTTTTGAGTGGACATCTGATGTCCTGTAACTGCTCCATCTGTCCTCTCTTGCCCTTTGGTAGGCGATACTAAGCTGCAGTGATTTTATCCCAGAATGAAATAGGTGGCAAATGACTGGTTTAGCTTCCATTTACCATGGATAGAACAGACAGATGAAGCAGTTACAGCAGGTTCAGTTGAGCTGTGGTACATTTCCTCCTGACTCCTTTTTCCACTAGCATAACTGTTTAGTCTGTTTGTGCTTATAGCGAGAGCCAGACCCTGCCCCACAGCCCTTGCAGTCCAACACCGGTGGGTTTTTTTCCCTCCACGCCTTAACAATGCCAAATATCTCCCGAGTACATATAAACCAGTGGATCATTGGGGCGACAGCAGCTGGGGGATCTACCCCCAGCAGACAGGATGCACAAACACATGGCTGGAAGGAAGTCCTAAGCTGGAGATGATGTTATTTCCTTTGGGAGACCACTCCACCTCTCCCGGCCATTGAATTAGATTGACAGAGGGGCTGAGCAGTTGGTTGGTGCAGTGACTGTAGATGGAAATCAGGCCCAGGTGCTCCAAGACGCTCAGGCTTCCTCCTGCTTGTGTTGAGGAGGCGGGGATATGAATATGCACACTTAAGTGAAACAGAGGTGCTTGGCCTGGAATGAGGGGCAGGAAAGAGCTGGGTCACTGGAGCTCTGGCTCTCCAGCTACTCTGCATTTCATGCATCATTTGCAGCTTGTGTGCATATGCTCCTGCACCCAGAGGATGAGACCCCCACAGCTTGGTGTTTGGCTAAAGCTCTAGAGATCCATGATTCCAGTTTGGGAGGTGTCTGATTCATTCTCTGGTGTGGCCTTAAATGACAACCCCAGGGGACATGAGGTGGCCTGTACCTGGAACTCAGGTAGCCTGTGCAGAGCACTGCTTGGTGCATGTTCTGCATCTTTCCTAGTGCCAAGTCTGTAAGTCTCACTCAAGGTGGGGTGTTGGAAGCTCCTAGCAGACAGATTCCAGATCCATCTCCTCGTTCTGGCTCCAGTGAGGCCCGTCACACCCCGCGGGCATCAGGAGCTCCAAACCAGAGAACCCAGTCCCGGGCCTCTCTGGAGGGTGCGGCCCCAATCTGCCCGGCAGCTCTGGCAGCGGTTCAGGTCCCCTGCAGCCATCTCCTTGTGTGCCGCGGCTGCAGGCACGTTTGTCCCCATTGGGGTGGGGAAGACAGAAACCACAAACGCCCAGCATGATGGTGAGAGGGAGGGAGGAGTGCGATGAGCCGGTCACTCATGCTGGGGTATTTGAGATCTATTGTGTATGCATCAGACTGGAGGAGACAGTACAGGGGAACCGCCTAGGGAGAGCATCCGACCCAGCTCGATTGTTTCCTGGAAGAATGTACCCCACCCTCCATGCAATATGGAACTGGGTTCTGGGTGGTGCTGCCCGTGGTGTCCTTTTAATGAGAGTCTTCAAAAAAGCCACTGGTTGGAAAGGTCCAAGCAGGCCATTTGGAGGGACTGAGCACCAAGGGAGAGGAGACCTCATGCCCCTCAAGGGCCTCCTGGGGTACAAGTATACCAGGGAGTGTGGAAGAGCAAGCATTTGTAATGGCAGAGAAAGGGGTTGCGGGTGGCTCTGGTTTCCAGCAGCAGGATTAGCAGCCAGCCCCTGAGCTGAGGCATATTTGCAAGCTTCATCTATTGCCTCTGATCCTGTGCATGTACAGCACCTGGCACAGAGACGTGGTGAGCTCCAGGGTGTTAGGAATAAGGAGACAACTCACTCTTCTGGGAGCTGGAAGGAATGAGAGGAGCTCTGAGCTGGATGAGGGAGGTGGGTAACAGATATAAGGAGCAGGGGCCATGCCATGTGATCCTGTGAACTTCATGAGAGCCACAGCCCTGGCGATATCAAACAGCAGAAAAGCCAACGTGTACCTGCATCTCCTGACAGGCTGGGTGTCTGGGGGAGCTTTCATAACAACATCAGGCACTGATCAAACCCACAACACTGATTGCTGCGTTGAGAAACAGGCCAAGCTTTGGTTCAGCTATGAGCTAATGCTATGCGACGGGATGTTTCCTTTGATTTCCTGCTTCCGTTTCCTCTCTGTTGCTCAGCTCAGCTGTAGGGTGCAAGCGATGTTCAATGACCTGTACAGAAAGGAATATGTTGGCTAAGCGTGTGCGCCCGTGTGCATGTATGCTGCTGCCCTCTGCTGTGTGTATGTGGCTGTGCATGAACCATTGCATGCAAGGCGTGCAATCAGTGTGTCTGTGCTCAATGTAGATGTGCCATGATAGTAGATTGAAGGGAAAGAGGGTCTGAGTGTGTATGGGTACAAGTTGCTACTGCTGTGTACTACTGTACTGGCAATGTGTGTATGTGTGTTTGCACACTCATGCCTGCCAATATATGTGTCTCTGGGCCGCTGCCCTCTGCTGGATTTCACAAACACTGGTTTCAGTGCATGTGCACATAGTGTTTGTGTACTACAGCTGTGAACAGTCGGTATCTATAGCCGCATGTGTGAGCATGCGTGTGCAGTCCAGTCCTCTGCAGTCTGTTAAAGCAGATAGTCAGAACCACTTGACTGTGTTGTGAGCCATTTGGACATTTCCAAGGATGGAGACGCCACCACTTCTCCCGGTAGCCTGTTCCAACTCTTGACCATCCTTATCCTCAGCAAGTTCCTCCTCATCTGCTTAATTTTCTCTGTGGCAGCTTGAGGCTGTTGCACCTATTCTTGTCCCTTGCAGCCACAGAGAAAAGCCCATCTCCATCCTCTCTACACTCACCCTTTGGGTATTTGAAGGCTATTATCCCACCCCTCTCATGGTGCTGGCCTGGCTTCCCTTTCAGATTATCAGCTGACCAGTGCCGAGTTGTCGTCACTGCCGGCATTCAGCTCTCCGGGTGGATTATCTCTGGGCAATATCTCCTCCTGGCAGCAACAGCAGCAGCAACAGCCTCAGCAGCAACAACAGCCACAGCAGCCACAGCCCCAACAGCCGCAGCAGCCACAGCCCCAACAACAACAGCCGCCCCAGCAGCAGCAACAGCCACAGCAGCAACACCTGGTTCCTGTATCGCTAAGCAACTTAATGTAAGTGAAGCGGGGGCCTGGGTCACTGCAGGGGTGGGGGGTTGATGGAGGTGTTGGCTGGAACAGGTCACCCTGCCAGGTACTGCAACAGGTCAGGGAGCAAAGGGGTTAGGAGAAGCTAGGACGCCGGGGTACCAATCCTGACTTGCCCCTGGAAGCCAATTCATGTTCCTTCTCTTGTGTCTCACTGTCCTTCTCATTTAAAACAAGGAGACTATTATGGATGTATCCCACAGGATTCATAGGCTGATAGGAAAATCAGGCTGGAAGGGACTTCTTGAGGTCATATGTAGTCAAGGCAGGATCAGTCCTGACTCAGCTGAGCTGCCCGGTAGTGCCTCTGGTAAGATACTGTGAGGTTTTCCTCTGGAAGTGCTTGAGAAGACCAGGAATCAGAACTCATGGTAGAGGTGATGTCTTTTATTAGACCAACTAGATTTTTGCAAGCTTTCAGGCACAAGCACCCTTCATCAGGAATAGGAGAAAAAATTGTAAAAGTTCTCCCAGGTAGAAATGAAAATTCATATTCCATAGGAGAGTTAAAGGTGTGGTAAAATGTCCTGTTTGGCAAGGCCAGCGTATTCTTATTGCCTTCATATTGGAGAGGGTTGATTTCTAATCCATGCTGCCTCCTGGGCATCTCAAGTGCTTACCTGGAAACGTGAAGTCATTGGGGAAACCTTTTTTTTTGGTTGCATTTGCTGTGCTCTGGATACATGATGCTGAAGCCCAAAGTGGGAAGGCTCTACGAAGACGTGGTTGGGGGAAAAGGACCTGTCTCGTGTGAGGGAAAAAATGGACTTTTCAGTGAAAAATTGCACTGTGGGAGTCCGGAGATGCTGGTACACTATGGGGGAGATCTGGCTGGGGGGGGCCTTGAAAATGGGGACATGAGGAAGTTAGCTAACAGCTGCTATGAGGCATTGAGTGAGCATAGTTTTCCAGCTCCCCAGAAAGAAGCATTTCTTTTTTGCCCGACCTAAAAAGAAGCCAAGCAGCTAAAACCCCACTTTTATCACGGGCAACCCTTGCAACAGAACATTTCTGACCAGCCCTGGATCCATGTGTCATTGCAAGAGGAAAGTAAAATGTTTGAGGCCCTGCTGGGGCTGATCCCACCCACGGGCAGAACTGGTAGAACTTGATGCGTTGCCCCACCGTTGGGTAACACTGAAGTCCTGTTCCACGTCCCACTGCAGGCTGGAAATAGCACTATCAATTAAGATGGGTTTGTGTCCTTCCCCAAAGATTGAATAGCAGCCAGGCTCTTCAAACATTGTGGGCAGCCCGTGTCCCCACGCAGAGCCAACTCAGACCAGCCCTGGCCTCCACTGACTTCTATATCTGAACCCTGTCATTATATCAGGGAACACCCCGGAGACAGTCACGGCTGTGGTGTCTGAGGTGCTGTGCAGACTTGTGGGGTGAGACGATCCCTGCCTCAAATATCTTGCAGTCTGAATACCCAAAGAAAGAGATTATTTATCCCAACTTTGCAGCTGGGGACCTAAGGCCCCGGAAACATTCAGGGCATGTCTAAACGGTGGGAAGACGGTGTTTCATGAGCACTATGTTGAATTCATTCTCTGTGTGGACCCTCTGGAAGGGGAGGGAATAAAGATCACAGAATCACTGTTGCACATCCAACGTGGGTGATTTGTTCTGGAGAAAAATCCACCTCTAGTCTGGAATAGAGCGTTTACACTGGGAACTGTTTTCAGAAGCATTGATGTGAGGCCACCTCAAAGCAACTTGGCTCTTTCATCCTTGCCTTGCCCAGTGCCTTAACCCTAGAAGTGGCTTTTCCTCTTAAAGATGCCTCCCGTCCTACAGCCATCAAAAAGGCAAGCAACATGTTGAGGATGGTTAAGGGAATTGTGAACAAAACTGAAAGTATCACGATGCCCCTTTATAAATCCATGGTGCATCCACACCTTGAATATGGCGCCCAAATCTGGTCCCCACATCTCAAAAAGGATATAGAAGAACTAGAGAAGAGCCAAAGAAGGGCAACAAAGATGTTCAGCAGTACATAGGGGCTTCCAGGTCAGGAGGGATAAAGGGGTTAGGTCTGTTCAGTTTAGAAAAGAGACGCTCAAGGGGGGGCGACAGGACCACGGTTTACAAAATACTAAATGGTGAAAAGAAAGGAAATGGGGATCTATTATTTACTGCTTCTCACAATATAAGAACTGTGAAAATGAAACTAGTAGGTAGTGAGTTCAACACAAGGAAGTTCTTTTTCACCCTGTGTGTAATTGATGTGTGGCACTCACCGTCACAGGATGCGGTGGAAGCTGACACTTCAACCAGATTCAAAAGGGGAGTGGACATATTCTTGGAGGAAAGGGGGCATCAGTAGCTGTTGAGCACGGGAGTGAGGGGGACAGCCTCTGAATCGGACATTCCTGGACCTTCACTGCTGGAGGCTGGAAGGGAAGGAGGAACAGGGGGAAACACCCTGCTCAGACCCAGGTCGCTTCTTTTAAACATCTGCTCTTTGCCATGGTGGGATACAGGAGAGAGGGTAAAATGGGCCTATGGTCTGACCCAGTAAGTGACAGTTCTTTTGAACACATATGCGTGCACACACGTACACACGCTATGGATACAGGATCAGATCTGGACACACACACTTTGGATACAGGATCAGATCTGCACACACACTTCGGATGTAGGATCAGATTTACACATGCACACTTTAGATACAGGATCAGATCTGGAGGTGCACAGACTTTGGATCCAGGATCAGATCTACACACGCACACACACACGCGCACACACACACACACACGTGCGCACGCTTCCCCAGCAGGTGCATTGTGACTCACCAAGGGGAAAGAGCTGACTGCAGCTGCAGGCAGCCTGCCAGATCTGTTAGGCCCGGGGTCTGCTGGAGTGCTGCACATCCGACACTCAGGCAGCATTCCCAGCAGAGCGGGCAGGAGCCCTGCCTGTGCAGGCATGTGTGACCTCCCTCTGTCCTTGATGGAGCAAAGGAGGGTGGTGCATTGGAGGGGGGTGTTATCTGGGCAGAAGGAGTTTTTGCTTTAGAAACTGGCAGTTAGATGCAATTAGATCAACCTGACCCACAGTTCCTGATTCAGACGCATCTATGGGCCCTCTTAGAAACACAGTTTGCTTCTCCTGACCCCCTGGGATGCACACCTGAGCCCAGTCCCATGGAAGGGGGAAATCAGTATCAGTGGGGTCATCTTAGTTCAGATCCACATCAGATCTGACCCTGACCTTATCGAATGGGGTCCAGATTCTGCTATGGTCTGATTCCCTCCCTGCATGAACATGGTTTGGGAGCTGGGGCACATAACTTATGTGGAGAAGTTGAGGGAAAATGGGCTTATTTAGCCTGGAGAAGAGGAGACTGAGAGGGGATTTGATAGCAGCTTTCAGCTTCCTGCAGAGTGGTTGCAAAGGGGATGGAGCTGGACTGTTCTCAGTGGTAGCAGATGACAGGACAAGGAGCAATGGGCTCCAGCTGCAGCAAGGGAAGTTGAGGTTGAATATTGGGAAAAACTTTCTCACTAGGAAGGTAGTAAAGTGCTGGAAAAGGCTACCCAGAGAGGTTGTGGAGTCTCCATCCTTGGAGTTTTTTAAAGACCTGGCCCAGCTCAAACCTTGGATAGAATGATGTAGTTGGGGCTGGTCCTGCTTTGAGCAGGGGATTGGACTAGATGTGACCTCCTGAGGTCCCTTCACACCTTCATTTTGTATGATTCTGTGCTTCTATGAACATCTCCCACTGGCAAGAAGCAGTGAGGATGATACAAGTGCATCTAGACCACAGGCTTAGGGTAGGATGAGTCAGACCACCGGGTGCTATTGAGGTCTACCTGGATGGAAGCAGAACAGAGTGTCCAGGGCCCTGTAGTACTAGCAGCAAATGGAGAGTCTTCTTTAGCTCAGTTGGTAGGAACTGGATCTGTCACGACAGAAAGGTCTCAGTACTGCACCCAGCTTTGAGTAGCTGCGGCATACCGCAAAATATTCTCCGTGATGTCTTAGATGGATGGTCAGGGGTTTTTTCCTCTGCAGCCAATTAAAAATCTCTCCTCCCTGCAAAGTTTCTCAGCTCTCCATCTTAGATGACTTTTAGCATCCAGAAAAGCAGAAAAGATTTTGCAAAACAAGTCAAGAGAACTGCCTTTTGATTTCAGATTTCCTTTCTGAGCTGCTTCTGCACGTGGCATGATCTTGCGTGTGCAAGGAGGGGGCAGAGGGACAGAAGCCACATGAAAAGAAACATCAGAAAACCTCAGTTACTGGTATTGAAAACCCTAGTGTCACTTTAGCAGAGAGCTCTTGAAAGTTCACACGTTAGCACAGCCCATCAGTTATTGTTTATGTGACGGTGGCACGTGTGGCCTTAGCTACACTCCTGCCCACGCAATGCCAGGCGCTGTACAGAGGTCCATAAGAGCCCAGTTTAATGGAGCCAGTTAGAAAGGGGTTTATTTCCTTCCAAGACAGCTATGCATGTGGAGGATAATTTACTCTGTCTGTGCCACCGGTCAGGGAGCATTCTTCCCCCTCCGCCCAGGTGAATGGGACTGATGCCCAGGTCTGAGTGCAATACGGCGATGCTTCTTGGGGTTGGGAACATGAGCAAAGGATAGGCAGACATGCAGAGAAAGTAACTTGAGGTGCTGCAAGAAGTCGCAGCCCAAGTCCCTGTCACCTTTTCCAGCCCCCAGTCCCAGGCATTGCAAGGTACAAGGGACTTTCACCCATCCGTCAGTGGAGCACTCGGTGCTGGCTGGGCTGTTTGGTGAGATGTCGGTGTGATCCCTATGACACCAGCATCCTGTATCCTTAGAGGCCTCCTGTGGTTGACACTTGTCTGTCATCCCTCATGCACCACATTTCACTGCCTGATTCTCCTTGACAGCACAACGGGGGCCTCTCTGGAGTGGTGTAACTGGGTCATTGCGTCAGGAAAGCCAGCCCCGAGTACCAAAGGGACGGGTGTTAACGGCGAGAGTCCTATTCAAGGCCTTGAGAGATATGTTCTGGCCAGGGGAGCTCTGCAAACTCCATGCCCTCTCCTTGTCCTGGCTGTACTTGAAATGAAAGAGCTGCGAGAGAACAGGGCAGAAGGGCTTGCGATCAAAGAGGCTGTGAACAATGGGAGAGGCAAGGGTTTTTGTGGGCGATCTCTTTTATGGGACCAACTGCGTGGTTGGGATAAAGGTAGAGCGTGGTAGCTAGCTGTGTTGGTCCGAAGTCAGTCAGAAGACAGGGTCAAGCTGCACCGCTAGAGACTATGAGAGCATCATTAGACAAGCTTTTGAATGCAAGATGATGGAAATAATCTGCATTTCTCTCTCTCCCTGTCTCCACCTTTGACCTTCTCTCCATCTTTCTCTTCCTTTGTGCTCCCCTCCCGTTCCCTTCTCCTTCCCTTTCCAACCCTTGTTCCCCTGCAGACAAGCGAGCCACTTATCTCACGCCACCACGTTGACTGTCAACACCAACCCCAACATCAGCATCAAGTCGGAGCCCGTCTCGCCCAACCGGGAGCGCAACACGGCCACGCCGCTGACCTCCTTCCCACACCAGAACCGCCACGAGCCCACGGGCCGCTCGCCCGTCGACAGCCTCAGCAGCAACGCCAGCTCCTACGAAGGCAATGAGCGGGAAGACCCCGCCCGGGCTGACTTCAGCTCATCCCTCGGTCTCCTGAGACCCACGACAGAGGCCGAGGGGGAGAGCCCGTCTGTAAAGCGCATGCGGCTGGACACCTGGGTAACATAACCAGCTCCCCGCTCTCTTCAAAGCTACTTTGTGCTCGCTCCTGGGGATAGGGAGGGGGGGAGCGGGTGGGGTTGTTACCCATGGCAGGGTGGGGAGGGGACACGGGAGGGGGGACAGCGGGGCAAATCAACGGGGTGGGGTGGGCGGGGCGGGACGGGACTTATTATCAACTGCCTGAGAACTAGCTTTAGGACTTTTGTAGGCATTCATTCTAGCGCAGCAGGCAACGTATGCAGTACATAAGGCACTCTGTGGCTGAGAGCAGCGTAGGATGGAGCAAAGCAGGGAGGGGGAGGGAGGGAAAGGACAAAATAACTTCACCAAAAAGCCAGTCACCAGAGGGGCTTGCCCTCGAGCTGTTGTCAGTGACCATTGCCCACTCGCAGCCGGGAGTCAGGGAGGGCTCGGGCTCAGGCCCTGCTGATCAGACCAGACCTAATTTTGAGAGTAGAGTGCCTTCGGTGATAAGGGTTAGAGAAGAGGAACTATCCGTAGGATGTTGTCTGTGGGTGCTGTGCACATGAGCCCCCTGGATGCACGCACCAACACGCATGCGCCATGCCCATTTCAGCTCCAAATCCCCCAGGCTCTTTGTGCCCAAATCTCCTCCCTGTGCGTACGTACACCTTCTTCAGCCCAGATCCAACTCGATCCAATTTGCTCCCTTGCCTAAGACCAGGGGGAGTCACCCCAGCCTGGGGTGCTTCGGTTCTGCTCCTGATCTAGCTCGTGAGTGGTCAGGGGTAGATCTTTTTGCTCGCCCTGGGCTCCTGCAGCAAAGTGGTTGGCCTTTCAGGACAAAGCAGTCCCCTGCCTTTGCTGGGGGGTGGGGGTTATAGGCAAAACAGCTCTGCTCTGTGAAAGCTCAGTCCCCGGGTGAGCTTCTTGCTTCGGGGACTTGGCTACGTTTAGCCACTTTCAAATCCAACTGGATTGAAAAATGGCCAATTAAACCAAAATAGTAATAAATCTCCATCACGAAATTGCAGCTGACTGGGCTGGATCCTCAGCTGGTGTAGATTAGCCTAAATGCCCTGGTTTAGGTGGTTCCCTGACCAGGGAATGAGATATAATTCATATGCACTTAATGGGGTACCCTCTGTACCTCCAAGCCTCTGCAAAGGGACTCTAGGATGAATAAGAATCAAGCCCTCAATTTGAGTGCACTCTCCTGATGTTCATTTGAATCTTAATGCCCCCACCAGTAGATCTGCAAAACTAATCAGATTTTTGCCAGTTTTTTGCAAATAATAGCTAAGTTTTTTTTCCCTTCCAAAGTCCCTGTTGCATTCTGGAATGGTACAAAGGGGAAATACTGCTTCAAAATATATGCAATGCAGTTAAAAGCTGCATCTTAAAAACAAAAATTACAGATATTGTCATTTCACTAGCCAGATGTAGGAGGAGGGAGTGGGGAATATAGAGGAGTATCTAAATCTTACCTTAATTAAAACTCATGCCAATCAGGTATCAATTAGAATTGCTGCGGTGGGGGGGCAGGAAGAAATGATTCAGGAATATTCAGTAAAAGTTTTATTAGAATTGTAAATTGTCACTGAAATTGTGAAATTTGGAGGCATTTAATGAAGCTCTTGAAACCAAAGGAGGTAAATTTGTAAAAAATTAATGAAAAAATGTTTTCTGTCATCTCCCCTATCAAATGCAGATGTTTAATTGAATAATTCAAATTTTGAAAATTCTACCCAGTTCCATAGAGGGCTACAAATCTAGGGAGGGGACCTACAAAAATACTATCAAAACCTGTTTTCCTCTGCCCAATATGCATCTTCAAAATTCAGGAATTGAAAACTTCGACCCTAGGCTATTCCTTGGTCACTAAATGGGTGGAAAGAAATTGCAGACTTGGGAGAATATTTCCCCTTTGTTCATTTTTTAAACGCAGCCATTTGGACATGCATTTTCTTTCAAGTTTGGCCAATTCCAGTGTGTTTGACTTCAGATTTCTAATGAATGATTTTCTGGACAGAAGTGAGTACAATATGAATAGGTGAGGCCCACAGTCTTTCTCCCAGGACATGCTACTCAAACTGGTTTCTCATGTCTCAATAGCTGGGACAGACATGTCCAATCACAGATGTAACAGAACATACATCTTTATCCTGTTCCTGACCACACCATCACCCACACACCGTGCTGACCTGACCCTAATATACTGTAATCGGCTCAGCCAAAGCTTTAGACTGTTCTGTGACTAGGAGCCCATGCATTCTGCAAGGGAAATTGCCATCTCTCTGCCTGCTTATCATTTACGGGCAGCAGCCCTGTCCATAGCTGACTTGATCTGGGTGTTATAAACAGATGCTGGTATAGCCGTGACCTGGTTTAAGGAACAGGGTGAAAAAAATGTATGCTATGCAAGAGGCAGACCTGAAATCCCATTGGTATCTATGGAGAAAGGTGCACAGTTCTCCTTGAAATCAATGGAAGTAAGATGCTTAAAAGCCTTTAAAAATCTAGTCCCCCAGTGCTTCTTCACTAGGTCAAATCCACTGCTGTTCACAGCCCCTGAATATCACTTCTCTCTCAGTCTGATGGAGGTAAGTGATGCTTTGGCCAGCCAGCTCTTGGCTGTATGAAACAGGTGATGTGCTTGCCTCTGTGCGGGCCAGGAGCTGTTGGATGTATACAAGATTCCCTCCTGGTTCCCTTCTTGACAGTGCATTCATGAAATCTGAGGATTTAGTTAAAATCCAGCTACTGGCTGTTCACTAAGGTTGTGGATCCATGAATGATTTAACCCAGGGAAACTTAAGCTGTCCTGATTTTGAAAGAGCCTGTGCCCACCTGGAATCGATGTCTGTCTGTCCCCATCAGGGGTGTTTGACCCCTGGACAAACCAAAGTGGGTCCCTTGCACTTCCCAGGCAGTAGCTGAGCCCAGCTTGCCTGTGGGCACACAGCTAAGAGGGTGCACGGTTGCTTCTAGATTACCCCCGTCCCAACCCCTTCACGTGTTCGAGGCCAAAGAGGCCCAAGGCACTTATGCCTACCAGTCTGTGCCCTTGGCACGGCACTGCGTATGGGTTGGAGTTGCACCAAACCTGTGGCAATGCCCTTCACCAAGGCATCTCTGACAGAGCACATTTGTATCTGGGCCTCTTCCCCAAACAGAAACAAACAAACTTTCTACTTTTCAAATCTTCAGCAAAATATTTGAACCCTGAAAGCCAGATCTAAGCTGATCTCTGCTGATTTAAGCTGATGCAGTAGAGCAGGACTGCAATTATTTCAGGCAGAAGGCCGCTTACCGAGTTTTGGCAAGCCATTGAGGGCTGCATGACAGGCAGCCAGGGGCAGATTAATATTAATTTTCTAAGTTTTTTTAGGGTTCCCGTGAGCTGCATAGAATGGCCTGGTGGGCCGCGTTGGGCCCGCAGGCCGCAGTTTGCCCACCCCTGCAGTAGAGCCACAATTAGTCCACACCAGCTAAGGATTTGGTCGTAGTCCCCAGCACTAAATGCAATATGCCAGGTCCTTTCTAAGGACTGTTTGGGCTCGGAGGCGGCATGGAGCGATGAATGACCAGAGAAGGGGTCCTTTAGTCCTCGTTGGCAGGCGTTTTCCTCCATGGGATAGGTACTCTAGTTTATACCCACATGCCACACTGTGGTCTTGCCACCCTATCCGTTTAGTAGACACTGGTGAGTTGTCCCTCTTATCGCTATGGCCATCAAATGTCTTCAAGTCCCAGGTTCCCCCTCCCCACCTCCACCCCAGCCAGCAAATGGTAACGAGAGGAAATGCAGTTGTAGTTAGCTCAGGAATCTTGTACTGAAGGGCTTTTGGGAGGTTTCTGCCGACAGAGGCTGGGTCGCACCTTTCTCTCGCCTCGGCAGGTGGTTGGGCTTTAGAACCCAGGCCTGGCATCTTCCATGATTTGCATCACTCCCTGCCCACTGCCCCTCTGCATTTATTTTCCGCCTGAGATCATAAACCCTCAGTGCCACAAAACCTGCTGGGACCTCTCCGTTTCTCATCCTGCATTGCGCGGGGGTTTACTCTTTGCTGGTGTTGTGGACTTTCCCATGACACGGCGGCAGTGAAGACTCCATTGCTTCTTGACCTAGGGAGTCAAGCAAATTCCTGGTGTGCTTAGCAATCCACCAAAAGAGCCCTTCCAAGAGAAAAAAGTCACGGTAGAAGTTTTCCAATGCAGCCGTCTCCCTCTGAAAGACATCAGTGAGTTATCTTTTTTTTTAATTCCAAGGCCTCCGAACATCTAGAATTACCTCGAGAGCAAAGGGACAGTTGAGGTGGGAATAGCCAAAAAAACCTCAAAAAACCAAATTCAGTAAAATGTCAGATGATGTTAAGCTAGGAAAATATATTTTTTTGTTCTTCATTCTTTTGCATTTGTTGTTGACCATGTGTTTCCAGTTGTTTCTCCCCCTCGAAAACTCTAATTTTTCAGATGAACTCTATTGACTTTTGTAAGTGAACCTGTCTTTTTTTTTAGCATGTTTTCCATTTCAAAAGAACTCTTCTTTTGTCACTAAATTGGTCAATCAAAATTTGCCAGAGGGTAGAAGAAAACACACCCTCCAAAAAGAAAAGATAAATGAATATATGATAAAGGAAGGCTTTTCTGGGACGAAAAAAGTCAAGCAAAAAGACCCCTCTTTTTTGGTGAATTGTTATACAGGCCTTTTTTGGTTGATGAATTTTTCACGTCGAAGATTTTATCCAATTCTTCTTTAGCCCTAAAGCTTTGGGAAGTAGATATGGGGAATCAAAATATCCCAGTGATCATGAGTTTGGGTGCTTTTGTTGGACAGATTTGCTAGTGTGTCCCTCCAGAGCTAACTTCTACCCTGACTTTTATTCCTTAAATCAGTGATATTCGATCTCTGGCCCACTGGCCAAATCTGCTTGGTGAGGCCACATCATCCAGTTCACAGGTCTGGAAATTTGGCAGAATAAATTGCCACTTCCCTGCCACCGGATTTCTAGACCTGTAATGAGTCCTGTAGGCTGGATGATGTGGCCTGGCACTAGATCATGCTGGCACACAACAGGGCTGTTGCATGGGATTGCTCCATGGCTGGACTCCTGTGTGTGGGGTCAGGCTGAGGCATGGCCATATCTGGAGCACTGGGCCAGACCAGCATGCTGTATCACATCCGTGGACCAACCCTGCACCACTTATCCAGCCTGCAGGCCCAGAAGGTTAAGCTTTAAATCAACAGGCAGTTACCACGGGGCAAAAACCCCACAGGAGAGCCATATGCCCAGGCTTCATGTCTGCCCTTTGTGCACAATACATTTCAGCCCCATGGCTAGACCTTGAACAGCGGAGAGAATGGGGATTCCCACTGACCCACACCAGCAGATGCTTTTGCAATTTTGGTGCCGCTGTTTTGCAAAGAAAAAAAAAGGGGGGTTTTGAAAGGCCCGCCTTGTCTGTGCAAACATTTTCTAGTTCAGATGCCATTTTCGTTTTTCTCCCAGTTAAGATCTGCTGCCTCTTTTCTGCCACCATCTGCTGCCTGGAGTGGGATTTGGAAAGGCCATGGAGGCAAGAGGCAAATTCAGGGGTGATTGGCAGGTCTCTGCAGCAGGTTTTTGTGTCACGGGTTTCGACAAGGCATCTCACCTCACTTGTCACCTCACTTGGCCTGTCTGGGAGGCCTTGCTGGTAGTACAGAGGGACTGGGATGCTAAAGGTCTGGGTTCTCCTGCCAGTTTGACCACTGGGTAGTCATAAGTAAATCCCTTCCCCTGCCTGTAACACAGGGCAGATGATCCTGCCCTCCTTTGCAAAGTGCTTTGAAATGTACTGCTGCACCATGCTCCGTTCGAGCCAGGGGATGCTGGTCGTCACCGCACTCCAGATCCAGCTGTTTCAGCAGCACTTGGGCACCCTTCAGGCCTCCCGCTCCAGTGCCCGGGCTCACCCTGAAAGCAGGCAGGAGCTAAAGCATCTTTCATCCATCTCGCTTTTCCTTCACCCTCCTGCAAAGTGACATTTTTCTCCTCCGCTGGGAGGTTCACGGTGGAATGTCATTTGCCGTGTGCCGCGTGCTCTGTGTCCGAGAGGATCCTGAATGCTTAACGCCACTGACAGGTATCAAATGCCATCAGGTACTCAACCCTCTGACCTGCATGAACATCCATGTAGGACAAATCTGAGGAGAAACCTCCTTTTATTTTTCACTCATTAAGCATCATATCCCACCATGGCACCTCTACCTTGGAGCTGAGAGCCTGGAAAATCAAACACATGCAAGCTTGGGTACACACACATATACACAGAGAGAGAGACTACCAAGGTAATGGGCTATATCAGTCACAAAATGGCATTAAACTGCAGGAAGCAGCCACAACCTTTCCAAAAATCACAGCCAAGGTTCAAAGCCGATCTTCAGAAATCCAGCTGTTAGGATGCTGACTTATCTACTGGCTCTTGCCCTTCCGACACAGATTTGGGGCAAGTTGGGACTGTATGATGGGAACCGATTGGGGTGGGGGGCAGGGTTTGACAATGGCATTCACTTCACCATTTCGGTGACATAATTTTTTGGGGCAGGGAGGGGTTATTTGGGTTTTGGTTTTGTTTTATTTTATTTTATTTTATTTTATTTGTCTGGGTCATTATTCTTTTATTTCCCCACCAACCGTAGGATCCAGTCAACTCCTAATTTTCCCAAGACAACAAGAAGAATGACAATCTTAAGAAATCAACACCCTCCTTTCATGCTTCTATAAATATGTTTCTGATCTTTTAATTTTATTTCTTGTGCTTATCTGTACTGTTGACAGTTACATTGTGTATAATTTTTTTAATTTGGGTTTTTTTTGCGTTGTATAGGTTTTAGTTTATATATATATATATATATATATATATATATATATATATATATATACACACACACACACATATATATATATATATTCCATTTTTTTAAAAAGGGGTGTTGCAAACAAAAAAAAATTGCACGGTTTAAATGACAATAGTTAAAAATGCTGCAGTTTTTAGAGACGTGAAAGCAAAATGGAGCTTATTTATTCTCAAAGGCTATAAAAGGTGTAAAATGCATGAAGAAAAAAACATTTACAAAAAAAAGACAAAAAAAGTGTAATCTGAACAAAGTGTAGCGTTAAAGAATTTTAAATGATGACGACAACAAAAAAAAACAGCTAATATATTGTGTTTGGCTAGTTTGCTTTTTTGTTTTTAATTGTTCCTTTTTGGAGAATGAAATACAATTGTGTATATTTTCATATAAGAAGTATGCACTGATATGTTTCAAAAAATGATATATTACTTTCTAAAAGTGTGGTTACTTACCAAAGTCTGTTTCTGATCTTTACCTTTCTTGAGATCTGTATGGATCCTTCAACATGCATACTCCGGGGGTGAAATAGGCAGTGCCTGGCATACAGTTATGTTAAGACCTCTTTACATTGCTGTGGTTGTGCAAATAAGGGTGTATGCCATTGCACTCACATTATACCCCTCTTATCCTTCCAGAGCAGTGTGCATAGTCCTTAGGATAACTGGCTTTCTTCTGGAGCGACTCAGATGTGGGGTTTTGCTTTCAAGTGGTACCTCTCTCATCAGCCCCAAACATTTAGGACAGAGCCTCCTCGGTTACAAAAAAATGTTGATGATAGTTTTAAATGTTCCATCAAAGACTTGAGGGTTGCTTGGGTTTTTGTTTTGTTTTTTTAACCCATCAGGAGGCAAAAAAGACAAAACTGTCTTTCAGGGATGGGTCATGGGGCCATTGGCAACAGATTTCAGGGGTACTCGAAGCCTGTTTGAAACCAGATTTCATCCAGAACTAAAATGGCCTATATTTGGGATGGGGAGTTTCATGCTGATGCATCCAAGGCAACTATGATATTCATGGGAATTGTAGCAATTTGGAACTGTGATTGCTCTGAGTTTCAACCCCGGGATGTGTATATCTGTCCCTGACGGAGGCTGTTTGTTGGGGCAGGCCATGTTGGTCCATACAGTTTTGGCAAAACTCGGCCAACCTAAGGCTTCTGAATGTTTTAGGCCACTTCAAAATTCATGTGCTATTGTTTGTCCTCCCCTAGGGAAAAAAACGTGGTGTCCGGCTTTCATCCTTCTGCCTCCAAAGTGGGACAGGGGATAGAGACGTATGCAAAATTTCAGAGATCCGTGTTTTTCCAAATTTTCCAAATGGGGTTTGCAGATAAAAGGCATAAACAGAGTTGGTGCCTCCCATGTGAGAATGGCAGAAAGAAGGGAATAAGTTAAAAAAATGCAGCTAAGGGGAAAGAAAGACCAGGGTGGGAATGCAGCAGGCCTGAGTCTGATGCATCTTACAGTCCATTTTCACTGCTCCGGCAGTTAAAAACAGCATCAGAGAAGAAGTTAGGTTCAGCTCACTTTTGAGAGACCAGGTCACAGCCAGGATGCTGAAAAAGGGCCTTGATGTCATGGCAGATTCTAGCTATAAGTGACTGAACAGATATACTTGGATAGATAGTCCAGTGCCTAATGCTTTTATCCAATGGTCCATTCACCCATCCATAGGGAACCATTTGCACTAGAGGGAAGAGTCCTGCAGAAACCCGCTCAGATGCTACCCTTAGATTTGGATCCAGATTTTGTTATTGGCCCCTCTGAGGAGCCCGGCCGGGTGCCAGGGGGCATAAGGAAGACCAGTTCTCAGCTGCCCAAAATCTTGTGAGATGAGTCATTGATGCTAGTGCAAAGCAGGTATCAAGCGTGGCTGCGTGGACGGGCTGGCCTGCAAATGCTGCATGAGTGCAATGTGTGCAGACAAGGTTCTTTGGGTAAATGAGGTATCTTTTTCTTAAATCAACTAAGTAGTTGGAAAAATTGGTCTTTGCCTGTGTCCTTAGACCAACACGGCTACAACCAACACCCCCAATGACAATATATGGCACAGAACTGGTAAGCAGCAGCACACCCAGGACTTTGGGATAGATTCCAGTCTGGCATCCATCTTCTGCGAGGCTAGGCAACATTTTACCTGTCCCTCCCACCCCCCAAAAAATGATTAGGGTAAATCATCAGCTGGGGTCAATCAGAGTGATTGGAGCTATGCAGATCTACACCACGTTGAGAAGCCAGCAACATTTTGGTATCACTGGATTGCAAAGTGAAATCTCTCCCAATTGGGTTCTGCCACCATCATTTGTTCCCTCCGGCGTGGCCAAAAAACCTCCCTTACTGATTTCCAGGCTGTCTGAAATTTTGCATATTGAGGGTCAGATGTGAAACCCCCCCCAGTGATGCAATCATCACACCATGCTGCTACCCATCAGGTCATGTTGGGGAGGGGTCACCAAATACAATGTAAGCTAGAGCTGGTTGAAAAAGTCAATGGTACTTGCAGGGGCGAAAGGAATAAGAATAGAAGTAGCTGATTGCTACATTTCAAAAAAGAGATGTCAACCATCTCCAAAACTGATTTGAAAAAAATTTAAAAATTGCGTTTTAGATAGAAAATTCCATAACAGTTTTTAAAAAAAACAACACAGTGGAGCTAGCTTGAAATTATTTTTTCCCTGAGGAAAGGATAAAGTGGGGAGAAATAGAAAACATTTCCACCAGCTCTAGAGCCAGCTCTGTGAAACGGTGTGTCCCCAAGTGAATGGAGATGGTGGGGAGCGCTGGCTTCCCTTTGCTGAACTCTGTTGAGAGAGATGGCAGGGGGAAGCGTGAGGTGTGTGAGCGTCCGGGGGGCTGCCAGCTCTCTCCAGTAACACCCCAAGCCACTAGAAGGTCTGAGAGCAAAAATTTACACAGTTTTGTCTCCCGATGGAGCCGATGAGAGTTGCTTTTCGGGTTGCAGGAAGGTCTGAGATGCATTTTTCCCCTCATCCCATGCCATTTTTCATTTCATGGTGATCTTCCCCTTCCCACCCTTTCATCCCCTCCTGCCTGCATATTGAGGGCGTGATCTGGAGATGGTGGGCCCATGCCAAGCATCCCAACTGGGATTTCTTCACTGGCCTGAAATTCAGTTTGCCAAACTCATCCCAGAGCGAGGGGGAAGGAAGCCATTTGGGGAGCTGCCTAGTGACGGCTCTTTCTGGCTCTGGCTCCGTGTCTGGGTTGATTTAGGACTTTCCGGTTGTATGGGAGGGTGGGGTGCAAGAGCCAGGGAAGGCTAGTAGTGTGGTGGCTTTAAGGACAGATCTGACGCTGGTCCAAGCGGGGCTGGGATAGGGATGTTGTGCCCAAAGTAGAGGGATGCGCTTGAGACCTGCCCCAACACAGACTTCGGGGCTGCAAGGGGGCTCCCAGCTGATGAAATACCTGCCCCACATTCATGTCTAGACTCCCCTACTCATTTTTCCCCTCAGGCCTTGCAGAAGTACCCAGGCACCCAGCATATAGCCCCTCTACCCTTAAGGAGTAGCTTCTTTAGCTGGTAGTAGCAGTAGGCTGTTATCCCCTGCATGGGCCAGTTGCTGGAGTGAGGCTTACCACTCTCTACCTTAGCTTTCCCAAGCATATCAGAGGCCCTTTCTGCTTGGGGACAGCATCAACCATGAGGTGGCCGATGCCATCGTGGTTATCGCATGGCTACTCTTCTCCAGCCCCTCGTGCGAGTTGGGGTGCTACATGGGGCAGTGAATCCGGCACCGACGGGGCACTGTTTCACAAGGGCTGACCCATGTGTTAGACCCACAGGGCACATGGAGAGGATCAAGGTGAAGCACTCGTTACCCTAAAAGACACAAAGGAAGCTCCAGGAAACAGCCCGAAGTGTGGTAGGGGTTTGGGAACGCCTCGCCGCTGCCCTGAGGCCCCGTCTTGTGGCAGCTGGAGGAGTGGGGGCATCAGGAGAGATGAGGTCAGTTGATCCTGCCTTTCTCCTGCACCCCAAAGCTGCCTTGTTGGGGGGCAGCACCAGGTCTGAGGGTCTCCAGCCAGCTTGGCTTGTCCAGTACCTCCCTGCGCTGGGAGGACAGCCGCCAACCTAGACAGAGCTGGGTAAGCAACTAACCACGAATGCCCCTCAAATCTTTGGCAGACAAGGTTCTTTGGGTCAAATCTGATATCTTTTATTAGACCAACTCAAAGAGTTGGAGAAATTCTTCCTTGCAAGCTTTCAGGCACAAACACCCTCAGCCTGACAAAGGTTGAAGCTTGCAGAGAAGGGACCCAAAAGCTTGCAAAGAAGAATTTTCCCAACTCTTCAAGTTGGTCTAGTAAAAGACATCAGATTTCCCCAAAGAACCTTGTCTGCCTGTGTCCTTAGACCAACACAGCTACAACCTACACCCCTCAAATCTTTGGAGAGCCTAGAAGATACCATTACCCCACCCCCCTTCTCTGTTGTCAACCCTTGGAGCCAGCTCACCCCATCTGGGGGCCTGGCCCGATGTTTTCATCCATTTCCTCGCCTCATTGCATCCTTCCTTCCTCCCCCATCCTGCATCACTGTCCCTGGCAGAAAGAAATCCCCCTTGCTCCCAAAAAAACACCCCACGTTACCAAAAAACCACCCCATGTTACGTACTCATCACCTCCCTCCAACCAAGTGACAGCCAGAAGCCATGGCCGGTTCGTAGAGAGGGCCCTGCCTCTGTCTCTTCTCCCGCTCTCTCCCCATCCCATCCGCCTCTTCCCTCCTCACTCAGATCGTTGGCGTGTAGTATTTTACCTGGCTACTGTAATTGTAAATAGCAAGTTTCAATATGTTAGCAATGGTAACAGTACAGGAAACTGTTTTTTTGTTGTATTGATATGAGATGAGATTATATTTTTGTCAGAGTATATTGTAATAATACTGACTTTGAACATGGCCGAAACTGTACAGCTTATTCTTGTTTTCCCTTGTCTTCTCCCCACCTTGTTGCTCCCAACCTCCCACCTCAACCTCCCCCCACCACCCTGAATTGTTATATCCCTCAGAAGTTGAGCCCATGACAGGCTGCAATGGGTAGGGAGCCAGGAGCTGGTGCACTGAAAGGGAATATTGCAGCAAAGAAATCTCCCTAGGGACCTGGCACTTTGCAGCTGTCCAAAGCAAGAGACAGAAGCCCGGGCATTCTCTTTTGGAGAAATGCTCACACCCACTTTGCACAAGCATGATCCCCTGAATGGGTGCGCAACAGTTCTCCCCGCTGGGTTGCCTTTGAGGCCCTCGAGGGGTGAATAGGAACTGCTTGAACTAGGAGGCTGGCATTGCAGATGGCAACTCTAAGTCTACCCGCCAACAAAGGATGGAGATAGCAGGAGATGGGATTTCCCAGTGGGTTTAGCAGCTGGTGGGTGGATCCTCAGCTGGAGGGAAGAGCTGTGTTCATGTCCACGATTGGCACCAGCTGAGAATCCGGTCTGCTTCTGGGTGCGACTGGGGGCGGTGGAGTCTCTTCTCTGCTGCCTTGTCCTGGAGACAGCCCATCTGGGAGAGATGGAGATTAAGCCTGGGTTAGTGTAGCTGGGGATTGGATAGACCCATTGCTTGGTCTCAGCTCTAACGTTCCTACAGCAGCCAGCCCCCATCCAGCATGGGGTGCTGTGGCCGTGGGCTGCATGGTGCAATAAAGACTCATGGGGTTGCACTTCAGAATAGCCAGGATCTGTCCTGCAGGGGACACAGCATGGCTCTCCGAGACCATTACTGGCTGGGGCAGTAACATCACACCCCAGCCAGAACTGAGTTTTTTTTTTTGGGGGGGGGGGGCTGGTTTCTGCCTCCTGTCCAGAGGAGCCAGTCAGATCTCTGTCAGCTTCTAAAACCCTGTTTAAACCTTCCAAGCTGGCTATAGCAGTTGCATGAACAATGCAGCAAACCTCTGTACATAGCTGAATCCTTCTCCTCCTTCCCATGCCCCCCTTGAGGGACAGCGACACTAGCAGGAGCCCTCCAGGTGAGGGGATGTGCCTCTGTCTCTGGCTAGTTGGATTGCAGATATGGCTCGGTGATGCTTGATGTTCCTCTTTGTTAGGTTGGAAGCTCCAGTTTCTTTTTTAAGGGTGATCCGTTTATTTCCAAAAGCCGGAGACTGGCTGGGGGCAGATCTCGGCATCCTACCAGGATGGGAACTTCCCTTGTTGCTTGTTAAAATCAAACCTCCCTGCTTGGCTAGCGAGCACTACAGATGATGCAGGTCCTAAGCTGGATCAGGGGCTGATGGAAATTGGAGCTGCTCTCTAGTACAGTCGGAGGCCTGGTGTCTAATCAATGCCCAGTAATACCGGCTAACTTCCATATGTCGTTGGGTTAGTTTCTCCTTTGCACTGAGGCCATGGCACCTGATGCTGGCAGTGCAAAGATGCTTCAGTGCAAATGAGACTGGAGGGGGGGAGTAACCCTGGGTGGTTCTTCTCCCAGCAGGATGGTTCTCCCTGATCCTTTGGTTTCAAGCTCTGTAGAAAACAAGCCTGGAAGAGCAAACCCAGCAACCCCCTCACAAGCAAGGGCATGGCTCTCATCAGTCCCCAGCCAGAAGGCCTGGCTTTCATTTCCATTCAAGCCAGTCCTACACCTAGATCTGATACCGGGATCGCTCTAGTGAGCTAGCGGTGTGATAGTTACACTGGTACAGCCCGCCTGGCTATACCAGTGTAAAGGTGCCTTAGACCAGTACGGCTTCCCCTATAGGTGTGGATCCACAGTCCTGATAGAAGCCCTTTTATACCTCTGTGCGTGTGTGTGTGTGTGTGCGTGTGTGTGTGTGTATGTGTGTGTAGAGGCATCTTCTGATGCTCCTCTGCAAAAAAAAAAGAAAAAAAGCCAAACCACAAAGCCCCCTTTGGTGGCCACCAGGTGGCAATCGTCTTCTTTTGTCTTGTGGGACATCTCCGAGCGGCTTGCGTGGCTGTGCCGCCGTGTCTAAGGACACGCCATGGGCGTCGGGAGCCTCTTGGGCAATACAGCAGCGGGGTCCCTTGTTCTCCCCCCTTCCTGTAACTCCAGTAGAGCAGGAGAGAGGTAGTGTTCTTTGGGCTACGTGCAAAAACCTTTGTAAAATAGAATAAACCCTTTTAAATTATGCACTAAACCTCCCCCCTCCACTGTATAGATATTAGGGTTAGGCAGATTTCCTATACAATTCAGCCTGTCTATATTGTCCTGGGCAGCTTTTTTTTTTGCAAATGTATAAAATAAATAAAAGTGTGCACTTCCCTCTCTTGTTTTATTTATTATTTCAAAAGGCGATTTTAAGAAGATGAACTGTGTATCTATAAATATATATATATATATTTTTAACCTCTCTTTTTTCCCCCCTCTCTTCCCCTGTTACTCCCTGATGTTTTAGGGTGAGTGAAGGGATTCTATGCTCTTGGCAGCACGAGATGGGTTTAAAATTCAATAAAACCACAGTCGTCCTGTAGGAGGGATGTGGGAGCAGAAAGGTAGCTTTTTGCGGGGTGATATATTTTTCTGGATCTGTCTGGGTCTTTGGGTACCAGCCATGCTTTGAAAGCAAGCAGCGGTAGGGGGTGAATGTACGTAGTAATTGTAAATTCCTAATTGGGATCTGTTAGGAAGTCCATTGGAGTGTAAGCACCCATAAGGGTCTAGTCTTCTATATGAACCTCCCAACCCCTGGGAACTCTCTTGTGACCCCCTTGCTTTCTTCCCCCATCCTCCCCCCTTTCTCCCCCCCTTGACAATCAGTAGCTCCTTTCCCAGGACAACAGCGCGTGGTTGACATGTCCGTTTCGTTTTTTCAATATTCCTTTTTTTGTGCTGTACGGTGATGCGTTATTGTATATTCCACAATAAGAAAAAGAGATAAAAAAAAAAATGACCATGAGAAATTCTTATGAGTTTTGTTTGGAAACTCTTTCACTATATTTGTTGTAAAGAGGTTTACTATTAAAAAGAAAAAAAAATACACGTTTCTGATAATTTTCTTGGCCTCTGGCTATTTTTTCTGCCACCCCCCTTTCTCGCCCATCTTTGGTTGACATGTTCAGTGCAGGCATGGGGATGCTGGAGCTAGTGGGGCAGGGGGGAGTTTCAGTGATTTCTGCTAACGCTTTGTTCCCTCTTGCAGTTGGAAATGGAGAAGCCGCTTTGTTTTGATGCAGGTTCCAGTTTCGGAGGAAATAAAACGCACCAAAAATCAAGGGAAATGAATGAGTCTTTTTGGTGTGATTTTTCCTCCAGCCTAGTGAGAGGACCCCAAGTTTTTGGCTTAACAAGAGAGATCCAGCCTAAAACTCAGGAGACCCAGGGACTCTGTGACCAGAGGCAAGTGGCTGGGATCCAGCTGTTACACAGATTTATGCCTATTTTTTTTGCAATCAATGGAATTACATGCATTACCACAGGAGATCTCCATCCCTTAGTCTCACTGCACCTATGAGATGGGCATAACAGCACTTGGGCTTTGAGGGCCTGCAGTGGGGCTGTATCTGTATCCAGGACTGGGAGAGGTGGCCAGTGGGTTTCCATGGACATTGATGGGTTTGTGGCAATTAGGTCAATGGAAATCCAGTTGCTTTTAAATACAAGAGAATTGATATCACTGCTGTATTGTACGTGGGGTTCTCTCAGGGGAACCAAGCATATTGCTGCCCATGGGGACCCATTCAGGGACAGTACACGCAGCCGTCAACCAAGCTGGGCAGGCCAACAGGGAAGCCATGGGGCAGCATATCCAGCGAGGAGGAAAGCCCAGCAACTTCTTACTAGCACTGAACACTCAGCTCCATGGACCCCTACCAGAGGCACCCTACCCACCTAGCTCTTATACAGGCCCCCGGTCCACTGAATACCAGGCCCCAGCAGATATTTCTAATGTGGGAATCCTCTCTCTGGGCAGCCAGGATGTAACACACAGAACAAATCCCTGGGGGAGCCACCTGAGCCACAATTGACTCAGGCCAGTTGCTTGTTGCCCTCAGGACTGGGTTTTTAGCTAAATAATCATATTTCCTTGTTCTGCAAAAGCCTCTTGTCCCACAGCAAATTTAGAGTCCCGTTTTCCAAGAAGACCCCAAAGTGGCAGCACCCGCCGCACCTCGGATTTTGTTTTTTAGCAGGAAGATCAACCATTTTCCCCCAGCCCCTGGAACAACAAATGGCTCCGAATTGAACAGCAGTTCCTCTGAGGAGCTGGGTTTCGATGGCTGGAGGCTTTGCTCGCCCCTGCAGCACTGACTCCACAGCTGGTCTCCATCTTCCAAGCTGCTCTCCGGCCAGGTGGCCATTATGATGAACCACTTACCTGCCCCCCGAGGCACCCTGGGAAATGTAGTCCAGTCAGAACACCAGGCAGGTAGCATGAACTACCATTCCCAGGATGCATGGCAGCAGCCTGGCAGACTCCTGATATTCTAGGGGTTTGGGGGTTTTTTGACCCCCGAATCCCCATATTTTCCTTGTCGGGGGAGGGAGAAATGTTTGGAGCAGCTCTGAAGGTGACGGGCACCTTTGCATTCAGTCAACATGCGCCCTTCCCCTCATTAAGTCTGGCTGAGATGGGTTGGTCATTGGGGTGAAGCGGGGACAGGTGGGTGTCATACCCCACCCCAGCATAGGCTCAGACTCAAAGGTCCTGGCTGCTTTTCCATTCAGGCTTCCTCTTGCACCCTTGGAGCATGGGATACACCTTGGGCTGCACCACGTTGCTTGCCTTGCTCATCTGTTCCTCCTGGCTTGCTACCTGAGTTCAGGTAAGGGAGGCAAAGTGAGGGGAGGGGGTTAGGGTGGTTACCTTCCCCCCAGCTGCAGGGCATAGGGGTGAGAACAGAGCGGCATGAAGGTGCTGTGCAGCAAAGGGGCAACAGTGCCCCAGCTAGATGCAGTCGTAGTGGCTATACTGTGTGTCATAGGGCCTGTGCTGCTAGTGGGAGAGTCTTTGGGTCTGGACTGAGCCGGGGAACTGGACCCACCTTGGCATACAGGCTGTTTCCTAAAGAGACCTGGGTGTCTTCTCTGATGTTTTCTCCCAATCAGAATCTGTCTTGACAGAGCTGGGCTGCTGGACACGTGAGACTGGGGAGGGATTCTCCCTGAGGGCCGCAAGGTTACTTGGAGGAAAGCTGCAAGCCAAAAGGGTTGGTCCCTGCCCAGTCTCATGGGGGGCGGTATCGGGCTGTGCTACAGATGTCTTGTGCAGCTTTGGTCATGTCCCTTAGGATAAGTTGGTTTTCACAAAGGGCCCAAGGGGTTTATGAGCTTGGGGCCCAGTGCTATTCTGGGAGGCTTGGGGTTTTGCAAGTAGGGCAGAGGCCTGTATGTATCCTTGATTGCTTTGCCCCAGTCCCACATCTGAGCATGGTGGAGAAGAACCTGCTTTGGCCAGTAGGTGTTAAACTCTTTGGGGGCATTGACTGTCTTCCATCGTGCATATAAACTGCTCCCAAAGCACTGCTCTCAGCTGGGCCGTGTAGGTGCCACCGATGGCAAGGCTATTGAAGGTGCAGTGCAACATACTGTGACTTACAGTTGTGCTTCCTGTGGGATTTCTGCTGGTCTCCAAACAATACAGATGGGACCTTTTGATTTCTCCCCTTCCCAACCCAAGTCATGATGAGATCGTTGTCATTTTGAGTTGATTAGGATTAGGCTGCACGAAAAAATGCTCCGCTGGAAGCAAGCCTGCAATGCCTGGGGGGAGAGGGGCTGTCAGGGGCTTCTGAGGGGGGGAAAAAGGCAAAGAGAGGGGAAAGCCCTTGTGACATATATTTTAGGACAGTACCAAATTCCAGGACGTCCGGTCCCTGCAAATTCTCTGGTCTGTCCACGAGGTGGGAGTGCGGAGTAACAGAATGGCTGTAGCCGCTCTCAATGGCTGGTTGAAAAGGGGTCTGTGTGGGGATATTTGCTGGCAGTGTCTGTGCTTGGTCACACCCAGCTGATTTCTCCTGTCTTATTCCCTTGGCCTTGGAAAGACACTTTCCAAGAGCAAATGCCCAGTGCTAGGCTCCTGCCAATCTACACCCCATCTAATTTGCTCTCTCCCCCCCGCTATTACTTCTTTCTCTTTCAGCCTCCAGGGTTATTCTTGATGCACGCAAAGTAGCTGTTCTCAACAGAGCCGATCCATGTGTCTAATATTCAGCACCTGACCGGTATTGCTGGGGTTGAAGCCTATCCCAGGACTTCGGCCTGATAGCATCTGTCAGGTCTAATACATAGTCAAGACTCCTCCAGATCAGTTGAATTCAGTGAGCTCGTTTGCCTAGCTAAAGTTAAGCACACCAATGAGTGTTTCTGTAGTTGAGGCCTTTTATAAAGAAATTGTTCCAGAAACTTTAATTCTGGGTCCTTATCTCTTTGCATCCTACAAGAGGCCAATATTTAAATATAGACCTAAGAGGGAGAGCAGCTCTTGTTCTTCCAGGTTTTATGTCTCCTTTTTTTTTCTATTATAGAAGTAAAACCCTGCCAGATACCTGAGAAAAGACCCAGTGCATTCATTCAAATCAGTGTTTGTTTTTTCTAATGTAGCAACTTCCAGTTGGAAACCGAATGTGATGCATGGGTGGACTGGATCTTAGGAAAATAACAATAGGTCCAAAATAGGCTGGTTCACATCTATAATGCGGTCTCTCTGCAATATCCTGGAAGCCTAAAAAAGCCTTTACCTGGGCAGAGTCATGTAGAGAAGCCTTGGTAACATGAGAGACACTGTCTGTGCTCCTCGGTCAGGTGGTTTTACCTGTTTTCTATCTGAACTCACAGCCTTTTGAAGCTGGAAGTGAAAAAATGTGGTGGGAAAGGGAGCTGTGAGCCATTCCTTGCCTAAAAAGCCAAGGAAGGAAAGGAGAAAATATAACATCCATGTGAGATAGCAGAGAGAGAGAGAACAATTCAGATAGTTAAAATCTTTAGATCCATGTAATGGGGAAAGGCATTTTTGGTGGCTTTATAGGAGAGAAAATTAATTTCTAGTTTTCATTTTAAGCCTACAGGAGTACTCTTTTCAGTGAAATATATACTTGAAAACCAATATTGATTTCAACTCTAACTACAGTGATTTAATTTCCCCAGCATAATGCTTTCCTCAGTGCAAGCAAGGTGCTCTTAGTCACAGCTCTAAAAAAAACTTTGCTACATATTAATTTCCATCAGGTAATTTTTCCCCCACTGCTGCTTTAAGAATAGCAAGACCTTTCCAGTCCACTCTATATAGTTTTAAGTGAAAACCTTCAGAAATGATGCCTTTAATTTTTGTCTTTTAATTTTTGAGCTTGATGCAATTAATTCAATTTGAAGTGGTTTTAAAACAAATCCCTCTGGGCTCTCCTGGAGGGGAGTGCAGGGTGACAAAGATGGTCTTCTTCTTTGTAGCAGTAACAGGATTTCTTTTGCATCTGCCTGGCCAAAGGATGTGTGTGCAATAAGGCATTACAAACAAGAATTTAATGTTAGGAAAACAGCTCAAATTAAGGCCTTCCAGACCCTTTCTTTTTTTTTTAGTATGGGGTTGATTTGAATAGCACGGTTTAAATAAAAGAGTGGTCCATATTTGTTTCTGACTGAGCAGCAGAGCTATATCAATGAATTCAGCCTCTGACACCCCTCTGAATTTGTGAGAGAGCCCCTTCCTTCATTATAAGATGGGTAAACTCAAATAACACTTATTTTTCTTCTTGTTCCCTCCAACACCAATTCCCTCCAACACCAATTCTGCCTGGGTGATTTCTTCCCTCTCTCATAATAATTCCCATTATTGGGAATAATTGGTGTCTGGCAACCCGCCCCAGACACCCTGGGTGTTGGACTCCCAGGGAGAGATTTTCCCTTAGTTTCTAATATGCTTTTAACCATCTCCTTGGTATTTGTGCATTCGGCAAAGTGTGTGTGTCTTATGTGTGTGTGTCTATGTGTTGCCTTGTATTTGCTGTGCTGTTTTCCTGCCTGAAGGAGATGTCATTCCCCCCTTGTGGCTTTCTTCCCCCCCTGCTCCTTTTTTCCTCTGTTAACTGGATCAGTCCAGCTACCAGTTATCCCTCAATGTGTTACCATCTACACAAGCACCAGCAAACTCTCCCTAGGCCTGAAGAAGGGCGTTTTGTTTGTGCCCAAAAACTTATAAAGCGATTTTTTTCCAGCTATTCAGTTGGTCTAATAAAAGCGATCACATCTACCCAAAGGTCCTTGTCTGCCTTCTTCCCATCTAGGCAGCCCAAAGATGAACAAGGGCTGAGGTGGTGCTGCAGGGCTGTGGGGCTTGTCCTTGGCAGGGCTGGTGTGCATCTGTGCAGAAGATAGGCAAGCCGTTGGCAATATATCACTGTGCATGCAGGTGGCAAATGCCCGTAGATCTTAAGTGCTGGGTGTTTTGTCCTTTCTGGCTGGAGCAGACAGCCGAAGACAGAGGCAAGGCTGGATTCTTCCCTGCAGCCCTACACTCAGTCACGAGGGTGGCAAGTTTGATCCCAGCCAGGGGAGCTTTCTTGTGCAAAGAGCATCTGGCTTCCATCGCATTGCAGACTCTCCCCCCAGCTACCCAGTGATGTTTTGATCTCTCTTTTTTTTTGGATCCAGTGACAGTGGGAAAGAGAGGGATCAATATGTTGGGAGTGGAGGGGAACCCAGAACCCTGGTCAGCTTCCCAGGCAGGGGCTGGTTGCAGAGAGGAGCAGCCTGCCCCGCACCAGTCCAGCAGCTACCCCCAGCCCCTCCATGTCCCTGCCGGCCTGTGCAGCGGTTTCTGTGGCCGTGATTTTCCCGCTGATACTTTTCCCCTGCCCCTGTCCTTCTAAAGATCCCAGCCTGGGCTCCCTGGGGCTGCCTAGTGGAAGCAGGGACACCCTTTATCACCACCCCCAGGTCTGGTTCATTGTGTGGGATGGAAACACCCAGCCCTTGCGGATGAATCAGTGCTGGCAGCCCAATAGCCTCCCTAGGGTGACAGTCTCTGGGGAAGGGGTGTGTGTGCATCATTCAGAAATGATTCCTTTAATTTTTTCTTTCTTTCAAGTTTTGGGCTTGATGCAATTAATTCAGTTTGAAATGGATTTAAAACAAATGCCTCTAGGCAATCCTTGGTGGGGCAGGGGCAGTTGGCAAAGGTGGTCATTTTCTTTGTAGCAATAACCACATTTCTTTTGCGCCTCACGGGTCAAACATCGTGCTGGCAGCAAGGCATTATGAGCAAAAATTCAATGTTAGGAAAATATCTCAAATTAGGGTCTTCCAGTGCGGTGCTGGGGTGGGATCAGGCAGCGGAAATCCAAGCCCCAGCCTGCTGGGTTTCAAACCCTCCTACACGGCCATGCTAGAGGCAGTGGGGGTTCCCCGGCTCTGCTTAGGGGTGGGAGAGGAGGGAGCCGAGCAGGGGAGACCGTAGCGCCCCCGCACGCGGCGAAGCGCCGCCGCCCGCCTCCGAGCCGCTCTGGCTGGGGTCGCCGCTCGGAGGCGGGCGCGCGCGGGGTGCCCACGCCCCCCCGGGACGCTGCAGCCCCGCGCGGCACCCGCGCCCCGGGCCGGCCTGGCCTTGCCGAGCTGCCCGGGGGCGCGAGGCCGCCGCCGCCGCGGCCGGGGCTGCGGGGAGCTCGGGGCCAGGGCGCCGGCGTGCTCCGCTTCTGCTGCCCAGGGAGCGGGGACAGCATTTGTTGGGGTTGGGGTTGTTTTTAATGCCCTTTTTACCTGACTTCGCTTTGCCTGGACTTCACTCGAAACAGGGACCGAGATCACCGCTTTTTGGTTTTTTTTTAAATTGGTCAGAAAGCCTGTTCCTACCGAGTTTCCCTGCCTAAATACATGTGTGCCCAGTGGTGTTGGTGGTAGATGTGTCGGTCTAAACACACAGGCAAACGAGGGTCTTTGGGTAAATGTGGTATCTTTTATTAGCCCATCTAAGTAGTTGGGGAAAATTGTTCTTTGCCTGCAAGGAAAGAGAAAGCGAGTAAGCAAGCAAGCCTTCAAAGAACAATTTTTCCAACTATTTCATTGATCTAATAAAACATATCTGCCTGTTTGTCCCAGTGATTCCCCCCCCTTTCCAAATCCATCCCGCATTTGGGTCCTAGCGGCTTCTCTCTGTCTCTCTCTTTTTTCTTTATGGTGTTTCTTTGCCACGGGAGAGTCAAATCTCAAACGCCCATCAGCAGAAGGCGGCAGAGTCCCTATTTATTTCATCAAATGACTGAAAAGGAAATAAATCCATTCATTTTGATTCTTGGATCTATTTATGTCAGCCCAGGGACGGAAAGCAAAACGGACCCACGGTGCTTGCTTTCCCCTCCTGCCTCCAACAGTGGGAATTGCTGGTCTTGTCTTCATGGGTAGTTTTAATTGAACCTACAGTCCTTCCTTTAAAGGATAAGTATTTAATCCGGTAGATATACTCCCCCACCCCCGTCCCAGTGTCCATATGAAACTGGCCGCCAGGAGGCGCAGAAGGAGCGGTTCAATGTGGTTGCAGCAAAACCCCCCCCCCCAAAACTTGTATATCCTGAAAAATACCACTTCTTATGCTCATTCATCTGTCTGCCACTCCTATCCTCTGTCCATCTATTCCTCTGCCCCCTCTACTGTTCATCCCTTTTCCCCTCTCATTTTCCAAGGTATGAGCAGGGTGTCAGGGTCCTTGTGCTGCGGTTTGTAGCTTTCAGAAATTCAGCAAGCTCCATCACCCAAAGGGAGTTTCTTTTTCCTCTGCCCCCTGCTCAGATGTGCTTTCTGAGAATCACGGAAAATGAGGGTGGGAAGAGACCTCAGGAGGTCACATCCAGTCCAACCCCCTGCTCAAAGCAAAACCAGGCCCAGCTACATCATCCCGGCCGAGGCTTTGTCTAGCCAGGTCTTAAAAACCAGGACTTGATCCTGAGTGGACTTCAGTAGTTTTTTTGTTTTGTTTTTGTATGCAATGTACGGAGTTGTTTCCATGCAACTGCTGGCCAAAGAAATCGAAAAGAGGAGCAAAATCTGGAATGGAAAGGAAAAGAGAACTAGACAAACCTGGTGGATTAAATACATTTTCATAACTAGAAGTGCAGCTCTCAGGCTTCGTGGTGAGGCAGGTTCTTGGTCTACACTGAAATCACTTGTTCTCTGTCTTGTCTCATTCATCAAGTTCCCCCAGTTCAGGGTTTCTGCCCCATTGGAGCTGGTGTTGATGCTTCTTCTCTGCTTGCTTCATAATGTAGCACACAGGGGTGTCTGGAGCCGGGTTGCTGTCACTGTAGCCCAGGACCAGGCTGTAATAAGCACCTGTCATCATTTAAATTCCTTGGGAGATCAACAGGCCAGATGTCCAGCTGGGATTTGGGAGTTTGGACCAATTGATCCATAGGCTCCAGGTATCTGTGCACAGAATCTGTGCCTCATCCATCCCGCTGCCCTGGGCTCTCTGGGGGAATCCAGAGTCACACCCTTGACTAGTGAACTGGCAACAGCTGTAGGATGTTCCTAGAAAGAAAGGCCTGTCCACACTCTGAAACCAATGTGGACTAAGGGGTTGTTGAAAGCCCAGGGTGTTGGTTGTGCATCCAGGAGAACACAAAACACCAGCAGACTCACCCTATGCCTAAAGAAGGGTGTTTGTGCCTGAAAGCTTGCAAAGAACAATTTTTCCAACTATTTAGCTGGGCTAATAAAAGATATCGCATTTACCCAAAGAATCTTGTCTGCCTATAAAAGCCCAGGAGCTTTTCCCCAAGTAGCTCAGAGTGTAGACTTTCTTTATCCAAATTAAGAGCCCCTTGTTCCCAAGTAGGGAGCAAAGTCTGTGCATGCAGCTGGCCAGAAATCTTCCAGCAGAGGGTCTCCAGTCCCAAAACATACCTTTTTTGGTCTTAAATTGCCAGCTCAGTGGAAACAAGGCCCTTATCTAATGGCATTCATCCAGCATGAACATGGACATGGAGGTCTCCTTATCTCCCAATCCTTCCCCAGAATTTTGTGATGCCCCCCTTCTGCCTCGGTTTCCCCTTTGTGCAGATGGGGGGTCCTGGCTCTGTATATCAATATAAGGGATTATTATGCTGCTGTTAGCACTGCCTGGTTTCTGGCATCTCCTGGTGCCTGTGTGCTTGGCCTGTTTGCTCAGGGTATGTTTCTTGGGCTGGGATATATAACAGACGAGAACACAGAAGGTATTTACAAATCCTGGCCCTCCTTGGTTTGCTGACGGTATGTGGTGGCATTGTTTCTTTGAGGCCTGGGTCGTGTTCATGTTAGTGAGAAGGCAGATTCTTGGACTTCCAAAGCTTGTGCTACACCATTATGTTGTGTGTGTGCATGCCTAAATAATAAATATACACTCGCACACTGCTGGAGACAGGTGCACATGCATAGATAGATGCAGACTATACAGTTGTGTGTGCTTTTGGCATTGTCATATGACCATGGGTCCAATTACACACACACGGCTTCAGATTTTCACTTTTGTGTGTACACACACACACGTATGCACATGCACACACATGCAAACACATGCACATGTTTGTAATTTTTCTCCTCTTAATGAGTATTTATTTTATAGATGACCATGCTCCCACTTTGAAGTAGATTTAAACAACAACAACAAAAAATGTATATGCCCAGTATAAATCTTTAATCAGAACATAACTTGCCCCCCTGCTTTGGAGTCTGCATTGCTGTGTACAATGGGGGCACAAATCAAAAGGAAGTGTAGTAAATTATTCATTTGCAATCTATTTCTGCCTTTTTTCCCCGCCCTGCTTCGCGCACGATTCTAGCGCTACCTCGGGTGTGTTGGACTGTTGGCACCATTAATATTAATTCTAGTAAGCTGGCTTCATTGATGTCCACAGCATCAAGTATTTGGTAAACTATTGGTTACCTTTGTGTCGAAAACCTCCTGTTTCTGCGCCTCCAGGACTTCGGGTACGTCTCCTCTGCGGGTTGTAGATGTTTTGGAAAGGGAGAAACGAATCCGTGTCACTCCGCTGCAGAGAATGGCCCTTCACTTGAAGTTACTCTGAGATCCTTTTATACAACTATGACAGCAGGACGGCAGCTCAAAGTAGATGCGATTCATAACTACACCGCCTTTGAGATCTCGATGCATTGCGACACTGGTGCAAAGGCCCTTGATAACATAAAGGAGAATTGGGCCCGAAAGGACTATGCTGATTTATGCTGTTCAGGATCTGGGCCTATTGACTCTTCTCCCTTACAAGATATTTTCATCCCAGTCTATACTGAGCACTCCCCTCAGCCACCTACACATGCTATTTATAAAACATCACTTGCAATATACACCAGACACCGAACTGCGGCTTCCTATGAAATATCACATTATGTCGTTCATTGTGTGCGCTGCCGCTAACATGACACGGAGGCGTTTTGAAAGATCTAAACATTTAGGCATGGTTGCCAAAGCTTTTCAGAGCATAAGCGCTCCATATACATCCCCCCCCCCCGAAAGTATAATTATTGTCAATAATAATAATATCATTACCACCTAAGAAATATTTGGGTCCGTGTACTGAGCAGCGTTTTAGGCAAGGAATTATTCTGTCTTTGGATGGGGGAGGAGAGTCCTATTTTAAGAGCCAGATCGGACTGTAAAATTTAAGATTTAAATGGTGGTAGAGGGGGGAAAAAAATCCACGTAGGTCTGGGCCTTTCTTTTAGCGGCCGTCCACCCCTCCCATCCGTGCTTGCAGTCTAAAGTGGTGAAGGATTTTGCTGAAAATAATGGATCATTTTCCCATTTACCCATGATTCAAGCCCTAATAACCTAATCCCATCAAAGAACATCTGCTTAGATTGTTCCTTGTCAGCGAAAGTAAATAGACCCTTTTAGTCTTTAGACCTAAACTCCTCTGAGGTTATTGTACAAGGGAAGCCTCCTTCAAACCTTTGCTTTCTATTTCACTCCTGCTGCGTCTCGCCCTGGAGGGAGGAAAAACAAACTTTGCCAGGCCCCTGGACATAAAAGTCTTCTCCATTCTAGCGAATAACCTTTATGAGAGGCTGGGGAAGGCGAGAATCCAACCCTCCCCTAAGGCTGGGGTATAACAGGAGGCTGGTGCCTGGGAAGGTTTTGGAGGGCTTTGTCTGGGATCTCTGTAAAGATTTCTCCTTTCAGAAGGTTGATATGGGCCCTGCATTCCCCTGTGGCTAAAAGACCCCCCTTGCCCCCCCTTGTATTTTTGTATCAGGGGCTCTGTCATTGACCTGTTCCTTGGGAATCAAGAAAGAAAATAAGAATCCCTTATAGCACGGCCTGATCCAAAGCCCTAAAAGAGGAAGGTAAATGTAGTCGAAGTTTCAGCAGAGCAGTGGGATCTCGGAAGAGGTAGATGCTTTGTGCAAAGCTGGCATCATACGGTTGTGCCACGCCGTGGCCCTGTTCTGCTCTCTGTGCAACACTGTGTCAGGCCCATTTTGATCAATTTGTGGAAAGCATGAGGCCAGGGACTGTGTCTCCTCGTCTGGACAGAGAGCACCTGGTAAAATGTAGAGCCAGCCCCTGGCTGGGGGCTTGGGGTGCTAATATAATAAAAAAAATCAGAGCCGGAAAATAATAGTGTTTGTGCTGAATGATAAACCTAGATGCAGTTTGATCAGGACCTTGCAATGTCCTTTGTGCAAAGAACTTTCCTCCCATTTTACAGGGGGTGACACTGAAACTCTTGGGCTGGCTCTGTCATCTCATGACAATGTCTACTTCTACCCAGCCTTCCCCTTTGTACGTAGTAATGGATATGCCATCGACCTGAAGCCAGCCTGTGCCTGTGAGCCAGGTGTAGATCAGGGGTGGGCAAAATGCAGCCTGGGGGCCAGATGCGGCCTGCCAGGCCATTCTATCCGGCCCGTGGGGCCCCTAAAACATTTAGAAAATTAATATTAATTTGCCCTGGGCTGCCTGTCATGCAGCCCTCGATGGCTTGCCGAAACTCAGTAAGTGGCCCCCTGCCCAAAATAATTGCCCGCCCCTGGTGTAGATCAACTTGATTTTCCAGAAAAAGCATGGGGCATAGAGAGCTAGGGCTGAGAAATGCAAGCACAGGAACCCTGCTCCACACTCGCACCCTCTCACTGCAGGGTGTGATTTTAAAATCAGCATCATGCCTTTACGATGGTCTGCCATTTGAAGCATGTGTGCGAGTCACTTATTGTGGAGATTTTTCGCCATTTAAAATGAAACTACCTTTTTACACTGAAGAGGGACTAAGCATTGCTGTTAAAAAGTGGCATTGCTGTAGTTTTTTTCCATTTGTTGCTTTGGGAAGCCTTCCTGAAAGCTATAGGTAAAAACAAATAACATTACATTCTCTCACAAAACAAGCTTCTCAATTATTATTATTACACTGTTATTATGGTGCCTAAAAGACCCGAAAGGAAATCAGGGCCCCTTTATTCTCAGCCAGTGATAGACGTGGCACTAAAGGCATTGATTCCCTTCACCCCCCTAGACCCCTACCAGAAATAGTCCTGATGAAAACTTGTCTCTAAGCCTCTACCCCCATATGGTAAATCCATCTCATTGCCCCAATAAAGCAGTTATACCCAGTCTAATACCCTGTGCCACATGTTTTTTATTTAAACATGTTTGGGTAGGATTAGGAGGTGTTTAAAAGGAGCAATGCTGAACAGAACAATTTCCCTTTTCCCTATGTCTTGCTGCTTAACAGTGCATATTGGGAACATTTAAAAATATGGGTTATCCTCTAAATATACATGGAGTGATTTTTTTTTTAAACAAGCCTGGAGCCCTGGGGATACAAGCACCTTCTAATACTCAGCCCTCTTCTACAAAGTCTGATCCAAAGCCCATTGAAATGGATGGAAAGGCTTCTATTCACTGCAGTGCTCTTTTGGACTGGCTGGGTGCATTCACACATGCATTTACACCAGTTTAAATTTACTGCACAGTAAATTACTGCACAGTAAGCGGGAATAGGCTGGCATCTACACGTGGAGGCATTAAAATGCATTCATGCTGTGTGTAGACTGATTTGGGACTAAAGTTCATCTCCAGCCCACACACAGTGTTACTGCACAGTAAGGTGTCTTCACGTATGTTACTGCACAGTAACTAATCAGGTGCGAATTTGATACCTCCATGATACAGGTATCAAATTTATGCTTACGTTGGTGTAAGTTGCCATATTTACTGCGCAGTATGGGCGTGCATGTGTAGACGTATGGCCATACTATGCAGTAATTTTGGTTACTGTGCGGTGAATGCACATATGTAGATGTGCCTGCTATGTAGCTTTGGAGCTGGGCTCTAGGGGTAAAAAGCACCCTAGGGTCTGATCTTCTGTGGTGCTGAGATGCCTTCTTGAGGGAAGGGGCCTGAATGGATTCCAGGAGCCTAAGTCCTCTTTGAAAACAAGTCCTGAGCTCCTAAGTCACTTGGGGGAGGTTGAAAATGTTGCTCTTTATGACAGCTGAGGACCAAATGATGGTGGTTCCTGAGGCTACGTAAGTCATCCAAGCATCATACCAGGCCAGCGCTGTTTGGAGTGGTCAGCTGGCAGCTGGATGAGAGGACAGGAGACTTTCTGCGAACTGTCCGTGGTGCTTTGGGTACAGCCTGTTTGGGGGTCACAGCCTCACCAGGGTGGGGGCGGCTGGAATTAGCCAGATCAATTATCGGTTACAAATCCTGGTGGATTATGAGGGAGGTACTGGCTGGAGGGGCAAATTGAGGCATGTTTGAGCTCAGCCCCTGGGGTCCCCTTGGCTTCTTTGGATGTCCAAGGAACAGCCCATGGCTCCTATTCAGCCTGGTGCTGAGTGTGGGACTAGCCCATGAATGAGGGTACTCGGGTCTGTGCTCGAAGATGAGCAGGGGCTGGATCCCTTGCTTCAGTCCAGGCTGCCGTGCTAGCTGGGCCTGTGATGTTCCAGTGGCTAATTCCTCCTCCCGCTCTTTCAACCCAGAAGTGTTTTCTGGGCTTCTGTTTCTGGGGTTTTTTTCCTGCCACCTCCTGAGTGATGACTTGATATCAAAGATGCCAAATCTCACTGCTTCCTTCCAGGACCAAGTTTTAATGGCAAAGTTTCCTCATTCAGTAAACTGGTCTGTGTGAACCCCTAATTAAGTACAAGGCACTGCACTGATTTCTTACCTGCACTTCATCTTCTGCTATCAGCCCTACCAGACTGAACAGGACTGTGCATCCTTGTGTGCGGCTGGGGGGAGGGGGTGGGGAAGGGGAGCTGATGCACCTACATTATTTTATCAACTCTTAGGTCTTAGTCTTGCTAAGTCCATTGTCTTCAGTGCAGCTACTCAGAAATTGGATGGTACACATGAGGCTTTACAGTGCTGCTGGGGACATAAATTGCAACCAAGTGTATTATAAGCCACAAACATGTATGGAAATGTCATAAAGTAGTTTGCGTTTGTGCACATGATAATGCAAGTAATGAGATATGCGCAGGCATAAAATGGGCGTGTTTTGTATGAAAACTACATACACGCACCTCTGTTATACATGATAGCGAGTGTGTGTGTGATACACACACCCCGAGTGTATACGACGGTGCCTGTGTGTGAGACAGAGAGGTATTCCTAGTATATATATGTGTGTGAAAGAGAGAGAAATACACACATCCCTAGTATAAATGATAGCATGAGTTGCACACACTCCTTGTATACCTGAAAGCAAGTGTGTTACACACAGCCCTAGTACCTATGATAGTCCGTGTGTGTATCTGAGACACACATCCCTAGTATATATGATAGCATGTCTGATACACACACTTCTAGTATATATACAAGTGTGAGTGTGAGCGAGAGATACACTTACCCCTAGTAGACATGATAGCGAGTGTGTGTTACACACAACCCTAGTAGCTACCATAGTAGGTGTGTATATGGGAGAGAGACACACATCCCTAGTCTATATGGGAGCGTGTGTGTGAGACATACATCCCTAGTACATACAGAAGTGTTTTTGTGAGAGAGACACATTCACCCCAGTATACTGATAGTCTGTGGGTGTGTAAATACACGTCCACCCATGCAAACTCCCAGGCACCCCAGGGAGGCTGTGACCTGCTACCCCCCAGGTCCATGCATGGCCCGACGGGTGCAGCCAGACCCTGCCCCCCCCGTGTGCCCCCCTGGGCTGCCCACCGAAGGTCTTAAAAGAGACACCCCCATTTAAACACCCGATGCTCAACGGGGGCCCCTCTGCCGGGCTGGGGTGGATCCAGGGGTGGGGGGACCCAGAGCCGGGTGGGGTCCACGAGGCACCCGGGCCAATCTGGGACACCCCTGGCCCGAGGGAGGCTGCCCAGGGCCTGGCTGCACCCCGGGGCCATGTCCTCCCCCCCGCCAGCCCGGGGCGTTTTGGGGGCACCCGCCCCCCCTGCCCCTCGCGGGAGAGGCGCTGCCGGAGGGCAAACGGGGATGGGGGCGGGGGGCGGGTTGTTCGCAGGGGCTAGGATGTGACCCTTGCACACACAGACTGTTGCACCCCTTGGTGTCAAGAGGTGTGTTTGAATTAACGAGAGACCTGATCATATTAACCAAAGAAGGGCTGGGTGTGCGTGTGCGTGTGCGTGTGGGCGCGGGTGTGCTCGCAGGGGCAAGCGCTGGGAGGCGACTGTTGCACAGCTGGTTGCTATCCAGAGGGGTGTGCGTCACCCCGTTCCTAAGAGACCCGATCGTGTTACCCCGAGGAGGGCCGTGCACGTGCGTGTGTGTGCGTTTGCGCGCGGGGGGCAAAGGATCGGCTGTGACTGTTGCATAGGGGGTGTTGTCAAGAGGTGTGTGCTTCGCCTAACTCATAAGAGACCCGATCATATTTAAAAAGGGGGGGGCGGACCCCCGTGCACATGGGGGGACACCGGACCCTCGCAGCCTGGCTTCCCTGCAAGGAGCCCCAGGGCAAGGGGATGTCACTGGTGTGGGCACCCCCCCCCCCGCCCTCTGGCTCCTGCCCCCCAAAGGGCTCTGTCCTGCAGCGGGATAAGCCAAGCCCCCCCACACACACCCCCACCCCCCGGGAGGTGACTGGAGCTCGGGCTGCCTCTTGCTCGTGCGGGGGTGGGGGAAGAAAAAGGAAACAAAAATTCCTGGTGGGAGCGCGGGAGGCGTCTCCTCGTCCCCCCCACTCCCCATTAATACAGGGAGTCGTTTCTCCTGCGCTAACACCAGCTCCCTGCGACCCCCCCCCGCCCCCGATGGTTATTATTATCTTACCGTATTATGCTATAGTGTTCTTATATTATACCAAATGATGCATGTTATATGCATCCGATAGTTATCATCTGATCCCATTATATTATGCTACGCACCTGCTGCTTATTATATACTCATAGTGCATATGATCTCTTCTTCTGTCATGACATACTGTATTGTATATTGTTGTATTCTGTGGGTTATCTCTTATTTTATCATGATATATTGTGTGTGTTATCCTGTATTGCACGTACATTGCAGTGCACGCAGTGTTGTGCACGAACGCATATCCTGATATATTATATGTGGTGTAATATCCTGATATATTATATGTGGCATATGCACCTGATGTTCATTCTTTGCATCTGATGCATCTCAGAAGAGTCGCTGGGAGCCAGTCCGTAGCCCCGTGACACCCACGCCCACCCCTGGGCCCACCCCTGTTGGCGCCGGGCACAGAAACGCCGATTCCCCACGCCCGGGTGGGCTGCAGGGACACCGTGATGCCATCTCTTTGCAGTGGGCATCTGGGCTTCTCGTGCTGGCAAAGGGGCAGCAGGGAGGGGTGTGAGCCAAGGGTGCCCGGTGTGAGACACGCACACCCTTTCTGCTCTGCAGCGCCTTGCAGCCAAGGGCTCTCACTCCTGGGCTGCGGGGCCAGCTCCTGTGCCCGAAGGTGCTTGGGAAGGGGCTCTCGGGATCTCGGGGGGGGGGGGGGGTCGTCTCGGTCCCTTTGGCAGCCAGCTGCTCTGGCACGCCCGCGTCCCCCAGGGAGATCCGGATTCCCACCCCGCAGCATCGCCCTCGCACACAAAGCTCTGGCTCCCCAGGACCAGCAGGATTGACCCTTGCAAAGCCCGGGGCCAGGCTGCAGGGGTCGAGGATGCTCACCGGGGAGGGCTGTGTCCAGGCCACTCGGGCCAGTCCAAACCGGCACCTCCCCGGGACACCAAGGCCCGAGGGAGGGGACCCGCCGCCCCCCCGCAGCCTGCGGGCTCGGCCCTGTCTCCCCCGCACAGCACACCCAGCCTTCCTGGGCGGGGGGGGGGGGGGGGTTTCTAAAACGCACTTGATCCTGAAGAGTCAAAATCCCCCATAATAGTCATCCTCCCCAGCACCATTGCTACTCTTATAGTTGTCATTATTATTATTATTATTATTATTATTATTACTATTATTATTATTATTATTATTATTATGGGGTGTTTTGAGCCATCAAGATAAACAGCCATTTCTTTTTTGCTGCTTAGGTGAATGGGTAAAAATGAGGCTATTTTTGTTGGAGTGATTAATAACAAATATCGCCATCGCTATGATTATCATTATTGCTATTATTATTAATACCCCTAGCCATACTACGCATAATGGCAATCATAATAATCATGATGAGTATTATAGATAGATAAATAAAGATTGATTCCCCCCCCCTCCGGTACCAGAAAAGAGGAAGGGGGTTGGATTATATAGGCAGCGTCTCCCACCCCATAAAAAAGCTATAGAGAATTATAGTAAAAGTGGGGGGAAGGATCCATGCCAATGAAAGGATGTGTGTAACATGGGTTTGTGTGTGTGTGTGGGGGGGGGGGTGCTGTGTATGTCTTTCGTTTTGCAGGATCAGCTCCATAACTTTTTATAAAACATTGTCTGGAGGAGTGTGGGACTTTGAGAGTTACTAGGAAAATGAAACCTAGTTTTATCAGCAAGGAGAGGCCGGTTAAAACTGGCCAGGTAGATGGAATATAAAAACTACTGACAGATGGAGCCCATTGCTAATAATAATAATAATAATAATAATAATAATAATAATAATATAACCAAGAAAAAAGTAGACAAGAAAGATGCCCACAGATTCCTCAATCTTGGCAAGTACAACAGATTTTTTAACAAGTGCCCTCCAATCTCCACACCTCTGAGCCACGCGTCTGATTCTCCGTGGACACACACACACGTGCGTGGCTAATTACAGTACGTGCATCCGCGCAGAGACCACACACACCCATTACTACATATGTGGAAGATCAAGGCCACGGATATTTGCAGTAAGTGTATTTGCAGTGAGGCACTGTATTACAGATACTAGGGGTGTGTGTATCTCTCTCACATACACACTATCACATACGCTGGGGTGGGGGTGTATCACGCAGTCATGGCCAGTATCCTATATACTAGGGGGCGTATACCGGACACATACACAGTATCCTATATACTGGCGGGGGTGGTGGGGGTGTATCACACACACATATGCACAGTATCCTATATATTAGGGGTATGTGCATCACACACGAACAGTATCCTACTATATACTAGGGGTGTGCGCATTATATATACCAGGATTGTGTGTATCTCTCCCTCACACGCACACATACACTATCATACATACTAGGGCGTGTGCATCTATCTGATGCAGGCACGCTGCACACACAGCGCGTGTTACAGAGATGTGCTACAGACCTATGCACAGATATACGGCGGCATAGGGGCATACCCCTATATCGCGCCGTATCTAAGTGCGTGCCCAGAGTCTGGGGCTTTGGACATTGTGCGGTGTGTAGCTGTAGACACAAGTAGCTGCGCACCTACACATAAAGTCACACAGCACGCGGGCATACCAACAGTGTACACTGGGAGCACGCGTAAAACGCCCGTGGGAAGCCGGGGATGTCTTTCCCTGCACGGAGCCGGCCCCAGTCCCAGCCGCCTCGGGGCGAGTGAGCGTGCAAGATCTGCCCGTGCGGGGCCCCTTGCCCTGCTGAGCAAGCCCCCTGTCTGTGCAAGGTCTCCAGAAGTGTCCCTCGCTCGCTCCCAGTGTGGGGGGCGGTCGGTGGGGAAGGGTCTCTACCCCCTCTGGGGGCAGCTTGCCTTCGCCCTGCAGCCCCCCCGCCCGGCAGAATCGGGGCCCGGGGGCCCCGCTCCTGTTGCCCCGACGTGTGCCCGCAAACCCGGGCGCTGGAGTCTCAAGGCTGCGGGTACGGCGGAGGGGTCGGAGGGGAAGAGCCAGGCGGTAAAGGAAGCAGCGCCCCGCCGCGGGGAGCAGGGCAGAGCCTGGGCCGGGAGCCCGGCGGCTGCTCCGCTGCACCGGGCAGCGAGGCTCTGGCGGCCGGCCCGGGGATGCTCCGGGGGAGGAGAGGAGGGATCCCACTGTTTCTACCCTGCCTCGGCCTTTCCTCTCACCTACGGAGCCCCCGTGTGTGCAGGGAAGCGTGTGCACGCGCGTGCAAGCTGTTTTCAGTGAAAGTCCATGTCGCTTCTGTTGGCGCTTATAGTAGGTATAGCTTCTGTTGAAGGGAGTGTGTGCAAGCTGTCTGCAGTACACATCTATATCGTTTCTATTGATCATGTGCGTGTGTGCGTGCGCAAGCTGTCTTCAGTACACGTCTATATCGCTTATATCGACGCCTATATTATAGTTTATATTGAAGATAGTGTGCGTGTGTGTGCAAGCTGTCTTCAGTACACATCTACATCGCTTATATCGACGCCTATATTATAGTTTATATGGAAGATAGTGTGCGCGCGTGTGTGCAAGCTGTCTTCAGTACACATCTACATCGCTTATATCGACGCCTATATTATAGTTTATATGGAAGATAGTGTGCGCGTGTGTGCAAGCTGTCTTCAGTACACATCTACATCGCTTATATCGACGCCTATATTATAGCTTATATTGAAGATAGTGTGTGTGCAAGCTGTCTTCAGTAGACGTCTATATAGTTTATATTGATCTCAGTTAGATGTCCCTCTGCGGCGGGGTGTGTGTGCGCGTGTGTGCACGCGCGTGTGTGTGTGTGTCCCATGGGACATCGACTTCTGTTCTATGTATATGCTATCACTATATCAACTTCTG
The DNA here is from genome assembly GCF_052110815.1 of Crocodylus siamensis. Classification (NCBI taxonomy): domain Eukaryota; kingdom Metazoa; phylum Chordata; order Crocodylia; family Crocodylidae; genus Crocodylus; species Crocodylus siamensis. The sequence goes on along the minus strand of NC_143400.1, from coordinate 13,266,408 downwards.
TTGTACCTCGTGTATACAGATCTCGCAGCCATATGTATAGACTAGTGTACAAGGTGGTTCACGCGGGGTGTGGATTTGTGTGTGCTCCCTGCTGCTCCGCTTTTGGCATTGCCCAGGAGTAAAGCGACATAAATACGGCTGTGGTGTCATGTTCCCGGGTGATGCCTATTGCGACTCGGTGCCCGTGTCGGTTGCCCGCCTTTGAATTTGTAAGGCCTCTTTGTAAAATAAAATACGGTAAAATAAGATAAGATAAAATAAGATGAAAGAAGTAAAATGAAATGATAAAATAAAGTAAAATAAGGTAACATGAAATAAAGTCAAATGAAATAAAATAAAATAATAAAGTGAAATAAAGTACAAAATAATAAAGTGAAATAAAGTCAAATGAAATCAAGGCATAAAACAAAGTGAAATAAAGGAAAATGAAATCAATAATAAAATAAAGTGAAATAAAGTCAAATGAAATCAAGTAATGAAATAAAAGTCAAGTGAAATAAAATAATAAAATCAAGTCAACTAAACTCAAATGAAATAAAATAATAAAATACAGTGAAATAAAGTAAAAATGCAATAAAGTGAAATAAAGTAAAATGAAATCAAGTAATAAAACAAAGGAAAATGAAATGAAATAATTAAAAAGTAAAATACAGTAAAATGAAAGAAATAACGTGAAACAAAATACATTTAAAACAAATAATAAAATAGAATAAAATAAAGGAAAATGAAAGAAATAATAGAGTTAAGTGAAATAAAATGAAGTAAAATAATAGAAGTGCAACAAAGCAAAATAAAGTAATAAAATAGTGAAAAAGTAAAATGAAATAAAATAAAATAAAGAGTGAAATAAAGTGAAATGAAAGAAAGTAAAATGACACAAAAATAAAGTAAAGTAAAATGAAATAAAGTAATTAAATAAAATGAAATAAAATAACAGTGAAGATGGTTGCGTTTTTTGCTTCCGAAACAGCACCTTTCCATGTGCTGGGCTCCCCGCGACTGCTCGACACAGCTCTCCCGGGATGTCCGGAGCTTGCGGGCATTGAAACAAAGGCACCAAACCAAGCCTTGCCTCACAAATGAAGCTGGAAGCTCGAGAAACTGAAAACGAGTTTATTACTGCAGGATGGTTTTACAAGCCCATCACAGCCTGGCAGAAGAAAGCAGAGCTGTGTCGCAGGAGGGTGGCAGCCCCAGGTTGGCACATCCACACCAGCCCATTGAGAGCACTGATAACATACGATCTTCATTTACAGGCGAAAGTCATCACTTACTTCCATTGCTACTTCGGAGCCTGGAAGAAAATAAATCCATTTCTCCAGCATAAACTGGTCAGAGAAGCAACTTCCCTCCCTACCATGCAGTCACGTAGGACCCCTGGCACGGTGGCGACAGGCGTGTCCTCTCTCCTGGTTGCACCTTCTTGAGACTTCGCCAGACTCCCCCTTCTCCTTCCAAGGGGATCTCTGCCTTTTTCTTGCTCCTTTTGCAACGCGAAGTCTCACCAGGGCATTTTGCAAGTTTTCACCAGGGCATGTTGCAAAATGCAGTTTCACTAAGGCATTGCAAGCCACGCACAAATAAAAAAATCAAGAGTAAAAAGAAAGTGGAGGTAGGCAGGGCGGGAGGAAATCCTCCACGAACCTGTAACTACTAAAGTGCATCTCCCGTCTCATAATCCTAATGAGAACCAAAATAAACGAATGGAGCTCGGGCATATTTCGGGTGGGGGAAATACGGGATCTATGGGATCTGCTTGCTGGATCTCTTTCCTTGAACCCTGGGCTGTGGAGGGGCTACATCAGACAACTGAGTTTAAGCTCTGCGGATATACTTGTATACACATACACACATATATATGTGTGTGTATGGGTGTGCACACACACACATATTGTATACACACATTATATATGTACACACACATACATATACACACATGCATATATAGTACACACACATATAATATACTCACGCATACATACACACACATATATAGTACACACATATACAGTACACACATATACACACGCATACATATACATACGCATACAGTACACACATATACATATACTGTATGCACACACATATTATATATACACTTACATACATGTGTATTGTATGTCTATGTACATATACAGGCATACATATTATATCTATATATGTCTATCCGTATCTAGAGAGAGAATATTTTCACCTGCGAGAATATAACATATTTATAATATTATACAATGTTATAATATTTATAATATACATATAATATATCATATTTATAACATATGTTTTCTCCTGCATTTTCTTTGCGACGACAAGGCTCTGAGATGTGCATTTGGTCAGCTGCCCAGGTAGGGAAGAGACCACAAACCAGAGGAATGAAAGGGCTGGTCTAGGGGTAACTCGACTTGCTTTCCCCCTGGCATGGGAGCACGATGATGGGGTTGCCCCGATGTGCTGGTCCTGCTTTGCGGCGTCAGAAAGGCTCTGTCACCTTTGGAGTCCTTTGGGGATGGGATTTTGCTTTTTCTTTAAAACAGCAATCAGTAAAATAGATGAAGTTAGCTGGAGGGAGCAATCGATTGCTCTGAGGCTTTGAATTTGACAGGGTGGGAGATTTGGGGAAATATTATTTTAAACAAGAGGACTAATAGGAGGACGAAACTGGGAAATTCTCCTTTTTATACCTAAATGGATACCTGAAATGTCCTTTAAAAAATGGGGTGTGATGCTGGGAAGCTAAAACAAATCGAAACAAGCCGAAGTGGAGTGATTTATCAATGGAAAGATGCGTGGGGGGCGTATCCGGGCGAGTATAACTTAATGAATTCAGAGGCAAAGAATTGGTACCGGATCGCTAACATTTTCCACTGATGGACATTGGAGAAGAAAGCTACTGCACTGCCTGGCTTTTCTAATGCCACTCGCTCAGCTTTGATCCAAATCCAGTAAACACCGAGCCAACAACATGACACTACAGATACAATTGCGGGTAACTCTTCGGGTCCATAAGTAGAAGGGTGCCTTGGGGGGTGGGGGAGACCTCACATGATCCACAGCATCCTCATCTACCTGGAAATGAAAGGCTTCGTGGAAAAAGGAAGGAGGAGGGGAGGGAATAGCAGAAATGTGCTGGAAATAAAGCAAGACCGTAACTGGGAACAATTCCCTCCTAAGACAGAGAGCTTCTAATTAAGAAGGGACAGGCTTTTGTTGCCAGCATCAAATGCCAGGAGCCGTTTTATTTCCACCGCCTTGAGCCCTGAGCCTCAGCCACGCCAGTGTAGGGCTGTTGCTAATTATTATTATTATTATTATTTTGCAGTGTCCAAACTAAAGAGAGGGCTGGGTGGGAGGGAGGGGGTCCCTGTTTTTGTCTTGATGCATCTAGCTTTCTGCTCCCTGGAAGTTGCGTGTGTCGGACACACACACACACACACACACACACACACGCACACACACACACACACGGGCATGTTAGAAGCAGGGTTGCACGTGTTTTTCTTTTGCTTCAGTGGTGGGGGGATCGTGGGATCCTTCCTTCAGCCACCCCAACTCTCGCAGCCTCATCCCCCTCCCCAAACTCCCCTCTGCTCTTTTTCCTGCGAGCTCCTCTTTGTGCATCGCAAACCTCGGAGCAATCCGCTCTCCACGTCCCCGCTGCCTTTTTAATTGTATTTTACATGCCATCAAGTACATTTCTCGCCCCATTTCTAACCCCCACCCCCCTTTCCGCGTTTAAACTCGAGCCTCGTGCTATCATTTGATATCATGGCTAAGAAACACCTCTTACACGGATCTCATCCCTTTTTCTTTTCCGCCTCCCTGGCTGGGGAGATAGGTTGCCACATTTGCATATATGGTAATGAGCTTCTAATTGCCAGGCTGCTGAGCTGTGCTGATGGATTTCTATAAATACGTAGGTTAAAAAAGCTTGGCAATATTGCATTTCCCCTCCCTGCCCCCGAAAAAAAAAACCTTGCAATACATCAGGCCGACCTGCCATCATTTGCATATCATCTTTTTTAAATATAATACGTATACTTTACGTATAGGCTACGTGGAGGTCTCCTTTTGCTGCTCATATATATCCACACGCCTGCAATTCTTCCCCCTTTTTTCCCCCTGGTCAAGTCCGTCTTCAGATTTGCTTCCTTGAAGACCTTTTTTGCTTCTCTAAGGATTAAGGGAAAAAGAGAGAGGGAAAGAAAGGGGGTGGAGAGGGAAGCAGAGTGGGAGAGAAGTAGATACTTGCATCTGACCAGATAGAGATTAAAAACACAGGAAGATGGCAATGAAGATCCCTTCTCAGCAATGCAGCGGGGGGGGACCCCAACACACCCCAGAAGAGACAGAAGAAGTGGGTAAGAAGCCTCTTGGTATCTCCAAAAAATAAATAAATAGCAAAGGTAGGATTTAGCTTGACAGCCAAAAGCACCTAACACCCCCCCTCCAAACATTTCAATGCTGATTATTTTATTCTACCCCCCCTTTATTTCGTCTGCAGCAAGGAGGAGAAAATCCAGGGAAGAAGTTAAAAGGAAGGAGCGCGCGCGCGTGCGTGCGTGCGTGTGTGTGTGTGTGTGTGTGTGTGCGTGTGAAAAGGGACCTGTCTCTTTTTAATTATAATGACCCCCCTCTTAGCTTCCTTTCTGCTAATGAGCAATTTTATTTTTAAGGGGGTGGGGGTGGGGGGGGGGTGGAAAGGCAAGCTCACGTGGTGAGGGGAGGAGGCGTGCTTAAATCAAGTCCCATAGAGTGATAACAATATGAGATTTCCCGGAACAAAAGGCTGGGGGCTTGGGTTGCTGAACACGTCTGAGGCTAGACAAGCAGCTCAATTTATTGGAGTTGGTGAGAAAATAATAATAAAAAAATGGAGGAAAAAAAAAAAGCCGGGGGGAGGGGGAGGCTGGAGCACGGTGTCTGGCAGCGGCTTTATTAGAGGCGCTGGAGCAGAGGTAATGCGGGGTGATGCGGGCGCGCTGGGTGCCGCAGCGCCGCACAACCGGCACCTCGCTGTGGCCGTGCACGGCCCCCGGGCCCACAGAGCCGTGTGGGGGTAGGGGTGAAAGGGGAGATGTAGCTGCTGGCTATACGGGGGGGGCGGGGTAGGTGTGAAAGGGGAGATGCAGCTACCGGGCTGTATAGGAGTGTGTGTGCGTGCGCGCGCGCGTAGGTATGGAAAGGGAGCTATAGCTACCGGTCTGTATGGGGGGCGGGGTGTGCGTGTGCAGGTGTGAAAGGGGAGATGTGGCTACCGGGCTGTGTGGGTGTGTGTATGTGTAGGTGTGAAAAGGGAGATGTAGCTACCAGCCTATATGGGGGGTGTGCGAAAAGGGAGATGTAGCTACTTGTTTATATAGGGTGCGGGGGGGGGGGGTGAAAGGAGAGATTTAGCTGCTGGTCTGTATAGGAGTGTGTGTGTGGTGGGGGTGTGAAAGGAGAGCTGTAGCTGCTGGTCTGTAGAGGAGTGTGTGTGCAGACGTGAAAGGAGAGGTGTAGCTACCGGTCTATATAGGGGTATGGATGTGTGTGTGTATATAGACGTGAAAGGAGTCTCCACAGTAGAGAAAGGTGGGGGGGAGGGGGGGTCTCACCTGTCTCCGATCTTGTTCCCCAAAGATCCGGAGTCCCTGGGGGGGGGGCGAGCAGGCGGGGGCGGAGAGATCCCCCCAAGTGCAGGGTCACGCCTGGGCAGGAGAGTGGGGGGGGTTAGCCCCACAGCTCGGGGCCCGGCACCCCATGAGAGGCCTGCATGGGAAAGGAAGGGGGTTGAAATGCATCATCAGCATGATGATGGCGGTGATGATGGTGATGAAGAAGAAGAAGAGCCCCGCCGTGCGCCGGAGGCGAAGGCCCCACGTGCGGGGGCGGGGGCGGCCCGGCCGGGCCGGCGACAATGAACTTGAGCCGCGGCTCATCAGCATGCAGGAGGCCGCCTCCCAAGTTCAGGCCGGCCCGGGTTCCCAGGCACGCTCACATAAAAAGCGAATTCATGAGGCATTTTCTACGGACCGTTAGATCCCGCTGCCTTCCCGCCGCGGCCAGGCACCTACCCTGGAAACCAGACGGGGGCTGGGGGCACAAAACAAAACCGTCGCAGCCCGCCCCTTTGCACTCAGGGCAGGCCCTCCAGCCCCACCCCGGGCGAGCCCCCTCCAGCCCCGCGCGGAGTTTGCAAAACTTTGCAAAACTTCCAGCCTGCAAGGCCCGGGGCCTCGGCCCCTTCCCCCACCCCAGCCCAGTCTAGACTTTCCCTCCAGTGTTTCCTTTCCCTTTTATTCAAAGCAGTTTGCTTGGGATGGGGATTATTATGCTAATTCCCCCCCTTCCCCTTCCCTTATTCCCCTCCACCCCTTTTGCAGACCCCTAGTCTGGAAAGCTAGACTTGGGGGCTGGACGCCTTGAATTGCCACGACTTAGCTGGTTTCCTGGCCCCGGGGAGTCTTGCGGGGGGGCAGATGGTGGGCTGCTCTTTAAAGAGCCATGCACTGCCCCCCCTCCCGTTTTATTTTAGCACCCTAGAAAAAGAAAAGGCCTAGTAGGATATTTGCCTTCCTCTTCATATTCTCATAGGGGCTGGGGTGCAAAGCTGGCCCCTTCTGCTTTGTCTTGCAACATTTCTCCTTCTGAGACTACTGAAAGCCCCCAAGACTCCTCCCCCCCCCAGCACTTGGATGTTCACAGCCCCCGGGATTGGGGGGTGGGGAAGAAGCCGGGCCCTTTGCAGGGCTGGAGAAAGCGCCCGGTGCCCGGCTGCCATGCCGGCTTCCAGAGCCGGCAGCGGAGAGGGGAGGCGGGCGAGGGGGGGAGAAAAAAATCCTGAATGGACAGGCTGCAGCCACGTCACGGCGCGCCCCAGCCCCCCGCGCACAAGAGGGTGGGAGCCGCCGGGGCGCGCTCACTCCAGCTGCCTCTCCCGGGCTGCGGGCTCCGGCCGGCCCCTCCGCGGCCGGCAGCGGTAAGTGCCCGGCACGATGTGCCCCCCCGGGGGCAGAGGGGGCACCCGGGCCCGGCGGCCGCCGGGGGTCGGGGGCGGTGGGTGAGGTCCGCGGGCCCCCCCGCCTCTCCCACCTCGTTGGCAGCACGCAGAAAGGCTGGGCCGGGCTGGGAGTCGCTGGGTTATTCCTTATTACCCCTGGTTTGTATCATTTACGGCGTTTCCAGGCGCTCCCGCCCCTGCCCTCCGTCCTGGCTCCCGGGGGTGGGGAAGGCAACCCTCTTGGCTTCATGCAGCAGCCGCGAGGGGCTGGAGCCGGGCAGGAAGCAGGGCGGCGTTGGGCTGGGCGCAGACAGCAGCAGCAAGAACTTGCCCCCTCCCTATACCTGCCTACCTCCCCACCTACCTACCTACCCACCCTCCTCACCCTCCGCCCGTCTTCTCTGCTGCATGAGAAGGACCCAGTAAGTTCCAGGCAAGGATGCGACTCGCCCCCTGCCATGAAGACCTGTCCCTTGGCATGCCCCTTTTGGGCAGGGGAAAGGATCCCTTCTTCTTCCACTGAGGGCCAAGAGGTGGCTTTCCCCTTCCAGGCAGGCCTCGCAGCTTTCCCGTCTATTTTAGCCCCTTCCCCACCCCCCACCCCCCACCCCCAACCTCCACTGCACTTCAATCAGGTGAGATGCTCAATGCTCAGCTGAAAATCACCCGGGCCCAGCTGCTGAGGGCAGCCTTGTCCCTGGTCTTGTTGAGATCTGGCGGTTTTCGACCCCCTGGTTTGTCCGGTTGCATTGGGGGGGGGGGTTGTGGTGCAGAGGTGCGGGGTAGCGCTGCCCCCTCGGCCATGTCATGCTCGCCTGCGGTGGGGTCAGCTGGCACCCCCCACCTCCCTTTTTTATGTAAAAGGGGGCTTAGCATAACCCCCAGGCTTCCCAACTACGGGGGAGTCAGCCCTGGGTGTCTTGAGTTGGGGGCAAAGGCGCAGCACACGTGTCCTGTCCTTCCTGGGGCTGGGCTGAAACTCGGACGGGTGAGAAATCAGGGGAGCCTTTCCAGAGCACCAGAGGCACCCCTTCTCCCCAGGCCTTTGGACTTTGCAGGCCCTGTTTCGGAGGCAATGCTGTACACCCCCGTGCACACGTGCAGGCGTGCCAGTGGAGCGCGCGTCTGCCAGATGCGGTGCAAACTGCCCCCTGCTCCGTCACTGCGAACACAGATGCGATTTGCTTCCTTGAGCATATTGCCCGAGGGCCTCATGACAGCCTCGTTTCATAATATTCAATATAATTAAAATAATAATGAATATTATTTTCATCCATTGTCTGTGTCTGGGGGACGGGGCGTGTAACAATAAACATTACACACACCCGTATTTCCCCCCCAGCAAACCTACGTCTTTCAAGGCTTTGAGATGCATGAGGTTTTGTTGTTGGTTTTTTTGCCATCTCTCCTTTACCATGACATTTCGGTGGTTGCAAAGGCTTGTTTTACTACCCCGTGTGCTGATCAGTACCTTTTTTTTCCTACCCGTCTGCTGACCAGCACCTTTTTTGCTACCCGGAGGGTTGTTAGGCTAGGCTAAAACAGAACGACATCCTCTGTAGCTGGTGATCAAGCGAGCAGATCTCCCTTGATAGGTTTAATGTGTGTAAAAGGCGGGGGGGGGGGGGGCGGAATGAAATCTCATGGAGTGAAGTGCTGGGGCCGGCCTTGCAGGACTCCTGCTAGTCCTTCCTACCCTCTCGTGTCGACCCA